>NC_060208.1:36116153-36428846 GCF_021130785.1 Homalodisca vitripennis
TTCTTATACACTTCTTTGTTATAAAATAGACTTTGAAGTAAATTTTTATTATAATTAATGTTTTAATGCCTTAAAAAGACAAAATTAACCCCAATATACCAAATGTTTTAAAATCTTCAATGTCCATAACACTCAATGTAAAAAAATACCCCTCTATAGCAGGGTAATATTCTGTTTTGAACCCTCAATATAAAAAATTTTTTACGATTTAGGAGAGAAAATAATACCCCTGTTTAATGAATATCCAGTGTAGAAAACCCCTACATAACAAATGCAATCCCTGAATTACAAATGTCTCCATTCCAAACCACGGTTTAGCGTAGTTGGGTTTGGATTGTCATGTTTCATGGACAGGAAAAACATAAGACTTGCTTCCCACAAACTTTTCCTACAACCATCAGTCAGTCAGCACTGAGTTGTCATTATGTTTACACTGTATTCGGTAGTGTTGTCATCGTGAATTCACAGTGTTATCGCTTTTTGTGTGTTCATGTTTGCTATGGTGCAAAAAACTCTAGAAAATCACTTACTGTTAAATTTAAACATAAGGTAATACAATTTGTTTAAAAAATCCCAAAAAGAAGAAATTGGAAATTTTCGAGAACTTTGACAACACTCTTTCCACATTAGCCACAATAATTAAAAAAATAAAGAAGAGTAAGAAGTTGAGGGTGGACTGACCAAAATTTTCAAAATAATAACAAATGTGAGCTACAGGATGTTGAAAAAGATGTTATTAAGTGGTTTAAATAATGGCGGGATAAAAATTTACCGGTTGAAGGTCCTATACTCCAAAAAAAACTCAACATTTTGCAGCACAATTAGGACACACTGACTTTCGAGCCAGTAATGGCCGATAGGATCAGTTCAAAAAAAGGCACAAAACAGTTTGTGGTGAAAGTGCTACCATGGATGATGCAATTTGCAAAGAGTGGAAGGCTAAATTGCTATCCAGACTTGACCCATGGATACCATCCAGATAACATTTACAACACAGACGAGACAGGGCTTTTTTTATGTGCCTGCCGGATAAAACACTAATTTTTAAAGGAGACCCTTGCAACGGAGACAAAAACAGCAAAGATTGTTTGACAGTCTTGCTTGGCACTAACTCATTTGGTACAGATAAACTGAAACCTTTGGTTACAGGAAAATCAAAAAACCCAAATGTTTCAATTCATATGTCAATTCTTAAACAACTTGGAATGCTAGTCCCCAACAAAACTTAGTGTGTTGGATGCTTACTTAAGAATGGAACAATGTGGACGACAAAACTATTGCCAAGAAAAGTGGCCTTCAAGTGAATGATCGTAACCAAAAACAAGATGAGGACGATACAGAAGTTCAATCTACAGAATCAATCGAAGGATGTTAGCTGAGAGTAAGGAAAGCTTTAAACGTAGACTTAGATTCTAAAGAGTGTCAACTTCAATGATGACGTTGCAATCTGTGGAAAGCTCATTGAAGCTGAAATCATATCTTCCGTCGCAGGGGAGCAAGAAACAGTAGAAAAAGCAGAAGTCAACGAGGATGAAGAACTTGTTAGTGGTCAACCGATTTTACAACAAAGAACGTAAGGAACGCAAACATAAGTTAGTGTTTTTTTTTTCTTAAAAAGATGGTGTTCTTAAATCTATAACTTTGCTGGATTGTGAAACGGATAAGTTAACACAACAAGGTAAAAAGGATCCAACATTAACGATATATGCATGAATAATAATCCAGTTGGCAGGTGTCTCAACAGCCATTACGTACGAACATTGATTTTACCGTAGAGGTCTATTACGGCCATGGGCTGTAAAAGGATTAATGTAGCTATTTTAAAATATTTGACCTGGAAATTAAATGGACTGGTTTGTGGATGTCCAGCTGAAAAAGTAGCTCATTAATCCTTTCAGGGCCAGGCGGCAATATATTGCCACCATAGATCGCGTCTGAAAAGTGCCAGGCGGCAATATATAGTCTCCTTGATATTCGTTGTTTTCTTAAATAAATACGACGTCAAATGATTAAAGTTTTATGGTTTTTTATTCCCTGGTATATTTGTAGATAATTAATATGAATATCATTTTTATTTTAGAGGTCTATGCATTTTTATTTCGTAATTAATTGTCATGTGACATTATCAGCTGACTCGATCTATTGTTGTTAATTCTTTATGCTTTAGTGTAATCGTATTATTGTATGCTGGATTCTTCTTCATTATTTTATTTTGTGGTTGTAAATATTAGTAGTGTTAGTAGTTACGTGCTTAGCTATTGTGTGTAGTAGTTACAATGACTGACAATTTGCGATCTCAGGGAGTGAAATTGTAAGTAGCATATTTGTAAATAGAAAAAGTGTAAATAAATTTCAATTAAAATTGTGTAAATATTTCTTGGTAAATAGTGTTTTTAACTGTATTGAAACTGTTTATGGATCCTACAACCATCTGTTTACCGGTACATCCATAATGTAAATATTTATTTTAAGTTTCTTGCAGTGTTATGATTGGATGACATAAACTATTTTGTTCTAAGAGTTAGTTGCTTTATCACTTATAAAATGTGTCATAAAAAATTTATTTATGAGAGAAATAACACAAAATTTTGTATGGTTGTTCCTTTCTAAATGTACAATATAATAACATAGCTTCCCACAGTAAAATTAGTTTTAGTTTTTTAGTTATTTACAAAAAAAAAAAAAATAAAATTTTTTTTATGTAATCCATTAAAACATTATTTTTTTAAATTACTTAAAACTACATCTATATATTTTTTTGTTGATAGTATATATCTATACGAGTAATTTGGTGCAACTTTTAGGTCATTCTCTAATTTTTATGAAAAGTTATAAATTTTAATCTAAGAGACTGCAAAATCACCAATTTTAGCCTGGCACTTTTGACTAGTCACAAGGGGATATGATATGTGAAAAAATTTTGCAACATCTCATATTTGGTCCTGGCCCTGAAAGGGTTAAATTGTTAAAATGCTTATTTGTTTCTTTCTATATCAATTAGAAACAGAAATATGGTGTTTCCACTTTGTTACAGAACTCTCTGTATATGTGACTTTTTCAAAATAAAATTATATAGTCAGACTACTTCAAATAAAGTGGTTTGTTTTATTTACATTAGGCCCTTTAAAAATTTATAAAATTATTTTAGAAATATTTAATCATAACAGTCAGCTTAAAAAGCAATACGTAGCACTTTGTTTGCTTGTAGCAGACTTAATGCTCACTTAGATCCACTGAACAAATAAGGTACATTACATAGGTATTCACAGTTTGATACAGAATTACTCTTAAAGAAGAATCTCAATCAATACATCTATTCTATTTACCTAGGTCCCTTGGAGTCAGGGTACTTCCGTTCCTCCCATGAGTTGTCTCCATGGGCAGCCCCTTCCCTACCTGAAGTAACAAAAATAGAAAAATCAATAAAATAACATTTCAATTCTATTTTTATTTAATTATTGGTACTTTGAGTGCCGAATCCATTTCCTACAGTCATCCACAAGACGCTAAGACTATATTCTGTAAATTTGTAAGTATTAGTGACAAAGTCAATAAACAACTTTACTATCGAACATATTCAATCAACTGTTTGTTTTTTATGGCAATTAAATACACTTATTCTATTATTGTTAAAACAAAAATTTAAAAAAGTTAAAATACGAGTTCCAATCAATCAATTTTACCTTTTTTATTAAAACATTGGGCCAATATTTTCAACAGTTTTCAGTAAAATCATACAAGAGGTCATGAAAGACTAACAAAATTTCGTACATAGTAAATTTTGTATAAAGAAAAACAGTATATAACAGTTAATAAGTATACCACACTGTTTCTTTAAGTACTTGAAACGCTGTTTATTAAGTTTCATCAAGCAGTACCAATCAACCTTAGCCAGGTTCTATATTGCTGTTTTTCTGACAGCATTACATTAAAATAAGTCCAGAAACAAAAATAATTGCCAATCTTACCAAGAAAAAAAGTATATTAATTTAAAGATAAAGTAACATACCAGGGTCAGCCTCCCCAGCAGGAGGTCTAGAAGTGTAGGTGGGCGTTGTAGTAGCCTGGTATTCATTGTATATCGGGGATTGTGGTGCCCGAACCTCCAACATTGTACCAATATCCTGCATCTTGTTGTCCAACATTTGAACAATAAGCACATTGCTCTCAGTTGTGTCTAATACGTGCATCATCATCTTCTTTTCCAGTATCAGCTCTTCCAGCCGGTTGCACACCTCTTCTTCCACATTGTACCTGTGGTCAAGCAGGAGCAACAGTCTCATTAGTTTTGTCTGATACACTTCCTTAAAATTAATTAATGTTATTGTGTTTACTGGCAAAAAAACACATGTTTAAACTGATTACTTAACTCCAGTAATAAGTGTATAAAAGTAATAACTTTACAGAATTTCTCAAAACACTAAAGAGTGTTTACCACAAAGAATTTAACAAATTTTGATGAAACAAACAAAAATATAATACAATCAACAGACTTGTGTTTTATTTATTACAGCCTGGTGCTTTTATCAAATTAAATAGTATGAAAAGGGACACTCATTTACAATAGGGAACGTTATATTTTTAAGAGAAGAAAATATCATAAAAACAAACAATTAATCCTATCATTGTTTTAGTGAATTGTTCCTCAGCTTTTTGCTAGGTAGAGTTAAAATCTGTAAATTATAATACTGTAAATAATTCATGATCATGCTGACAAAATCGATAAAGAAACTAGCACATTATCATGTTATATCATGTCATAGTACAAACAACGTAGTAATAAAATTAATTAATGAATTACTTATTAATGTATCTAATTCAATTAGCCTATTATTATTGGTATATGTTCCAAATTAATACATTAAATAAAATGCTTGGGTATAGAACTAAGTAGTCTGCACTCCATTGTATAAGGAGACTGAGAATAGGTTGACCTTGTAAGGGTTCAATTTTATACCCCATTTTTTTGTCCTTAAAATAGAAAACGTTTATTTTGACAAGTAAATGTGTCGATTTATTTTCCTCGATAGTCGTCGTCATTCCATTAGGAGTTGATTTGAGGTTAGGGAACCTCTACTCGGGGCAGTGCAGTTAGCCGAGCTCCGATGTGGCCGCTGCAGCGTCTGCCAACGACTGACGAAAACGCGTTCCTACGCATGACCGGCTGGCGGTCTACTTATACAGCCAACCCGACAAGGGACAGAGAGTTTGCTTGCGGACGTTGTTGTGTGAAGTCGAGTCGAGGAGAGGAGCCCGGTATCAGAGAATACGCAGTCGCCATATTATATAATCTATTTGGTGAGTCACCACGATTTGTAATCGTTAAGAAAATTAATATTTCGGTGCGTAGGATAGGTTAAGACCAGCTTAAAGGTTATTGCGTTTAGTGATAGTAGTGTATCTATTAAATATAGGTTCTACTACCCATCACTACCTTTCCCAGTTTGCAAACGTATATTTTGCATCCTATAAGCCGTATAAGCTTGTAATCCTATTCCTAAAATTAATAATTCCTTGCGTAGGATAGGTTAACAGCAGCTTATAGGTTATCGCGGTTAGTGACAGTAGTGTATCTATTCACTATAGGTTCCACTACCCAACACTACCTTTCCCCTAGTTTGCAAACGTATATTTTGCATCCTATAAGCCGCATAGGCTTGTGGTCTTACTCCTAAAAGCAACAACTCGGTGCGTAGGATAGGTTGAGTGTAGCTACATGGTCCATCTACTAGATATAGCCTATATAAACCTTTCTATAGCTCACAATCATATGTTTTGCGTACTGTAAGTCATGTAGGCCTAATAGCCTAAACTTAAAGTTATTGATCGACGCCAGGATAGGCTAGGAACTTAAATAGGCTATCTAGGTAACAGCATTGTTAACGTTATACAATAACGTTAGTCTTATTAGTATAGAGAAGGAATTTGTTTGGCTTGATATATTTATTATTGTATTTTGATATTTGTAAAGTCAAAACATAACCTCAGCTTAGCACAGCACAACAACGGACACTGAAGAAACTAGCAGCCGATACAGGGACAGGTTCGAGTCAACGGCTGTGGAATAAAGATCTCGCGGACCACCGATATTAAAAATTTGTTTTCTTATGCACAAATAATTGCTGAATAATCGTCGTTACAATAGAATTTATTTCTAAACGTCATATTTTAGAACGGGGCATTGACAGTTCTAATCAACATTTATTTACGTAAAATCGCGAAATATAGAACAGAAAACTGTGATGATATCGTTCCATTGAAGAGTGCGAATAACTAAATTTGCTCGGAACGAGTCTGAGTTTTTCTGTTCACTTACGTTTAACCTCGCTTATAATCTTGATCTCTACCAGCGTACGGTAAGGGCGTGGGTAAGATAAAAGGCGATATCACAACCCTGGAATAGAACCCAGCATGACTGCAACTATCAGGGCAGACGATATAAAAAGCGATTATACCGAAACACCTCACAACCTTTCATATTTGATTCCATACAATTTGGGCTTAACACGATCTTCAGACTAGAAAATGTTCCTAGGTTAAATAGTTAAGAACTTATTCAACTTAGTTTAATTGATGCAGAGCTGGTAATCAAATGTTTGGAATTTCTCAACAGTTGCTAAATTTTTAGATTCAAATTGACAGAAAAACAATGCACTTGAATTACTATATTTATTAAGCATACATATATTTATTTATATTTTGTAATCACACCATACATATGTGATTAGACAGTTGTCGGTTTATAAAATATACACAGTATGTGTAATAAACTCGCTTAAACTTAAAACACAAAAATAATATTCTTTTGAATAAATTGATTTTGTTTTTGACCACATTTTAAGCTGAATTCAAAATTTTGTAACATATTCAATATTTAGTAAATGTACTGGTAATTTATTACAAATGTCTGGCCCTGTATATTGAGGGAATAAATGAGATACATGTAGTCTGACTCAAAGGTCTTGTAATAACTATACTTGGTGCTTTCCAAAAATGAATACAGATTCTCTTTGACACAACATGAGATTTCTCAAATACAAGAGCTATTCAGAAAGTAAAGAATGTATCCACCTGATGCCGCCAGGCGTGCGCCAATCGCATATACATATTGATGTGCTCATGCTCGGAACCTGAGTCAGCATCCAGTCGTGACAACAGGAACATTTCTGTGCTGGCCGTTTTTTTATATTCAAATTTGAAAAGTGTGCTACAAATCTAAAATCCCGCCAGTTGTGACATAAAGTATGTAGTAAGTTTTAAGTTGACAAAAACCTTAAAACCAATAGAAATCATCGGAGCTATGTGAAGTGTACGGGGACAACGTAATGACTGAAAGTTCTGTCAGGAAGTGATGCATTCAGTTTAAAAATTGCAGAACAAAGGTTCATGATCAAGAAAAGAGTGGACACCTGAGCATTGTGACTAATGATCTGGTCACCAAAGTTGACGAAAGGATTCATGAAAACCACCTTCTCACAATAACTGAGCTATGTCTATGCTTCCCACATTGCAAACCCTTAGGAGAGCTGCCCAAAACAAACACTGAGGAAAACTGTTATCAAAAATTTTGCTTTTGTAAGACAATGCACAACCTCACACTGCAAACCATATGCAAGAACTCTTGAACTCGTTCAACTGGGAAGTTTTTCCTCATTCCCCTTCAGTCCTGATCTTGCTGCAAGCGATTGTCACTTGTTCTCGAAAATGTAGACCTGGCTAGCAACACATCATTTTGACAATGATGAAAAGCTCCATGTACGTGTCACTGATTGGCTGAGATCACAAGGTTGCAGAATTCTATGACACAGGAATTACAAAGCTTGTCCAAAATTTACAACAAGATGGAAAAGTGGTCATAATCAGAATTATGTTCAAGGAATTACATAAATATAATTCCTTTCATTAACCAATGTTTTCAAGGCAAACGTTCACTGAAAAATTTTAATGCCCTTCTATTTTTATTACACGGTTTGACGCATTCTAAAATAATGACTAGTTTGAGATTATTAAACAGTGATAAGAGATACTATACCTTGTCTCATAACCTGTAAGACAGCATACAAGGGCCTGGGCCTTGACTGTGGTGACCAGCTCAGGAGTGATTTGTCTCAGGTTCTCAAACTCAATCTGCCATAAAAAAATCAAATTTTTAAATACCTAAAAATATATTATCAATTCATGAACCTGTAAATAATCTGTTTTCAAGAAATATATGCTACTCACTGATGAAACGTAATTTTGTAATTATCATGACAAGATAAATTCTATAAAAATGTCTACAAACATGAAACTAAAATGACTAGATAGTATAGGAAGAGCAGGCTACTACTATCAAGATCAGATATCTTTTGACTGTAATAGAAATATTAAGTAGTAAGAATGTGTTCCTTTTTAATAACTACTTATATGTGAATTTTTTATTTCTATTTAAGGTGTCCAACATTAACCCTTTCCGGGCCAGGCGGCAATATATTGCCGCCATAGATCACGTCTGAAAAGTGCCAGGTGGCAATACATAGTCTCCTTGATATTCGTTGTTTTCTTAAATAAATACGACGTCAAATGATTAAAGTTTTATGGTTTTTTATTCCCTGATATATTTGTAGATAATTAATATGAATATCATTTTTATTTTAGAGGTCTATGCATTTTTATTTCGTAATTAATTGTCATGTGACATTATCAGCTGACTCGATCTTTTGTTGTTAATTCTTTATGCTTTAGTGTAATCGTATTATTGTATGCTGGATTCTTCTTCATTATTTTATTTTGTGGTTGTAAATATTAGTAGTGTTAGTTGTTACATGCTTAGCTATTGTGTGTAGTAGTTACAATGACTGACAATTTGCGATCTAACGGGAGTGAAATTGTAAGTAGCATATTTGTAAATTGAAAAAGTGTAAATAAATTTCAAATAAAATTGTGTAAATATTTCTTGGTAAATAGTGTTTTTTAAATGTATTGAAACTGTTTATGGATCCTACAATCATCTGTTTACCGGTACATCCATAATGTGAATATTTATATTAAGTTTCTTGCAATGTAAGAGTCAGTTGCTTTAACACTTATAAAATGTTGTGAAGTACAATTATGTATATTTATACAAAATGTGTCATATAAAAATTATTTATGGGAGAAATAACACAAAATTTTGTATGGCTGTTCCTTTTTAAATGTACAATATAATAAAATAGCTTCCCCTCAGTAAAATTATTTTTCCTTTTTTAGTTATTTGCAAAATAAAAAATGTGTATGTAATCTATTAAAACATTATTTTTTTAATTTTAAATTACCTAAAACTACATCTATATATTTTTTTGTTGATAGTATATATCTATACGAGTAATTTGGTGCAACTTTTAGGTCATTCTCTAATTTTTATGAAAAGTTATAAATTTTAATCTAAGAGACTGCAAATTCGCCAATTTTTAGCCTGGCACTTTTGACTAATCACAAGGGGATATGAGATGTGAAAAAATTTTGCAACATCTCATATTTGGTCCTGGCCCTGAAAGGGTTAAAGTCTGGAATATGTAAATCTGCCTTTTCTGCTACATTCTTCTACATCTAAAATCTGTCACTGAAATCACGATTTTTCCTTCTTTCCCAATACAAAAATATTAAACTAAGCCAACATTCAAAACCAAAACCTTATAAAAAAAGCAGTGGATAACAGGGTTTCAGTGACCATCACTGGGTTAACAAAAACTGAAAGACTGCTTTTCTAGAACTGGTACTTTCCTCATCATCTGATGTCAAAATAAACCTAACATATAAAGTTAACCAGGTACAAAAATAAGTAACAAAGCAACTAAATAAATTAAATGGCAATAAATACATGAGGTTCGCTTAACAATATAAAGTATATATACCTGCATCAAAGACAGAAGCAGCACAATCAAAACAATATTATACAGCATGTATATGCACGCATCACATCAGGTTGTGACGCGTGCATATATATCTTGTTTTTATTGATTTTTTCATATCATCAAAATGTGTTTTTCATAATAACAATTTAATATTTATTTTAATGAAACAAAATATTACACCAAATTTATTTCGTAAAAGGTAATAAGGCCTTAATAGTACTTTTTGTACCGCAGCTATTCTACTATGTTACTCCTTAAATTGCTGGCCTAATGTTTGTATATTTACAAGCTTTCCAGAAAAAAATTCTTGTTTAATACTCACTCAATAGATTTCATAATTTTTGTTTCTTTTGCAACAAATTTAAAAATATAATAGTATGTTTTCTGGTAAATATAAAATACAATATATTTTAATGTATGTTACAACGAAATCTTTTAAAGTTTATTGTGAACTCTTGAGTATTATTCAAAATGTCTGTATGTATTATTTTTTACATTTTGTTAAGCTATACCATGTGAAATGCCACAAAATTATAAACAAAATTCATGTATAGTACTCTATTTTGCCGAATAAAAACAAACAAACAATTTATAAAAAAACTTCACTTGATTACCAGCACTATCCGGCCTACAGAGAATTGTTGAACTAATACTCTTCTCTAAAGCCTGTAAGAGACAGGCCTCTTTGTCTGCAAAGTTTTTCTTCACTTATTCTTATAAATAAAAGACATCATATAAAACACAAAATAACACTACTTACACAATAAACTAATGTCAAAAATATATTTTAAAAATTTATACATTTCGCAACAATACTGGAAACAATAAAACAAACAAAAGTTCATTGCTATGGAAACTTACAAATATCAATATTAATATTATTACACTAATAAATGTACATTGTATACCACTTTATGATTCGTTTTTGCATCAAAACATAATTACATATAACAAAGCAAACGATGCTACTACCCAAATGTGCAATTCACAAATCATAGGCTGACAGACCATAACACAACATCATAGTTAATAATCATTCCAAAGACACAAGGAAGAAAATACAAAATTGGACTTTACATATTGAATGCAATTATAAGGTTACTCAAATACTTCAACTGTGTACTATTTTAATTATCTTAATAAGGATTATCGAGCCGATCGACGCTAGCAATTTACGAGGTTTTTACCATGTCGGATATTGCAATGCCGCGGCGCTCAAGGGATTAGTAGTCAAGGGATACAGATTTTATCTTGTTTTTATACAACTTAGAATTGGAAACTAATACAATTCTTGTACGATTGAGAAATAAGAAACATGTTAATCTACTATAAATACAATTTTGCCATCTTCCTAGTAGTTTGAAACATTTTTTTTTCTAAGTGTTCAAGGTTACATTAAAAAAAAGCTGTACTTTTCATTTTAGATAGGTATGGTCATAAATTTGTAATCACTAAATAAAACAAACAAAAAAACAATACTTATTACTTCACTAGGACCAGACCAAAGACTAACATGTTTTTGATTCAAAATAACTATCTTTAATATTAATATTATTATGCAACAAAAATGCAGCTGTGTCTTCACACAGACTTGTTATCTCAAGAAGTCACAAAATAAAAAGTATGAATATTGGTTTTTGTGATTTTAAAAGTGATTACAAATTGAATAATCAACATAAGCTTCACATGATGATTATATGTACATAGAAAGAAAATATCTTGAATCTAGAAACATTTTCCGAAACAACATATTTTGTGAAGAAATGAATATGTTGCAGTGTATACATCATCATTATTATACAGTGTGAATACATTTATACAAATTATTTAAAGGAGCCATGGAAAACTAAAAAAGGACTATTAATTTAAAAAATGTTTAACAAGGCTGGAGATCTACTGCTAAAAAATATATATTACACAAACATACTGAACTGTGTGTGTGTGTAGCAAATTCAAGAAGCAACCAACATGCGTCCGTGCAACCAAATTCAGAAATGGTGCGTGTGTGTGATAAGTATAACCCACCTCTTCGTGGTTGCCGTAGTCAACAAAGTTGATGAAAGCCTTGTCTTGGGTCACTTTGAGTATCTCTGCACGGTACCATTTATTGTCCTCGTACAGCGCACAGCATGGCTCGCCGACGCGCATGTTGATCAAAGGCAGGTTCTGCGCTGTTCGGCAGTGGGTGGCCACACAACTCATGATCTATATATATATCATGGTCAATCACTTTTAGCAGGTTTAAAGCAATAGAGAATTAACTTTTTAGACAATTTTATTTAAGAGTAGTAGCAATAATGAGTTGAGAACTAAATGACACAGCGTAAGGAAAGGTTTACAATATTCAAGAGTGAATACCATCATGAATAACAGAGCTACTGTGTGATCCTGGGGGAACAGAGATCACAAGAAGAGGTTTACAATATTCAAGAATGAATACCATCAAATTACAGAGCTACTGTGTGATCCTGGGGGAACAGAGATCACAAGAAGAGGTTTACAATATTCAAGAATGAATACCATCATGAATAACAGAGCTACTGTGTGATCCTGGGGGAACAGAGATCACAAGAAGAGGTTTACAATATTCAAGAATGAATACCATCATGAATAACAGAGCTACTGTGTGATCCTGGGGGAACAGAGATCACAAGAAGAGGTTTACAATATTCAAGAATGAATACCATCATGAATAACAGAGCTACTGTGTGATCCTGGGGGAAACAGAGATCACAAGAAGAGGTTTACAATATTCAAGAATGAATACCATCATGAATAACAGAGCTACTGTGTGATCCTGGGGGAACAGAGATCACAAGAAGAGGTTTACAATATTCAAGAGTGAATACCATCATGAATAACAGAGCTACTGTGTGATCCTGGGGGAACAGAGATCACAAGAAGAGGTTTACAATATTCAAGAGTGAATACCATCATGAATAACAGAGCTACTGTGTGATCCTAGGGGAACAGAGATCACAAGAAGAGGTTTACAATATTCAAGAATGAATACCATCAAATTACAGGGCTATGTGTGATTCCTGATGGAAATATAGGTAAAAATACCTGTCGTAATAGCCAACCACAAGGCCACAGAGAGTTGTAGTATATTACCACACATATAGGAGAATGGCAGGATTGATACAGATAAATGAACAGTAAAGGAGGCAATAGTATATGTAAAACCTGGTAGAAGTACAAAGACAGATCCACTGAGATGAAAATAATGGAACAACTTTGTAACTACAATATTTTGTAAAAGCAGAGTTGTGAGAAGTGACAGAAGAGAGAAGAGGAAGATAGGAAAGGGGGGGAGAACAAAATGCAAGCTAGAGAGATGAGATTAGCTTGAATTGAAAAAAATATGAGATGAGGATTTAACCCATTGCCATACCTCCCATATCTGTCGGTGCTGGGCCCTATTAGGCCAGCAAATATTACACAAATTGTAGTGTTTTAGATAAATAACCGTACAAATAGTGAGTATTAACATATTTACATAAAACTTTTACTAAATTGTTCAGATTTACACTGACTTTTATATAGACACCTTTACAAATTATTTAAGGAAAAACTTTTTTTATTTTAAATAAATAATTTTACAATTATATATTTTGAAACATAAATTTTTAAAGCAAATATTTTTTTTCTACATTGAAAATTATTTATGCCCTTTAGAAACTAATTTATTTTATAAATTAACCCTTTCAGTGCCAACGTCCGACTAGGACGTCGACGAAATGTGCAAGAAGAGCCAGCGTCCGACTACACGGACGTGTAGAAAAGAAATTCTAAAAAATACTAAACGTGGTTTAACTGACGTAATTTTGTTTTATATATATATATATATATATATATATATTTATAAAGAACCAATCCTTAATAAAAACAATTGTTAAAAAGTATTTTTATCATTTTAGTGTTATATATAGGAAACGAAATACAAGTGGCAGTGGACATCGCCGTTCCGAGTGACAGTCGTCTGTTGTTTACTTAGTTTTGCCGTTCGCGTAAAGTTAATAGTTCAGTTGTTGTTATTATTTTTATTTCTTACGTTGAGTGTTAATAAATGAAGCGTAGTGGTTCACCTCTCAGTGAAAATACAGTACGGAGAGTGTTGGAAGATGAGTGATTGTTCTGTGAGTAGTTTGAGTGAAAGTGATGAGTCTTCTAGTGTAGGTTTTGACAATACAGACAGCGATCCGGATTACGATCCTAATTTGCCCTCAACATCGCAAACTAATAGGTCTAGACTGAATCACTTGTCCTTTAGACCTTTACAAAATGATTGTTCATCATCTGATGATGATGCCCCAGACGTAGAACTTGGGTTTGAAACACAACCTAGGCCTAACCTACAAACAAGGCCTAGAGGTCGACCAAGTAATGTAGGCCTACAGGAATTATTTGAACTATCCTCTTCTGATTCTGAGGATGGTACTGGATGGGATGAAGTGGCAGTAGATGGCAATGTTAGCTTTTGCCACCAATTTTCATTTCAAGAACTTTCGGGTCCAAAACATGCTCCACCCCGTAACTCTTCTCCATCATCATATTTCAGTCTTTTTTTTACTAGAGCTCTTCTAGAAATCTTTGTAAAATAGACCAACAAGTATGCCACAGATTTGATAAATAATAGCAATCTAATGAAACCTCACAGCCGCTCAAAATCATGGAAACCTGTTACAATGTTAGAGATGCAGGCCTTTTTAGCAGTTCTTCTGAACATGGGAATAAAAAAGCAATCTACAATCTACAGCTACTGGTGGACTGGTTCTAGTCAATATATTTCTTGGTTCTCAAGAATGTTCACTAGGAATAGATTTCAAGCTATTTTAAGATTTTTTTCACATGGTCGACACAGGCCTTCTTGCGAAACCAGGTGAACCAAATTATGATGCTTGTGCCCGATTTCAGTCACTAATTGACCATGTAAATAGGGTTTTCAAATCACACAGTCAGTTGAGACAATACTTACCAAAAAAGAGACACCGTTGGGGAATCAAACTGTGGATGCTGTGTGACTCAGTCACGCATTACTGCATCAATTTCTTTGTGTACAAAGGTGCAAATGGGAGTGACGTGCAAATGGGAGTGACAAAGATGAAATAAAAGAAAATGGACTGGGCTATTTTGTTGTCACAAAGCTGTTAGATATGGCTGGACTACTGAATAAAGGCTATCACATGTTTTGTGACAATTTCTTCACCTCTCTTAGGCTAGCAAAACACCTGTACTCTTTTTGACAGGTACTATGCGTATAAACCGCAAAGGACTTCCTAATGTAGTAAAGCTTAAATTTAGTGTGGGAGAAAAGAAATATTTCAAGAAAAATGAGATGACATTGTTAGCATTTAGGGAAAAACAATCCCAGACAAAGCAGGTATTAGTTTTATCTACAGATGGCACCGTTGAAGATGAGAGAAGGAGCAAAAAATATGGCAGGAGAAAGGTTACTTTCAATATTTTTGGAAGAATGGTCCTCAATTCCTACATAATTTATAAAAATAATTCTGACAAACCTCTTGCTAGGCTCGAATATACTGTGGCACTTATAGAAGAACTTTCTACAGAGTGGCTGGCCCTCCAGGAAAGAAGGCCTGTGCTATACAATTTACCTGGAAATAACCGGCAGAGAAATGAAGCCGGTTATAAAAATGGCATGAAAATGGTGGTGGTGATGGCGATTGGACAATGTTTTTAGATAAACTGCCAAATAAAAAAGAACTGAATTGCTCTGTATGTAGCAAAAAAAGTACCCAGGCAGGAGGAAAAAGGAAGAAGGCTACCTTTTCTTGTAAAACATGTAAGAAGGGACTTCACCCATATTGTTTATCATTTCACAAGTGTTAGTTTTTTTTTGTTATTTTCAAGCTACTTTTCTAAAAACTGTATATATAGGACTAGGCTAAGTGTTTTTCATTGTGTAATTGGACTTAAGAACAATTACAGATACAGTTTTATTTGCAGTTTTATGTATAAATACACTTCTTTTATTAAGTGCAACACAATTTTTAGTGAAATGAGCGAAAGTCAAGATTCCCAATATTTCTATAACCAATCCTAAAAACTTTATTTCTGAAAATATCAGTTTAAATTTTTGTATATATGTTTAAAACTATGTGGAAGTTTAAAAAATAACACTACTTACAGAGTGAGGAATTTTTGACATATTGTATTTTTACACTAAACAGAAAAGTTCATCAAAAAATTTATGTAAGTATTTTTTTCCATATTTTATTTTTTGTTATACATATTTAGTAAAGTTATTATAGGTGTTTATATTTACAGTGATTATTTATGAGCAAAAACAAAAAGTAACCATTTTCATCAATAAATAATGAATCTATGATCTTTTTTGTGAACAGCTAAAAAAAGCCAATTATTGCTTGGCACTTCTTGCATCTACAGATGGAGCTATACCTGGCATTTCTTGCTCATACAGGCTCTAGGGGTAATGTCTGGCACTGAAAGGGTTAAACATACTTTTATGCAAAACTAGGGCACAAATGTTAATTTTGCTATATAAAATATTTTTTAAACATGAAATAAAAATGTTTGCGATTTGTAAAAAATTCTTTAAAAAATCAAAACCTACCTCCACATTGTTATCAAGATCCAAATCAATTATTTGTAAACTATTTTCTGGATGAATATCACCATTACAAATATCTTGATCACTAGAAACTGATTCACAATCGATGTCACGTTTACGTCTTTTCAATAACAATAGATTCTTCACTTTCCTCAAATTCACTATCTTCTAATTCACTTCCAAACAAAACATTATTAATCTCAAAATCACTTCTTATAAGTTTTTGACTCATTTTGAAACTAAAAAAAAAAATGAACGTAAACAATAACATAACCTTGTTAGCGCGAACCGGCAACTAGTGCTACTGAATTGCAACGTAGACGGCAACACAGCTGTCCGCTGCTCAGCTGACCTCGGCTGTTGCATTGTTTATACTTTATTGTTCTCATCAATGACGTAATTTATTTCGTTTACAAAACCTTATTTTAATAGATAAAGTAATCTAGATTAACAGACAAACATTAATTTTTATGTTTTTGTTTGTATTAATAATATATATTGGATTTTATTAACGTATTACACAACTACGAGATAACTCGTAGTTGTACATATGGGTCCTTTTTCCATACTACGAGATAACTCGTAGTTGTAGGCCAATGGGTTAACCCTGCAACTGGCTTTAAGCGATTATCGACGCATTAACTACAGTTTCAAAATGGCACTAAGCTATTTTCGACGCATTAACTATGTCGTAATATGATCTCTCACAGCAAGTCTATTTTTACTTTGTTTGAAGTAAAACATACGTAAATCTAAAGATAAAGATTGAAGGTTTCATATTATATCATAAAACGCTCTATAGTTAAGTTAAATCTTTCATTATATAAATTCTAAACTTGGATGTTCACATTTCCGATTGCCATTTGTTTGCGTAATTTCCGAACACGCTAAAATTACCGTATGTTTGTAAAAATTCCCTATCGTGAGTTTACGTTCTACACGATCGTAAGTGTCGTCATTGAAAACAGTGTATTCTTGGCTTTCAGAAACATCTTTTCAATAGCCAGTAGAAAAATAAATGTTTATAAAATAAACGTTTGAAAAGCTCGTGTTTTGTAAAATCCCAAAATGCCTAATGCGTCGAAAATAGCTTCATTAAATTTTGTTATTTTTGTTACTTTATCGTTGTCTGGAAATAGTGAAAATCATATCAAAACAAAGAAGAAGAATTGCTCTAAGCAACAGTATAATAGACAACAAAGACTATGAACTAGTATTTTATTTTTGTATTATTGCGCAATCACCGACTCAGCCAGTAGAGAAGAACAACGCATCGCATGGTTGCCGTGTTGATTTCTTTGTTGTTATTACGTCATTGCCGGTATTAGTGTATTGCTTGCTATTTATTTGGATATTTTATACTTTTCGTTATTTACTGTGTATAAATAAAAGTTTGTTTGTTTTTTTTTTTTTTTTTTTTAATTAGTGAAGTGAAAAATGTAGAGGTTAGGTTAAGTTTTAGCGAATAGGTTGGATTTTTGTGAAACTGAAAATAAGCCTATGTTCACATAGGTTCAGTGTTTTATTATTTTGTAGACAATTTAATTTTAATTAAAATAAAATTTTGATTTAAATTTATGCAAAGGTATTTATTATAAAAGTAAAAATTTTTTTTACTTTTTCTGAAGGAATTAGCGTTTTATTTCTATGTCCATCGCTTGTTTTATTTTTTTAACAAAAAAATAATAGAGATAAAAATACATTGTTGTACATTTTTGTAAACTTCAATAAACGTTCTATCTTTATAAATAATATTTGGATGAAAAGAAAATTGTTAGCTAAAAAAGTTAGGCATTTATTTCACAATTTTGACTTTTGTAAAAATAGAAAAAAAGTTTTGTTGCCACATAAAAATATCTTATACAATGTAAACTTCTATAAATATCATATTTTTCTCTTCTACATATATTTATCTCTTAGAAAAAAATATTTGTTCATCCAATAGATTCCAAAATGTCACAATGGTATACATAATAGTGCTATACAAACTTTTTTCAGATTTTGTAGTTTTTATAGATATATTATCCAAAAGTACCGATAAACTTCTTTTACCTAAATATTTTTTTTGTAATTTGTAATTGAGGTATATAAGCAAACTTTTGTATATTTTAGAATTATTCTAAAAACTTTCATATTACCTGAGAGGGTGCTATACATTTTGAGAAAAATTTATTCTTTACTAATATTTTTACGTTAATCTGTAAAAAAATAAAAATATATTAAATGATTCAATCTTTAATATTTTTTGGGAAACTGCATTTATTTCTAAAGACATTGATGTTTTTAAAATGTTTGTATCTTAAAAAATAGATGAGCAGTGATTAAAATACAAAACCCTTACAAAATCACCAAAAAGTGCCTGCCATTTTGGGAAAAATGATGGCCAGTTCCAGGGTTAAAGCACTGAAATATGAATTGAAGAAAAATAATATTATAAAACAACTGAGAAGAAGCATTGATATAATTTGGATACTTGTAGATCATGGAAGGAGGTTTGCCAAGAGTACCTAATGAGGGTCAGTTTAAATAATTGAAGTTTGGCATGAAGAGAGAAGATAGCAGCTGGACGCTATGAGAATAGTAACCCAATGTATATCCAACACAGACCAAAGGAAGAAATAAACTGAGTATAATAATATAAGAGCCACTACATATTTCGAGGCCAAAAAACAGCTACTTATTTGTGATAACATTAAATCATGGTCACAATTGGCGGCAATTTAATTAACACTGCCATACAGGATAGTTACAGTTGCAATAAAACTCTGAAATTTTGTACTCGAGTACTATTGGCATGGTGATAAAACATTTTCTCTAGTTTAGTTTGCCTTTCACTTTTATTAGATAAAATACAAACATAAGTAATAAAATGTCTCTTAATTACAAAACACCAAGAGTCCTACACTGAAGTTTTTGTTTATTTTGTTAGGCGATTTTTTGTAATGGCATAGTTTTTGGAAAAGACCTGAATAAAAAATGTGCAAACATTCATAAACTGTGTAGTTTGGCTACAAGTGAGGTCGGAAGTAGGCCATTATCATGCTACGACACAGGCTCCCTACTCAATACTGTAAGTCAATTACATTTAAATTGTTATCAAACTAGCCTATTCGTCTAGAGTAAATTATTTTCTTAATTAAATTTATCATTCAATTTAAGACCAAATCTGTCAATGCTAATTTCATAACTATAGTTGTAATGGACTATTTAAATAAAAATATTGGCCCAATAACAAACCCGTTGAAGGAGAAATAATAGTACAGTGATAATCTTTTGTCTTGATATGTGTACGGGAAGTTAATAAAATTAAAAAAGTTAACATATTTGACAAATCCTGATAAAGCAAATAACAAATTTAAAATACATCAACTATAATTAAAATCAACAAATTGTTATTGGTTGTTAACACAAAATATGCAAAAGTTATTTTATAATGACTATTTTCAAATAAACTACCATTATTGAAGCATACATACTATTAGTATACTGTAATAATTTACAGTATACACATTAATAAAACAGTGGCGCTCTAAAAAGTTCAACACAGTGACTCATTAATTTCCTCCCCACTCACTGGTGAAAGCACTCTGACCTAGCTTCAATTGCCACTCACTCACCTATGCTCAGTATTTCTTTCTTTATTCTGTGATATCCACATCCTAAACATGTTACATGTTGACAATCAAAATATTTTTCCAAAATATATATATAAGAATGTATGAACTTTGCAGACTATTGATGTGATCATTATTTCCTTGCCTGATTTATTCCGGTCTTCAGCAAAGTGAAACTAATGATTAATGATTTGACAACATTATGTTTTTGGTAGACCTGTGGAAAGATAACTTTGAAATAATTAAATTTTGAGGATTGTTTGAAGAAATAATACAATGGATCAAATGTTACAGACTCTAAAGAGAATTGCAGAGATGATGCAAGGCCGGACTGACTTTCTAACTCCTGAGGTAACAAAAACATTGAAAATAAATATTGTCATTTGTCCCATCCAATAGCTGAATACATGAATAATGGATGAAGGATTTAACTTAGAAAAATCATCCAAGCACATAATTAAGTATAATCGTATACCATAACTATGATAATGGTCTTAATAAACATTTTGTATCAATACAACAAACCATCAATTAATGACCAAAAACTCATCTAACGTCTAACAAATGCTACAAAGTCTGTATGGCTTAGAGTTTAACTAGTAGAAACTCAATAATTTTAAAGCGGATCCGGATTAATGACTTTCCGGCCACATCCAAAATGAATTAGTGACCTTCGCTCTACATGTTACCAGTATAGTGATTCAAAGACTGTTTGATTAATGGATGTGTAAAAAATAACAACATAGTTAGCAGACAGTAAATAACAAAAGTCTTACCTGATTTAATGAGAAACTGTTTTTTTTCCAACTGGACGAAAAATCTGCCTGGATTCAGGACGAATGACACAAACACCTTCTCTTGAGAACCCCTGAGAGAGAGAAGAAATCAACAATGAGTAAAAGAACCTTCCTAACAAATTCTAGTTAGTTTAAAAACTGAGCCACTGATTTATTATAATGGAAATGGTTAAAAACCTTACATGATCGGAGGTGTCAAAGACGAATAACGAAGTTGCATCGGTTGCGTCTGGGACTTCTCGCTCAAAACTGTTTTGATGTTCTTATACTCGCGGAAGAGCTCACAGTATTGCTTGATCGGGTTGGCCTCCGGCTGCGTGACGCACAGTGTCAGATTCGGATTGTTGGCAACCAAATCCTTGAACAACTGCTTCTCCTTTTCTGTGTAATGGATGTCCTTAAGGTTAGCCAATGTGAACCGGTGACTCATAACCTTGGGTACTACGAACCTGGACACACGTTAAACTGGTCAGTACATTAAACTGGCTTTTTTAAGTAAAATAAAGAAAGAGTAATTTAATTGTACTATTAGTATCCTGCCTGCATTACAAAGTGGTTGTTTTATCCCTATTAAACAAACAGTGTCACACTCTCCAATAGATAAACCAACAATAAAGGTTAACAGTTTAAACCAGTGAGAGCTTTCCCAAAACATTACAAGTTTTACTAAATCTTATCTACTGATGGTAGCACTTGGTTTAATCCATTATGTAATGGTTATTTTATAAGTCTGATACAGGTTTGGTAAAGCCTATGGGAAACCAACACACATCAACATGTCATGTAGTTGAGCTCCAACCAATCATGATAATCTATGTCCCTTCACCCAGACATTTTCAGAAGTAGATGTGCATTACTGCTTCTGACAGTTTTGGTTGACTGAAAATGGATCCCCAAAGTGAAAAATCATCAAATAAAAATATTCTCAGATTCATACATGTGTGTTTAATAAATTCATATGAGTTAATAGTTATTTTATTTCAAATTATCTCCTCCTAAATCCACATAATTGTTCCACTTTTTACACTACGAATCCATGTCCTTTTTTATCGTCTCATTTTTCATCATATCATCTGAGTTTTTACAATGATATCCTTTCAGTTTTATTTGCAAGAAATAAAAATCGCAAGTACAGAAAACGTTCTTGTTTTGTTAAAAATTCCA
The DNA here is from genome assembly GCF_021130785.1 of Homalodisca vitripennis. Lineage (NCBI taxonomy): Eukaryota > Metazoa > Arthropoda > Insecta > Hemiptera > Cicadellidae > Homalodisca > Homalodisca vitripennis. The sequence goes on from NC_060208.1 coordinate 36,138,196, forward strand.
GAGGCCTTCAAGGACATAAAAACCCATCAAAAAGAAAACCCTGATATTAAAAAAAATGTTTTTAAAGATTTATCCAAAAATAGATCACAATCAAATTATTTAATCAACCAAAGAATTTTGTTATACCAAGCCACCGGCCAACAAACCCTAAGAGTCGTTATCCCCTCTAAATTGATACCTCTACTAAATTACTAAAAAATACCTTATCGAGAATTCAACCACATCTTTGGAGAGAGAATTAAAAAACTGACATGGTGAGTTCCTATAGTATGCCAAAGATGTAAATAAGCACCTAACACTAAGGTTGGTTATTTGCCATCAGAGATTATAACACGTCCTTACAAGAAAATTTTCTCACTAAAATCGATCCTTTATCAAAATTTACGGTTTTCTTACCAGCAAGAAATGCTTGTGCCAAAACAACAGAAGCAGAGCTAAAGTCAGAGGTTTTTTACTTACTGTTCCCCAATTTCGATCCATGGAGCTGATGGATACGTGCCTAAAATTTGCCATAAAACAAAATATTATGACCACCCCTCATACGAATCCTAGCAATGCAGAAGGGGCAAAAAATACATCAAAATTTTATAAAGGATTTTTAATTTCAACGATCACAAAGACTGAGATAAAATTATTTAGTCTTTCAATAAGCTTTTAACTCTACCAAGCCTGAGAGCTCTTACAATTTTTTTTTTTCTACTGCCATGCACTTAAGCCTCAAGGGCTTTTTGCGCACCCCGGAAACACACCATGAGGCCCTACCAATCTACGATTTCAGCAGTTCCACAAACCGCCGAAAACAACCTATCAGGTCCTCCCGTGGAAATTCACCACCCTTGTCCAAACTACCAAAGATGGCATGTGACTGGATAAGGACCAGACAGACAGGGTGGTTGTTATAACCCTCATGGGAGCAAGCGTTAGTGCGAGGACTATGAGGGACTGCATGTAGAATTAGCATCCTGATTCAGGAGGATGCTCTGCATATGATCTCTGATCAGATGCCACAAAAGTTTTCCTTTGACAAACCCTTTAGGATTGTTATACCCTCTAGGGATGATTGGTCGGAGGGAAGGAAACCTCTTCCACCAGCGGAGCTTGAATGGTTCACAGACGGCTCTAAAACAAAAAGCGGCACAGGCGCTGGAATTGTGGGAATGAGACCATGTAGGGAGCTGGTGGTCCCTATAGGTCCTTATCCGACAGTTTTTCAGGTGGAGGTCGCAGCTACTATAGAATGTGCTCGTGAGAATCTTCGTCTGCGATATAGGAGCAAGACAATTCATATTTTCACGGGCAGTCAGGCAGCGCTGATGGCGCTGGACTCTTGTGTGATCAAATCCAAACTAGTTTGGGATTGCTATCAAGCCGTTTCCTCCCTTGCCAGAATCAACAATGTAACTGTTTGTTGGGTTCCTGGTCATGTGGGGATCCCTGGGAACGAAAGAGCTGATGCCCTGGCCAACCGGGGCTCAGCGTCAATTATGATGGGCCCTCAACCGTTCTGTGGTGTTCCAAGGTGTGAATCATTTAGGGCTGCCTCGAAATGGGTTTGTGCGGAGCATGAGAGAAGGTGGAGGTTGCATCCGGGCTTGAGAATGAGCAGAATGGTATTACAGTCGCTTTCCTCCAGAGTAGCGTCGGACCTTCTCTCATTAAATAGATCTTACTCCTTACCTGCTAGTCTTAGTAGTATAACACATCCCTTGGAATTAGCTTGTCCCATTATCAGATCAACAATCTGAGAATACATGTTTTCACCCCCAAAGTTCTAGTGCTTTTGCCACTTTCTTCCTTAGAGCCATCAGTAAACAATTCAAGATCTGCTGGTAGTGGAAGTTTGCTTCCCTAGAAGGTATCACGAACCCTACAGATTTTTTTTTAAACTATGAGGTGTATGATCAGAGACCATGTGCAAATCAGATCTGCTGGTAGTGGAAGTTTGCTTCCCTAGAAGGTATCACGAACCCTATAGATTTTTTTTAAAACTATGAGGTGTATGATCAGAGACCATGTGCAAATCATCATCTTTCTAAATTAGCAAACAATAAGCACTCCTCCTGGCCACAGGCTGAATTACAATATCTCAAGGAAACAAGACAATAGCCCCAAACGTAAATGCAGGTCTAATCACAGAGACATAAAGCCAATACAGAAGCCTTGGCTTAAGTGTCCAAAACCTTTCTGCACTAGATTAAAAGATCATTTCTCGCTCCTAGTCACAATCCTTTGCAGATATGGTCCCCAACCAAGAACATGTCTAATGACCTGAGTTGTTTGGAGCAGAACAGAGCTAACGAATACAGGTACTGTTTTGGCATGTGAGCTATTGCTATTTATGTTGTTGTCTAGAATTCATTAAAATCAAATTATAAAATTTTGTCAATAAAGTAAAATTTATAATTCACAGCACCAATTCTTGTTAAATTAACTGGAAACAGGAACTAACACAAAAAAGTTGTTCAAGTCCATTCTGATTATTGTCTACATTCAATTGGCATTTTTAACTGTGACCATGTGACTGTGAAATCGACATTTGCTTGTTTTCTAATCATGGTATGTTATCTTTTCATCAAGTTGTGCTTTATCTATTGTTTGATGAATATATTTAGCTATAAATTATTCTTTTGTTGTGTACCACTTCATTTGTTCGCTGACACGACCATTCTTTCTGGATCTCATTGCAATCTGTCTCAAGTTTAATTACTGCAAAATAATGTATAATTAAAAAAAACCCATATGATCTGCTTCGTAAATACAATGAGGTCTAATGGTTGTCATTATATAATAATTTCCAGTCTTCTGTACACGTTGTCTACCGACCACACCCAGACATGAATCGTTATTTGACATTTTGCTTCTACTGATTACTAGATTAGCGTAGAACAATATTTCGTCAATATAAAACAGGAATTGTCTTATCGCAAACCCCTCCCCATCCTCAGACAGAGGTCAAAGTCGAGCGGTCTAGTAGATAACGTGATTGCAGGGTCTCGCCGCCCTTTCAGCTGGTGCGCCGCATTGTTATACTTTTGTACCGCAGTGTCTGTCGAGTACGTCGCTTTGTTGTACTTCCGTGTTTGGGGGACACTAGGAGAATTTGGGATTTACCCAGGAGCGAAGAGGGGGCCATTCGTTTTTTACAAGATCATGACTTGTTGTCTAAATCTAAAATATGCCTGAATGGACATGACACTGTATTTGTTTCATAAGGCTCCGTTTTGGAAATGTACAACTCGACCGTGCCCGAAAAAGTCGGTTTGAGCATTGACACCTGGTTTTCTAATAGTAGAATACCATTTGTTACTGCGGTTCGTTTCCTCTACTGCTGGGTTTACGAACTGACATCTGTGGCGTGGTGTGAAGGAGATTACCGGTAAAACAATTGTTGATTGGAATAACTATCTCTGTAAGGTGTGTGTGTGTGTGTGTGTGTGTGTGTGTGTGTGTGTGTTCTCTGTGGAACAAAAAAATGGTGGTAGGATCGGAGGAGTTGGCCGTATTGTCGAAATAGACGAAAGTTTGTTTACCAGACGGAAAAATAATGCGGGACGTGTCTTGTCGCAACTGTGGATATTTGGAGGTTTATGCCGGGAAACCGGAGGCAGATTTTTTGTTCAAGTTCCGAATCGTGGAGCTAAAACCTTGATGGAATAAATTCAACTCCACGTTGAACCAGGAACTACAATTGTTTTGGATTGTTAGAGAGGTTACAAAATGGCCGAATTAGAAGCAGCAGGTTTTGAACATTTCTCAGTTAACCATCGATACAATTTTGTTGACCCGGAAACCGGTGCTAATACTCAACAGGTTGAGCGAATGTGGGGTTCGCTAAATGGCGTAATAAAAAACAACGAGGAACAGCACGACACCATCTTGACTAATACCTAGCTGAATACATGTGGTGGTCGGCAGTTGCGGCTGAAGGCGGAAATCCACTACACTCACTCATCCTTGATATTGCTGCATTCTGGGCGACACAGGAAACCCATTAACAATTGATAATCGTTGTAATAAGTTTGTAATTTTGTAATTAAAGAGTTGTTTTTTTTCTGTTCTATTATGTTTGTTTCTATAAATTTATATTTTTGTGTTCCTCATACTGGTGTGGTCGGTATAATCCCAAAGCACCAAAAATGATTATGTTTTTTATTAATCCTTCAACATGGTTTTAAAATAGTCTCTGTCGACAAACTTATGGCACTCCATGATTTCATATAAAAGTGGCTTTACGGTGCAACTGTACAATATAACGGTTTCAGATATAACTATTTAGAGTAAATCATGTTCACATTGGACAGAAGATATTTTGAATAATCATAACTTTATTCAAGATGTATAATATTTTTACTAAACAGTTTAGATTATATCTAAATAGACAAAAAATCAGATTCAGATCTTTATTGTCATTAGGCAACAATGGTGCAAGAGTCATGGTCAAATTTTAACTATGTAGAACGCCATCAATGTTAGACATTACAGCTGCTAATGTTTCTTTCACAATCGGTTCTGTTTATATCATCTTTCACAGCATCTAGTAACATTTTGTGTTGAAGTATCACAGATTTAGTTAGTTGTTGAATTTGTACAAACAGCCCAAATATTATTTTAACTACACTAGTATAAATTTACAAGCAAAATAATTATTTTGCATAGTATAAACAATTTACGGAAAGTGATACATTTAATTTTTAAGTTAGGTTATTTTTAATGATATTATTACACACACTTGATATTTTTACAAATGTGTAGTAAACGTATATGTACTATATTTTGAAACACATGTGAATACAAACCGGTTGGTAAAAACATAGGTGTTACGTTCTAGAATATTCAATTTAAAAAAAGACAAACGCAATGACCTGATAGTTGACTGACTGGGTCAGAGGCAGTTGCAGGCAGTAGGCAAGGATATCTCCATGTTAAACAACAGTTAACACATTTCTAGTCATAAGTAAATTCCTTACTAACCTCAAGGTATCCCACTTATTGTAACCATCAGTCTATCTCAGTATGGTAGATCAGAAGCCTCACCACGCATAGCATGATGATTTTGTGTTTAGCTACTATCTAATGAGTATCTACACATTTTTACTTCTTAAAGTTTCTTTTCTTCTTAACTTTCAAGATTTCTTGGTGTTTCTTTAAGTACAAGACATATTACTGCTTGCATGGCCGTTTGACTTTATTAGTTATCAATAATGTAAACTGATCTCAATTGATAATTTTAATAGAAGTGTTATCCTAAGAAACTAATCTTCTAAACTTATATAATATTTACATCTCTGTTTCATTAGTATAAAATATAATTTCATTGTTTAGATTAATTTGGTTTATATTTGTATTCTCTATCTAATACTCAATGAGTTGACTACACTGCACTATAGGTTACTCCTCAATGGCCGAGACAATTTAATATCCATCCCCCCTCTCTCTCCCTCCCTCTTGTTTCTTTCCAAAATATGAATCCAAGTGGGAAGCAATTCTTGCTCTTTTATGCTGGGAACATAAATCTTAAAACTCTCTAATTGTACTTGCCCTTTAAATACTATGTAATTTTCAATCACACAAGGTGTTCTTGGAAAACCCCTTAATCCACATTAGATATTGTGTAGTGGTCTATTTGCCCTGGACAGGTGTTGGTGGATTCTCATATAACTTACTCCCCCCTGATGCAAGTGACTCTTGATGTGAACGGTGTTTTTACTCTTATCTCTGATTTAACCTACCTATGGACAGTGTGTCGACCCTGAGGGAGTCCTTTGGAAGGATATGTCTCGTACAATAATACAGTTGAGACTGTATTTGAGTTGGAGTGACACAATATAACACAACAGACAATACAACAGATTAATTACCCAGTAAGAGATTTTTTATACCTGAAATAAATTATTGTACAAAATCATTAAAAAAAACTTACTGTGGAGGAATTTGAAAGATCTCTGAATAGGGAAGAATTTCAGAATTGCCAAAGTCTGCGAAATAGAGTTTGACCTTGTCGTCCATCACGTTCATGACGATAGCACGACATAGTATTTTCTCCGGAGAATATCGGCCGAGACAGATAGAGCCAGGATTCAGCGGCGAAGTGATTGGCTGTGGCTCCAGTTTGTTGATGTTGGCCATCATGTCTGTGAGGATATTTTTCACTTCGTCCTGTAACAAAACCAACCACAACATATTTCAGAACAACTAGTAAAATGCTTACTTAGATATTATAAATAAAATATTGAGAACACTGTACTTTGTTGGACTCAATATTTAAAAATGACCAGTACAGTGAAATTTCGTTTATATTTTTATGCCAGGGCACTGGTTAGATCTCTGTCAAACACAAACCTATAGAACCTTCTTAGCCCTTCCTTTTACTTGTCGCAATGTGTTGAAATCTTTGAATGTAAATTTAAGTCAGTTATTGGCTGCTGAAAGCCTTGTGCAAAATGTTACAATCTACAACTTCATAAATGGTGTATCAGTAACAAAACAAATATTAATAAAAGTATCTTCAGATTTCAACCAAAATATTAATCCCTTACCACCAAAATTTAATCTTCGGAAATAATTTTATAGGAGATAAATCAAGATTATTTTCATATTTACTGAGCATAAAAATAAAAAAGAGAAAGTTGATATGTTTGGTTAGTAATTATAACATTTATTCAGCCTATACTAGAAACACATTGTGTGGAGGAGGGTTATTATTTTGGCAAATCACTTAATAAAATAAAACCTCCTTCAATTTTATAGTCATTAAGTGACCAAATTTTTGAAATGTCCTTTGTTGAAGTTTGTATTGGAAGCTTTAAAGTTTTATTGCAAGGTGTATATAGATCGCTTATTAATGTATAAAATTATTTCTAGAAATATTAAGTTGTACTTTTGGCATTTGATGTAATATTTATAATAAGACTATGAAGATAACAATATTAATTTTTTGTTAGATATTTCTAATCAATAATTTGGTTCACTGATTCGATTGTTTTGGTAGCCGCTTATTATACTGCAGCCTTCGGAGAGCAGGATTAACTAAAAATAATAAATATATACACATATCAAGTGAAGCTAATATAGTCCTCTAGCTCTGTCTACTATGTCATTACATGATATAGGTAGATTTTAGATTAGGTTATCATAAATATGTTACTATATATGAGCCGCTTTGAATGCGAACAGTGCGGGGGGGGGGGTGGGGTGAGAGAGATGTGGAGAGGGAGAAGTGCGGAGACTCACTTCCCCCTCCATATTCCTTACCAACCACACCTCAGTCATCACTTTACCACTCGTAGGGCATGTGTTACATAACAGCTATTTTACAAACCCAGTAATAAAAACAACAGCTGTTAACAATAACTAACCATTTGTTAAAATACTTCTTCATTATACTAACATATTAAATAGATGCAATGGACTATTCTTAACATAAATAATAATATTTGTTATTCCATAACGACAAGAATGACAAAACATAACGTGATGCTCCAAAACACCAATGCAGGGAAGCAAAGCACTCGGTTCCCACTTGTGTCTTGTAAAGGAAATAGATTGAGACGTGAAAGAGGGGTTGGCAGTAGGCGTGGTCGAGCTCCTGCTCCTCCCTCCCCTTATACGCAAGAAATCTTCATGCAGGTTGCTTTCAAAGCAGCTCATCTACAGAGTGGGCCAGATAAAACCGGTCCCGAGCGAGTTTACGTAATACTCATACAATGCGTACAGGAAACTGAAAAAGTGACTAGGCGAAATAAAAAAAATACATAATATTAAGTAAAATGAAATTTTATTTTGTCTATTTTACAACATGTACATTTAAGGATTTACAGTCTCTGTTCAAAATGGGAGCCACCAACTTGTATGCAAATTTCAGCACGGCGAATCATGTTCAGGAAAACAGTCTGCAATTCTTCTACTGGAATGTTGGCAATTTCTTGTCGTATGTTTTGCTTCAATTCTTCTAAAGTCTGTGGGTTGTTGTGATAGACATTACCTTTGAGACGGCCCCAGAGATAAAAATCGCAAGGCGATAGGTCGGGCGATCTGGCTGGCCACAAGTCTTTACTGATGGTTCTCTCTTTAGTAAAATCACTGTGGATTCGAGCGAGAGATCGATCAGAAGTGTGACAGGTTGCCCCATCTTGTTGGAAGTACGCATATGACACTTCTTCTGGATTCAGTTGTGTAACAAATTCTTCATAGATCCGTAGATAAACGTCTGTATTAACTGTCTCCTCGAAGAATATTGGTCCAATGATCCGGCGACCAGACATTGCGCACCAAACACCAATTTTAAAGTCATGCAATGGTTTCTCATGGGTTACATGAGGATTGTGTGTTGCCCAATACCGCGTATTTTGAGAATTTACATACCCTGATAAGTGGAACCATGCTTCGTCTGTAGAAATGAATAAAAATGGATCCACGTTACCTTCTGCAATTTCATGAAGAACCCATTGACAGTAACGTACACGTCTAGCCAAATCAACCTCTTTCAATTCCTGAACAACACTCACACGATAGGCATGCATTTTTAATCCATGCAGTATACGCCGACAAGATGTTCGAGAAATTCCGACTTGTTGCGATAATCGTCGTGTTGACTTTGAAGGACTCCTTCCAATAATGGTCTGTACATTGGCCACAGCTTCTGGTGTTCGTACAGTTGGTTGTTTGTCTCTCTTCATATTGGACACATTGCCTGTTGTACGCCACTTTTTAATTAAATCCTGAATGGTTGATTTAGCAGGAACTCGACCTTCAGGATACTTCTCAAGAAACTTTTCACAGACCGACATTATTGAAGTTGTACGAACATATTCCTCCACTATGAAAACACGCTGTTCTATTGAATACGGCATGATCCACACTGCTCGGTCAAACACTCAAGCTACACTGACGTGGACAGATAGACAGGACAGGAACGGACGGCAGACAGTAGTGGAAGGGGAAAGGTCAATGTCCCGTCATGCTGTACATCGGCGCGCCTACGCCTCTCGGGACCGGTTTTATCTGGCCCACTCTGTATAATAGTACCAAAGTAAAAGTTAACCTTTACGAATGCTCACGTGATCTAAGCTTAAATTTGGGTATTATCTCGAGAAATGTTTCTCTTTGTTTACCAGAAAATCGGGAAGGTGCCAATGAAGCCCACACTGATGGCCAGTGACATTTTCAATCAGTACTTTCCCAACCGCAGATCACGTACTAGATTGTCCAACATGATCTGATGTCGAAAAGTACCGATCGGAAATGCCCCTGGCCTTCAGTGTGGATTTTATGTGGCGCCTTCAGCACTTCTGGCAAAAGAAGAAAATCATCCCTCGAAATAGTAACAAAATTCAAGCTCAGATTATGTGACCGCTTGTAAAGGCTAACTTTAACTTATTTTTCTACCTATTTGTATCACGTAATAACAAGAAGTAGATACAGTGTCCTAAAATACCAGGGCATTCTTTACACACATCCATGTAACAATGCTTATTATTTATTATATGAATATAATAAATACCAAAGGGTATCAGTGAGGTTAACGGCCAGAGTAGCTAATCAAAATATCAACGATATTAACAATTCTACTCGTCCCCCTGAATAAAAACATACAAGGATCTCCTTAAAAGAATGTATTAATTTCTAATTTATTTCTATCAACATCAGTAACAAGATTTGCATTATTAAATCTATTGCAATCGTCCTCCTGAACAAAACAATATAAAGTTTTAGTGGCTGAAATTGACAAATGATGAATTTCAGAACATTAAATGTGGAAGTACTTATTGTGCAAGATGCATATCTTAACAAGCGGTAATGGCCGGAAGCATTCTTGATCTAAAATTTTATCTTAGATAGGTGATAGGTACAACATTAAGGGATTTTTTTTGTATGTCGCCATCAGCAAGGGGCAGCTGCCATAACTAGTGATGATGGCAGGAGACACTTGTATCAGCCGGATATGGACTTTTATTCTCAGAAGGTCTAAATAAACAAAAACCTCTTATTTGGTCAAATTCCCCTGATTTCATTATTGTTATTTTACCTATCTAAAGATAGCATTCAGCTGAAGTTAGCAGCAACCAATACAAGGTTGACTCACGATCACAACAAGACAACGTGATGCCAAGCACACATGTACAAGGAAATATTACGCTGTAGTATAATAAGCAGCCACCAACACAATCAAATCAACTATGGATTAGAAATATCTAAATTATTGAATATAAAAACATTTGCCCTATAGATATTCATAATTAATATTGCCACCTGTTTTTATTTATATATAAAATATTGTTGAAAATTAATTAAATTCAATAAAGTAAAATTATTAACGTATTGAGTAGCCTAGTGACATCGGCAAGAACAATGGTGACTAACATTTTGGTCTCAAAATGTATTTTTAAACATCGAACAGTGTTTAAAATTTTTACAAGACCTTGACAGTGGTGATCCATTGGCATTTGAGCATTGTTTTTAATGTTATCCCTGTAAAGTTTACAAGTACTATGCTGCTCAAGTATAGTATAGCCTAAATAAAGTTTCGTTATTTTATACAATCGTAAATAACAAATTTCTTTTACATTTAAATAATATATAGCTTTCGACCACTATAATACAATTTTGAAAGCCAAGAACACATTTCAGTTCAACATTATTGTTACAACTTAATTCAAAGTAAAATTATGTGTTTGATATTTGAGTGATGGCTGTAAGCTTAAGTATAGTACAAGGAGTCAGACATAGTTTATTCTTGAAAATAGTAAAAATTACTTTTGTACAAAAGTAATGGTAGCATTCGATAGAGGATAAATCAATGTATCTATTATATTGAAGTTCAATACTTTTGATCTTTGATATAAGTCGGAGAGAACATTGTATCTCATTTTCATTCTGCTTTATTTTCTTTACATATTGGTTAGTTTGTTTGTTTACGTTTCTTGTTGCAAGTATGTAATATTATTTTAAGTTGTTATTTTGTCAAGTGGTATAAACATGTTTTCAAATTTATTTATCTTTCTTTGCCATTGCTCTTCTCGTTGTTACTACCTACTCACTACATAAACGAAATAACAGCTGGCAATGAAGTCACTAGCCTACTTAGTACATAATGATATTAAAACAGCTAGCAATGAATATCTATTGGTTAATATTGAATTTGATAGTACCGATATTTAAAATTGATAACCATGATTCAATTTTGGCGGTGGCCATTTATTATACTGTCGCCAACGTAAAATGATAATATTGAAATTAGTGGAATTAGGCCCAAATAAAAGACATTATGTTAATTTTGACCTTCTTTGACATAACAGTTTTTATTTGTTGACATTGGTGCCTAAAATCATCATGAGTAAAACATAAAATTCTAAATGGTCTGATCACGACATGGCCTCATGGCCTCCAGCCATTACTAATATATAGGAACACTACTTAAAAAAAAACAAATATTGTAAATTCGCCTAACCATAACTTCCTACTATCTTGCAAGAAAAATGGTTCCTCTTTGAATGTTCTAAAATTTATTATTGGGATATTCAGATGACATTGTTGCTCATAGCACAGAAGATGCACAATTGGCGCTGAACATGAGAGTGCGACATGTAAGCTCATCCGAGAACATGGGTTAACACTAGCGACCGAAAAACTGAGTTGCTTCTGCTCACATGAAAATGAATTCTTACAGTTATCCACTCCAAATTGGTAGAGTTAAAAACCTAAAGGCCTGTATTGAAGTACCTCGGTGAGTACCTGGATACACAGCTCTCATTTTGGGTAACGCATATCCAGTACTTATCAGAAAAAGCTACAGCAGCATTGAGCAGAATTATGGCGAATATCAGGTGCCCAGCCGCGGGACGATGGCAACTCTTTACGTCAATTACTGACTTCATCCTACTATATGGATGTAAGGTTTGAGCTGACACTATAAGGAAAAGTATCAAAAGAGAATGGCTTCCGTTCAGAGAAAAAGCAACTTTGAGGGTCGCTAGCTCGTACCGGACAGTCTCTGAGCCAGCAGTTCAGGACATCACAAGTGTACTGCCCAATGATTTAAAGGCGCAAGAACGTAAGTATGTTTTTGATAGTAAGAAAGAGCTCAAAATTGAGAAAGCAGAGCGGGTTGCGAAAGTTGTGAGTATGTAGAAATGGCAAGTTTGCTAGGATGCCATATCCCATGGAAGTTGGACGATAAAGTTCTTCAGTAACCACAAAGTGGATGGTGACACAGCACAGTGAGGTAGACTTCTTCCTCACTCAGTTCTTGTCGGGCCACGGTTATTTTGAAAACGAGAGTTGCCCCCTACGTTTGCAGAAGCAAATGTAAGGCAAATTGCTTACAATTGTTGTATCTGGCAGAACCCATTCATTAATAACCTCTAGCAGGATGTCCCTATCATGTTTTTTCAACAGGAACAAGGCAGAATCCTCCGCTCTGCCTTTCAAATACCCCCGAAAACCCACTGTCCCTGAATTTTTTTGCCACAATTGTGTTCCTTCCTTCCAAATTTGGCCTCATCAATTTCTAAGACTGTAAGGGGACCACCAATATTCTTTGAGGACGTTGAAATGTCATTGAAATAAACTTTGTGGCAGAAAGAATACCAGTCCACCACTGAATGTGCAGAAACACAAAACCCCAATGAAATACAGTATTGTCTTGGTGGCTTTAGGTGCAATAACGTGGTCACCAAACCAAAAATGTCTCGATATCCAATTGAGTCTTTCAAAAAAGGAACCTACCCAGGCAGATTTGTAAAAATTACGTTTAAAACTTTTACTACATTTACGAATCTTTTTACCACAACGAAACATCAGTCTCCCAATTTAGAAACAATACACACCCGCACTATTAACAAACAAACTCATTTATAAAAATTCCATGTTGTATTATAGGCTAAAGGCAATTATCTTGTTTAGGGTAAAACAAAGACTCCGAGTATGCCCGATAAAACACTCACAAAACACATAATTCACTGCGATTAAAATTTGTTGAGCTAGTGGATGAATGATCCATGATTAAGACAAGCACTTGATCCAAACTAAAGTACACAATATCTAATAAAGCACTGGACCACAGCCTCGGATAACAGATACGCTGTCAGTCCCGGCCGCAGATAACATTGAAGTACACAGATTCATAAATCGATTGTGGTGGCGGCCTCTTATATTATTATATTACAGTCAAATATTACTCCGCACGAGAAAAGTAGTCCTACTTTTAATGTTATATAGGATTAACTTCGTTATTTTTGTCACTGTGACCTCTTGAAACCATAATATTGATTTGGGGTAAGGTACGATAAGCGGACCCGGTTTTTTATATTGAAGAATATAGTCATCGATACCTAATATTCGCATCTCAAATCCTAGACTGTCAATCGATATAAAAGTACCTGTACAGTTCTCAATAACAATCATATGTTTTAAATTAAAATATGAATTTAATATTTACAGTGATCAAACAAATTATTATAACCAAAATTAGGAAAACTGAAGATGACCATATTTACTCCTCTCACAGTTACAATTGTTTCTTTCCCACAATTTTCACTTAAAGGGTTTTTCGGTACGAGTCCCAACATATTGAAGCCACAAAAAAACGTCATATAGTTTTCTAAAATTGACTGCTATTTTTAATAATCAGAATTACTTATGTAAAATTGAAATATTATCCTACGTGTATTATTTTAGAGTGTTTACAGCTGTTGATATAGATTATTTAAGTTAATAGTTCAAAATAATTAAATCAGTATCGATGGTTATGATTAAGTAATCGTTTGCCAATGTCGATATAAAAAAACCGGGGTAAATATTAAGATCAGCGACTACCGCTCCGATCGCCATAATGTTTTGCATACTAACACAGGTTAACATAATTTCACCGAAAAAAAAAGTCCCGATTGTCGCTAACATTTAAATACCCGTTTTTCGGCAGTACAATGTTGGCAATACAAAACACATAAATAACAAGATTTTCGACTATCAAACTAAAAACAATGGCTGACCACTGTCGTTTTGATGAGTTGACAGTAGTCACGTGACAAACAGGAAAGTTTCCGATTGGCCGGGCGGATCACGTGACCTATAGGACGGCTTCGATTGACTGCCAGACGTCAACAAACAAACCCACATGGACAAGGAATAATTAGTGAAGTTGTTGACATGGCGTGCGATGGTTCTTGTCACACGCTATTCTTCGAAGCATGTTTGTTTGATGAAAAGCATGGTTATTAACGTGTTTTGTGCGCGTGCTTCCAACGAAGACAAGCTACAAATTAATTAGTTGTTATCGAGTTGAGACGAGTGCCTTCGGTAGCACCGAAGGTGCTGCCCCGCGCTGATGTCAAGGAAAGAAAAACATCCCTCGAGATAGTACCTATCAGTAAAATATCAAATTCTAGAGGGGCTGATCAGAAATAGAAAAAATACCATTAAGGTAAATAAAAATTTTTTTTCAATTTTAATTGTTTTTATTTTAATTTTGTTTAATTTTTATTTTATTTTTTTTCAATTTTTTGGGGGGGGTAAACGACCCGGCGACAATCGGGACTATTTTTTTCAGTGAAATTACGTTAACCTGTGATAGTATGCAAAAAATTACGGCGATCGGAGCGGTAGCCGCTGATGTTAAGATTTACCAAAACCAAGTCCGCTTATCGTACCCTACCCTTGATTTGTTTAGGAGGGCGATAGCAATAGGTTAATAATGCGAAACTCGATTTTACCACTCAGGCCGTTAAGTTTACAGTTAATATGCAAAAGTACCAGTTTATCCCAACTTCTATGAAAGAAGGCCTATATCTGTAATTAACTTTGAATTTGTTAATAACCAAAACCCCTGTGAATTCTCAAATTAGCCTAGAACCTACCTGGACTTGAACTGCAAAACTGTAAGGACCATCTTCCACATGACTGACAAAAACCGGATGTATAACTCCCATAGCCAACATCTCTGTTGAAAATTGGAGAGAATGGACAGGCGGAGGTGGTACAGCTGGAACTTCAGGTCTTCTTACTGTCATTCCTGGTATTCCAGGTCTTATACTTGAATTTATGGTTGGATATCTGCTAGACAAAGATGAAGATTGGCCACTTGAGAAAGAGTTTATATCTGATCCCATTCTAATTCCAGGAGGAGGTTGACTCATATTTGGCAATCTTGCAGGAGGTGGTTGTTGCATTAATAATTGAGGGGGTGGAAGTGTTACATTGAATTCTGGCACAGGAATAGCTTTTTTCTGACTAATTTGTCTAATAAGGGCTTCTTGGACGTGTAATGGAATACTATGTGCTTTACTCATCTTCGTTAGATATGCACTGGGATCTTTTTCTTCTTGAACAATTCTTATAATTCTACCCCATTCATTCTCATAAACAGTACACGTTAAATCAGTATTACACAATCTTTTCCTCAAGTAATCTAAGGAATATTCATCCCATTCTTTTTCTCTTGTTGTGATTCCATACAAATAATAATCATTTGCTAGACCTGGCAATAATAAAATATCTTGAAATAACTTCTTATTTGCGATCAGGTTCATTACTTTTGACATTAGCCTTATGTCTTTGACATGCACTTCAGCTTTGTTGCCATGATCTATAAAAACAACTGTTACCATATACTGTTGCACATTTTGTATACTTTCAATTTTAGCTCTGTAGTAAGTGTCATCTTCAAATTTGGCAAAGCAAACTACACCGACCTGAATATCACTGGATGTTTTCGGCTTCAGATCAGAATTGTTTTCAAATACACTTCGTAGTTGATATAAAAGCTTCTCAATGTAACAATAATTAATTTTATCCGTTTGAGCATATACTTTAATTAATGACCCATCTTTGTCTACATGAGTAATGTGAGCCTCAACATGTGAGGGAGCAACCGCCATTTTCGTAGATAACTAAGGTAATACCTATAATTACACGATAACAACAATAAATAAAATCGGATTATTTCATTTTCAATGTTCTAATAACGTATCATTGTATCATACAAGAAACACGAATTGGCACCAAGTATTTGATCACAAAGGTCACATTTTCACTTCAAGTGATAAAAGCAAACCATTCCTCACCTCACTTCTCTACATTCCACTGATGGTTTCGCTGCTATCGGCAAGTTCTTGTTCTTCTTCTTTAAAACAATGATCCAAGGCTACTTAACTTAACAGATATGTAGAGATTGCTTTTATTCTAATATTCCTAATTTATTTCAAGAATATTTTAGTTTTATTTAAACTTGCTGTAATGTTTTGTTTTCTACTCATTAGACCTGCTTTTAAATTTGTATAATATAAGTGAGCTATTTATTTTGCTTGTATTATAGACTATTTTAAATTCTTGTTAACTTATTGCTTCAGGATTAAATGAATTTGGTATCCAAACGGAGGTCATGAAACTGTATATTACCCTTATAAACTTGAAGTAATTAACGAATATAGAAGAATTACCATCTCTATACTCCTATATTAACTGACTGCTTGATGATGATACATATTTGTGTGTTTATAATATGTGTGTTCATAGGTATTTATATGATACTTCCGGGTGCTCATAAAAATACCGAGAATTGCTGTTTTAGATTTAATTACATTTTTAAAGGTCTATACATCTATAAACTAAAAGGATTGTTATTAAATGGAATAAAAACTAAAATGAACAAATATAAATAAACGTACCTATCAACGTTTTCTACTTTGGGAAGTCTTTATCATGTTTCCTTACATTACTTTCCTCCTACTTTTAACTATAGCGAACTCCTCTATTAAGTCATTAACTTCCATTTGATTACAGTTCAAAAGTGTAGCGTCGATGTGTAGAAGAAGCGACGAATTTAGTTTACTACCATTCATTCTGGATCTAAGGCAACATTTTATTCTTTTTAGGACTGAAAATGAACGTTCTGCTCAGCAGGTTGAAATAGGTGCGCACTAATACATACGAAGAGCTATATCTATGTTGGGAAATGTCAATTGGAGATGTTTTTTCTCTTTTTTTCTTTTTTATGAGATTTATCATCGATGAGGTTGACTTTAACATCGCCACTATTTAGAATCTCAGATGAGTGTATACACTCATTTAAAAATTATTTTCTAGATAACTTTAAAAAAAGATTTAAGTTTTTTAGGACGACCAATACTAGTTTCAGCTGAAGATGACAGATTCTTAAAAACAAATTGTTTGCGGTTTATAGGGACGGCTTCGCTTTTATTGGCTTCGTGTGTCTGCATTTTCATTTTTCTGACGTTTGTAACACGTCTCATACTCTATCACACCGTTTTTTGGCACTTTCTTCTACACAATATAAATGCCTCTAAGAGAGTCAACGAAAATTACTAGCCATACAATCTAACTGCACTCTCTAAGGACGTGTACTCTTTTTGCAAGTTCCACCATAATTATTGTTTCCAATCTATTCAAACATTTCAAGAGCCCCGTCGCTTGACCCCTAACTAGAGGTTTCTTATTATTGTTTTCTTCATATGTCTCTAAACTCAAAATCACACTTTCAAAGTTCTCACATAGAGCTTTACATGTACTTTCACGAGCACTCCGCTTTGTTTTTGACAAACCCTTTTAATTTTATCTTGAGTGAAACAGACTAGAGATCCCGATCTCTTAGTAGATGCAACAAAAAAATGTGTAAATGTTCTGAATTTGGTTAAAGAAGGTACATACTTCCAGACACCAACCTGAAGCACATGTGCCCACAAGATTCAATGAATGAGCCGAGCAAGGGATAATGCTTTAGGATTTCCATCCTTTATTGTAGCTTGCAAGCCGCTATACACACCTGACATTACTTGCATTATCGTACGACTGCCCTCTACAGCTGGCTAAATCAATGGAGGTTGAAATTAACACAGACAATACAGCTTTGGTCAATTCCTTGGATTTATGATCCATATTCTGTAAAAAAGAGAAATCGTTCAACAGGAAATTCATCTTCTTGTACCGTAGTCGTAATTATTTATGCTGAATCGCGGTAGGAAGTAGGCTCTTTGTTAACTAGACGCGGTG
The DNA here is from genome assembly GCF_021130785.1 of Homalodisca vitripennis. NCBI lineage: Eukaryota > Metazoa > Arthropoda > Insecta > Hemiptera > Cicadellidae > Homalodisca > Homalodisca vitripennis. The sequence goes on from NC_060208.1 coordinate 36,156,199, forward strand.
CGTGGACATTGTTTGTTGGTTCGAGACCGGTCAATCAGCTGATCGTGTTATCTACGGTGATATGTTCCGAACCTGTTGGGTGGAGAGAGGGAGCGCAGTCTTGAAGCCACAACGAGAAGGTGCAGACGTCAGTAGAGAAGCAGTATTTCTTCCTCTAATCCTATAGTTTGGGATCTAGAGTAATTCTTTTAATCGGGTGTAAATTTAAATCAAGTTTTAATTTTCTTTAGTGCGTTTTTAGTTTCCTATCAGCCTCCATAGTCTTCAAAGTAGTAAGTCCCGTACCAGCGTTTAGTTAATATCTTTTATTTTATACTGTTGTGATTAAATTTGTAAAATTTCCCATATTACAGAGTCTGAGAATTAATTCAATTTTTGAAGTATTGTGAATTAAATTTTGGTCGTAAAGTTAATATCAAGTTTTGTGTTATATTGATTTTGAATATTTTGAGAAGAGAACTTTTTATTTTATTTTGTTAATTTAAACCATTTTTGGAGAAGTATACATTTTTAGTTTCATTTTAATTTTAATTCTTTTTTGATCAGACTCTTAATTAGATTTGATCGATTGTGAGAAGTTTTTGAAGAAAATCAAATCTAAAGTTTGTAAACTTTGTTAAAATTTTGGTGAACTCTAATTCGGAATAAATCAAGTAATTCCGAAAAGTTGTTTTGATTTATAAAGTACTAGCTGTTTCCCGCGGCTTCGCACGCGTCTCTTAAGCTTTGCCCGTATATTTCTTTGCCTTCAAATAGTGTTTGGATATTTTAATATACGTAACTACTGTGTTGTAATTGCAGTTTATAATGTGCAGGCGCTTTGATAACTTTTATATCTTGCAGTACAGCCTGGTGGTTAGTTACATCAATGGGCATTGCGTATAAACCTTCTACATAGAAAAATACAAATTTTCATAGTGATCGGTCCAATAGTTTCTGAGTCTATAAAGGACAAACACACAAACATTCATTTTTATATATTACTAGCGGGCCCGGCGCGCTTTGCTGCGCATTTCAATAATTTTTTGCAAAAGTTGCCCGCGGCTTCGCACGCAATTTCCCGTTGAAAACAGTACACTATATTCACTTATTCTTTTTCTATCACATTCTAAACATTGCTGAGATAATTGATAGTCGTTCCATCGTGAGCCTCTTGGGCGTATTATGAAGGTATGTACCATATTCCTGCCTCTATCTAGCTGTTACCCACGGCTTCGCACGCAAATCTTAAGAACCGAAGTCCTTATATTACTTAGTAATTTTTTTTTTTACTATAATAAATTTTAGATTAAAATTAGTTATATCTCCGATGCCACGATTGAGCTTGCTTTGTTGTCTCGATCGAGAGAATATGTACACACGGAGTTTTGAGAACCATACTTCTGTCAAAAAAAAACAACTAAGGTTGATTTTATAACATTCTTTATATTTGTAGCCAACGTAAGATAGTAATTATGATATCTGCATTACTCTTCTGATCAAGCATGAGCATGGTTTATATTAAATAAATATTGCAGTTAAAGGTGAATTTTTACGTCAAATTTGAATTGTATTATCTGGATAGTAAAAGTCTATGTTTAACAGTGATTGCAAAAACAGTTTAAACAAAATTTGTCGTTTCTCTTAAGCTTACTCTATGCTTTAAAACTATAAGTGTAATATATGTTTACAAAGAACAGCTGATTAAAAATTTGAAAAGACGTTAACATATGTTTGCTGCAATGCATTTCTTATGGGTATTTCTGTAACCAGTGGGGCGGAATCCTGAATCGGGAAAGGGATGGGCATAGCTTATAAACCTTCTCTGTGGAAAAATACATATACGTACAAATTTTCATCATGATCGGTCCAATAGTTCACGATTCCATAAAGGACAAACATACAAACATTCATTTTTATATATATAGATGATTGCAGAAACAGTTTAAACAAAATTTGTCGTTTCTCTTAAGCTTACTCTATGCTTTAAAACTATAAGTGTAAAGAAATTTATATATAAATATATTTTTTGTCGCATTATATATGTTTACAAAGAACAACTGATTAAAAATTTGAAAAGACTCTTTCACTTAATAACATATGTTTGCTGCAATGCATTTCTTACGGGTATTTCTGTAACCAGTGGGGCGGAATCCTGAATCGGGAAAGGGATAAAAAGTATCCTATAACCTTCTACAGATCAAGACGAACAAATTAAAAAAAAAAAATTAGGCGAATCCGTCCAGCCGTTTGTGAGTGATGCTGTTACACACGAACAGTTTCATTTTTATATATATAGATTAGCTCCAAATTAATATAATATATGTGCTATAATAACAGTACATTCTTACAGACCCCTCAATACAAATCACAACTGATCGTTGAGATTTACGTCAGGCTTTGAGTCCACTATTATGAGGTAATACTTTGTCTGTTTCCCCCTCGTTAATGATAACATATTTTACTTTAGAAGACAACAATTCAATGGCTTCATTGTAAATGAATGTTGAAAGATAAAATGTTCTCCATGAACCTGGATTACCAAATTTACGTATATGTTGAGCAAGAAAGGATCGAACTCGGATAGTAATTCCAGTGACGTCATATACTCACCGTTGTGTTGCGACCCAAATATAACATACGAACCTCGAAACGGAAGTCTCCATTCGTATTTCCATTCAGGTTAGGTTAAGAATAAAATTGACTTTTAAGCGTTCCGACTCCTCTTTTACGGGTCAAGAACGCTAATTTTGGGTTTATGTATATCGGAAGCTCCGGGTATTGACACTTCAGTAGCAACCATGTCTCGACCAGCGCACCAACTTTTGATATTACTGCAGTTAATGGTCCTGTCGATCCTACGGATAATTTTTAAAAGTTAAACGTAGCTTCAAGTTGTGTGAAATAGTACGAGAGCGCTCTCCCTCTGGTGTTGTACCTGGAAGCATTGGGGAAATTATTGGCTTTAAGGATCAAAAGAATAATATGGTTATCATCCATAAAACATCCCCAAATAGCAAGTAATACAATTTTGGAAAAAGAGATTTTATACGATGAGCTAAAACCAGATGTTCCAGTAACCGAACCCTGATTCATTCCCAGTTTTTCAACTTATTAATTACACTGTAGGAAACGCTTACTGCCGCTATGACTATAAAGGGGGAGATGTTGCCCTCTTTGTAAAACAGTTACTGAAATTCGAACCCATGAATGTTAAATTCAGCAGTGATAAAGACTTTAAATTCTCTGGATTAAAAGTTTTTACAAGAGTTAAAGATTCCTACATATATATCTTTGGCATATACAGATCTCCAGGGGGAGGGGTCAATTTGAAAGTTGTTTAACTGCAGGCCTCCTCATTGGGGTATGTGATGAAAAAACAAATATCCTCATGGGCGACTTCAATATTGATACATTGAATCCGAAACAACTTTGAACGAAGAGATTGAGGATAATCAAGTTTAGGTCTGATGTGGTCCATGAACTGCAAAAGCATAGGATATTCAACAAAACATCAGAAATTCAAATTGTATCAGCAAAACAGCATGGAACATCATAAATAACAATAACAATAAAATAGATCCAAAAAAACCAATTGAAATAAAAGAAAATAACAAAACATATACAGGTGCGATTGGTGTGGCAAATTTTCTTTGCGAGTACTTCGTGAATATTGTCTCTACAATATTGCCTGGGATACCACGGTCTTGTATTATCTATGGTTTAATATCCTGTTACTGTGTGAGAAGTTGAATTGGCCATAAAACAACTTCAGCCTAAGGATTTGACGGATGAGGATGGTGTATTGGTGTGGCTGCTGAACAGTACTACAATACTCTTTTGGAACCCTTAACTGCAATTATAAATATGTTTTTTAGTGAAGGAATTTTTTCGTCTCAGTTGAAACTTGCAAAACCTATCCCTGTTTTCAAAAGTGGTGTTCCACAAAAATTTTATAATTGTAGGCCACTATTTTACCCACTCTTAGTAGTTTTGAGAAATCGTTTTCAAGCCACTTTTTTAGATATTGGATAAAATCCAGGTATTATCAGAAAACCAATTTGGTTTTCGTAAAGGGTTATCAATTATTATTGATAATTTGGTTCACCTACAGTGGTTGATGGTTTAGAGGCGCGTAATACAGTACTTAGTATGTTTCTAGACCTATCAACGGCTTTCGACCGAGTGAACCACAACATTTTACTCGATGAGCTGTATAGTTGCGGGTTCAGAGGAATCTCTCTGACCTGGATATAGTCCTATCTGTGGACCTTGGTTTCGAGTCAATTATCTCAGTCGTCAAATTTACAATGTGGAGTTCCACAAGGTTCAATCCTTGAACCGGTCTTATTTCTTATCTATATAAATTATGTATATAAGAAAGTACATGTGGGATGTCTAACGCAGTATACCAACGATACAAGTATCACTTTCAGAGCGGAAGATAAGATCTATTAGAGATAACGGCGTACTATAAATTAAATTATTGCATCCAATATTTTGAAGATCAACCTTTTAACAAATGAGTCGAAATCAACTTACATGATATTTATTGACTGAAAAATTGAAAAACATTGCGTAATGATCAGAAAAGAACTATTGTCTGAAAATAAGTGTGGTAAATTCCTCGGTATCTATATTGATCACAAATTACCAATATCTCAAACAAATTCCATCCAATCTATTTTTACTGTATTAAGAAGCGTCTCCAGATACTGCAACAAATCTGAATTAAAATTGGTCTACTATGGACTCATTACCCCCACATTTCCTTAATTTCACATTAATTCGGAACATGTTTGTTGAAAACCAAATAACCTACAGGAACCGCAAAATACTGAAACTGCACTTTTTAAAAACATTAAGTGATCTCGTGATATAGTTATAATAGTTTCCTATTACAAAAGCTTTATATATCTTAATTTAGTGCGAAATTCCCTTTTTCGAGTTTTAAAAGTCCCAGCCTTTGTCTGATTTATCTTTTGTTTTAATAATATATCAATTGTACCATAATTTATCTTCCACTCAATCGGGTCATCACTTGCTGTAAAGATTTGTTCAGTTTATTGTGAAACTATATTTGAATTTACACTTACTTGTACGTCGACGTTATTAAATTCATTATCACTGCTCAGTTCAACACTATAGGGTTCAGCAACACTTATTTCTAGATCGCTATTTTTACTGCCTGGATTTATATCTGACACATTGTGTTATTACCATGACGAACAGCTTTTCGTACTTTCTAGCTTTATTACTTGATTTAAAAAATGTCCAACCTTTATATAAGACATTAACAGGTTAGTTTCTTTTTCTTTCCTTTCGCTAACAAGTTTTCTATGACCCGAACCACTTAGTTTTCTTCGTTTATCACTCATTATTATTAATATTAATGGCAGTGGTGTAGCTAGCCAGTGTGGCGCCCCTCGCAACGTAGGGACATGCGCCTTTCCTGTCTACTCCAGAACCACCCACCCTACCAATACCGATCTATCCGTATCTTTCTATATATAGCTTACTTCCTCGTAGGGGTACATTTCTTCTCATGACGTGTATATACTTCAACGTTGTGCAAACACGATATATTATGTACAATTTCAATATGCATAGATTCTGTAAATAGGAAGAGAAAACATTAAAACACACTTAACATCAAGATATATTTATGCTTTATCTTAGTCAGAAAATAAAAGATGTACAAAACCAATAGTTAATACAAATAATAGTCAAGTATTTGATGGTTATTTATGTATTTTTAAAACATTTTCTTTTCTTCTAATTAAAACCGTCTTCAGCCAACTTGTTTAAGTCGATAATACGAGTTCGCTGGTGACATATGCTCAAAATTTCTAAATAACTCAGCTTTGGGATTCATCATCGTGTTTCTCAAATAAGTCTTGATCAATTTAAGCTTTGAAAATGACCTGAATATTTTAAATAAAGTTAAAAACGTTGTTATGGTCACGTTACCATAAACCAAAACTATAACAACGTTTTTAACTTTATTTAAAATTTTCAGGGTGTCATTTTGGAAATGTCATGCTCAAAATTAAAATCATTAACAGATTTTTTAAACGCTTCATTTAACCTACTCAAATTTGTAATGAAATGACGTGAAAATTGCGCGTTCGAAAAAGTGTAGAAGTTTTGAAGACATTTTGGTAATTACAAACCTTTTAACTGAAGCTGACGTAACTGGAAGATTTAGGAACATCATCATGGCTGTACAGACGTCAGAAAGCCTGCTTGATAGAGTAATATTTTGAATGAGACTAACTCATTGACTTTTTCATTCCTCTGTTTTTTATGTAATCTGAAGCAATACCTATTTCTGAGGCAGACTATTTGTGTCTTTGGCGCATGTGAATCATCCTCCTCACACTTATCACAAAACTTCCTGGATGAAAAAAATTAGTCCCTCGTCACTTTTTCTGTGAGGTACGTTGGGGTTAAAAAGATTAAATGATCTTAAATATTGACCATGCTGTCAAAACGTCTGATACTATGATCGATAAATATATTTAAGCCCCTGTACACTAACATTTACTTGTGTTTGTAAATGATCAGAAAATTCAGCATCGTTGGTCAGTTCGTTACAAAAGCTTTTTACTTTTTACATCGGTTAGTCGGCAGAGAAGTCTAAATATCCCATCCCTTGGCAAGCGTTTAAGTTTCTTTAACAACACCTCCGAACTGGTTTCTTGCTTTTTCAGTTCGTTTAAACCCTTATCAAGAAAGATTGTAACTTCGTAAAGAGATAGTTTGTGACTTTTGAATTTATCTTAAGTCTTTCTACAACCTTACTTTGAAAAACTAACATCAATACAAATTGGAAACTAGTGATTTGTTTTTTGAGTCTTGTTGCCGCTAGAACTTCTCTATCCTTTATGGAAGTGAGAATAATATTTGTTAAACGGCTTAAAACAGAAACAAAGTTACACTTTATGGCCAACAAAAAATCATATTTAGACGACCAACGAGTCTGGCACAATCAGGTACATATTTTTGGACAAGTAACTTTGCATCATGGTTATTTTTCACGGTACTGTATACTAAATATGAATTTACGTGTGTGTATATGGAATGTTCCGTGATCTTTAAGATTTTGCTCAACCCTTGCCAATCATTTATCATTACCTTTACATGAAGCATCTTTAAATTTAGGATCGGTTCTGTCAGCAAACTACCAACAAGGTTCACAGTAAACTTCATTTAACCCTTTTAGGACCAGACCAAAATTTGACATGCGCAAAGAAAATTTTTGCGTTTTTCTGGCCATGCTCCAAGAATGTGCATATTAAAAATGTGCGATTTTTCAAGCGTTTGAGAGAAAAATCATATCTTCAGAACTAATTACTGTACAGATTTGTTTTTAGGCTTAAAATGTTTATAATTAAATTGTTCATTGTGAAAAAATAAATTTAAGTCATTATATAGCAAAAAACAATTTGATTTATCTGTTTATCAAATAAAAGAAGAAAAAAAAAATTAAAAATTGAGTTTGATCTTCAATAACTACCTACCAAAAATAAGAAAAAATTATCCGTGGGAAATGGTATTTATTAGTTCTACATATAATTCTCTATAACTGTACAAAATTTGAAAGCCCTGGAATAAAAAGTTTGTAAATGAATTAAATTTTTCTGTAACACTGGTTAAAACACACTTTTCAGCATTAGCCTAACATACAAAACCTTACAGGCTACTAAGGATATTATTCGGTATTTTGGGATTATACCGACCACACTATTATGAAGAACACAAAAATATACATTTATAGAAACAAACATGATAGAACGAAAAAACAACTCTTTAATTACAAAATTACAAACTTACAACGATTATCAATTGTTAATGGGGTCAGATTCCGTTATATGCTCCCAACGCTTAAACTTTTTTCAATGAACTTAGAACGTTATAAAACGATGTAGTTGAGTAACATAACTAACATTCCATCAATCAACAAGCATTTCCAGGTATTGTGATCGGTATTGTTGTCGCTGTTATCTTATCTTTCTCGAGAATCCCGATTACGGCAGGCCGCGCGGCATCACATGATTATTTAAGTTTTTTGCACGGTACATAAAAACAAGTGTTGTGTGTTTTTTTCAATAAAGAGTTTAGTTTTTGTTTGGTAATGTTTGTTTTTGTTGAATTTTTGTGTTTGTAGAAATGTAGGGGTAAAACACGGAAGTACAACAAAGCGACGCACCAGCTGAACGGGCGGCGAGACTGCAATCACGTTATCTACTAGACCGCTCGACTTTGACCTCTGTCTGAGAATGGGGAGGGGTTTGCAATAAGACTATTCCTGTTTTATATTGACGAAATATTGTTCTACGCTAATCTAGTAATCAGTAGAAGCAAAATGTCAAATAACGATTCATGTCTGGGTGTGGTCGGTATAATCCCAAAGTACCCTGACAACATTAAGATGCAACATGGCCGTAAAATATTTTTTTTCACCAAGCTGATGATTCCAAAGACGTTTAAAATTTGATATCATAGTAAGAAACATACAGGGAGTAGAAAAATAGTATATTTATTCCATATAGAAGATTAAAATATCTCTTAAAAAATATGAAAAGTCCGCCGGCGATAAATCAGACGGCTGGTCCTTTTCGCATAGTACGCCGCCGGTGATAAATCAGACGACTGGTCCTTTTTGCATAGTACGCCTGGCGGCGATAAATCAGACGGTTGGTCCTTAAAGGGTTAATAAAGGCAAGTAGCAAAGCCAGAACCTTTCGAGTTTTGCATGTTCTGTAATACAAATATCACTGCTAAACACTCTTGCTTGTTGGGTCTTTAGGAAAAAGTTCTTTAGGCCTACGTGGTTCAGAGCAAAACATTAAAGTGTTTTCTTCTTCTTGTAAGATAAATACTCCGTCTTTACTGTACAGCCCAATGATAGTTTTAAACAAGCTAAACATTTTTGCAGGCTTTTGATCGATTTCATTAGTATAAATACGAAAAATAATAGTGTTGATCGTGTCTACGATATAACTAAAGACTATTTTTAATGATATTATTGTCTAGACTCATGTCTGGTTCGTTATTTGTGAGTTCAGGTGGGGTAGGTGTGGATTTTTCATTTTCAGTGCCGGTGGTAGATAGGTTGGAATTTATTTCACTACACTCACTAGAAAACACCGTGTTTCTTTTCTCCTTACACTTTTACTTATAAATACATCAGATTAATAAACAAATCGAGTTTCTGATGTTTTGCTTTGTTCCCTGATCTTTTTCGCTTACCGTACTCCGCTCCACTAGGTTTTTCAGACAATGCTTTATTGTTTTAATTTTTAGAAAATCGAATCAATAATTGTAAATTGTCTGATAAGAAGTAGCACAGTCGCGCTAATTAATTCACCACTTCCGAGAAGTGCAGTAAACATAACGACTGACCAATAAATACTGAGAAAGAAGTACGGAGCGTACAATGAATATACAGTAGTGACGAGGGGGGAATCATTCCAGTCACATGAAACAATGCAGCACACACCCACACAGTGGTCTGCGAATACACGATTGGTGCCGGCACGTGGCGATTCGGTAAACAATTAGTCTGTTTTATTTTTGAAGGCTACATTATTGCTGTAACAAGTAAGGTGTCGGTTTTCTGGCGAGCTTAGTTATACAAAACAGTTTTATAGATCACTATAACAAAAACAGTAATGTTCGTCATATAAAAGAGTAACGTGGTGAAATTGGACTGTATTTTTACTAATTTTATTAACATTTCCTCATTTTTCATCATCCCGGGTCGCCCCCTTAATATGCAGCGCTCCCGCACCGCAATGCGGAGGTGTCCTTTAAGCCACTGATTAATGGGAATGCAAAGCAAAATAACTATTACCAAAAAACTAGGAATAAGAATGACTTGGTAAAAAACGACGATTAACACTACTGAACGTCAACCATATGACCTATTTTACAAACACTACAGAAAGTGAACGTCAACCGTGTAAGATCAAGTAACCTGACAGTGTTCCCAGCAAGACAACGCTTGTTGCCAACTATTAAATTTACAATATACCTAAAAATAAAATATATCTGATTTAGTAAAATCTGCACTTTATTAGAAAATGAATTGCATTGTGTTTGGATTACGAGCAAGATTGTAAAGCGAGCGCTCGACTGCCGTTTTGAGTCACCGGCCCCGCCACGTCAACAACTCGGACCAGCTTGAGGCATCCGTCAAACCGTGCCGCCTCTAGGCACTCGCCAAGTGAAAAATCCGTGCCAGGCTATCGGCAGTTACATAAAATCATTTATTTACCCTCATATAGAACACTAGACAATACTAAAGGGTTGAGGACCTAACTTTATTCTACTACATACTTTAAAATTTGCCTTTTTTATAAAGAATCATACATTTTGACATGATTACAATGCTATCCTACATACTCAAACCTTGTTTGACAGAATTCCCTAAGCAAGCTGTTACGTCTTTTAACAAAATACATATTTACCTAGATTTCTTTCTCAAATATTATTAATTGCTGTTTTAATTTTCCTCTGCTCTGACACTAATCTGTGCAAGTCCGATTCTATAACTTAACAGTGGCGCAGTGAGGGGGAGGGTTTGGTGTTAAACTCCACCTTTTCCAGAGCACAGAAATAATATTTTAATGCTACAAAATGTAACCAATACAGGATCCCACCCAACCATGATTAAGTTATGAGCTTCGTTTTCCATAAAATACACTTTATTACCCATGAATTTAGTTTACAAACATTAAAAAGCTTGTTGCGGATAAATAAATATGTGCCATCACCGCCACTGTGTCATCAGTTAACAGTGGACAATCTTGCCATGTATCGTGCTTTTATGGTAAAAAGTATCAGACAATCAATGGAATAAGCCGGAAGCTTGATGGTGCTGTAATATATGTGATTTAACTGATAATATCGTTATAGAAAATGAGGGTAAGGAGGGTGGTGAGCAATGAAGGTTCCGGCTTAAATCACAAGAATTAAGTCGTGACTGGTAAGCAATTATAAAAAAGATTCGGAAGACAATTTTATTCTTCATCTCATATTTAATGTTTTCCTTATTAATTGTTTTTTTTATAATTACTAACATACCTACATTAAACATATTAAAATTAAATAATAACATATTATACAATTTTCAATTAGAGAATGGCGTTGAAGGGCCAAATCGTCACTTTACACGCTCAACCCTTACACTTATGAGCCCAGAGTATTAGGGACAGCATAGCACCTGGATTATCTTCTAATTTCCATCTCTAAAATTTAGTGTCATTCCCACGGTTATTAGAATACATACATAATAGCTTGCTCCAGTGACGTCACAAGTTTATTTTGCATCCACATTGTGACCTGTAATACTTCATAGTATGATATGTAATTGTCATGAATGCTTATTTTTTATGTGGCTGAGTTAAACAACCTCTTTCCGGTACAAGGTATATTCGTTACACAAATTGGCCTATTCCAGCCACAAAACTAATTCACGAGCTGTGTTCATAAGTATTAATTCTGCGTATGATGTTGGCTGAATAGTTATTAAGCCAAGAAGTCCTTGTAAATATTGCTATTAATGTATTGTACAGTAAATGATAAAAGTAATTCAGTTCTTACCTTTTTGTTTTTGAAGACCAGTAGTGCAGTTGTACTTGCTTAACCCTTCTGGTGAGGTAGTTGTTATTTCATTAACAAATGTCTCAGCTTAAAGCTAATTAATTTGGGGTTTTTTAGGCAGATTCATGGTTAAGGAGTAGTCAACATTCATTTCATGGTCAACAGCGATTTATCCCAGACAAGTGTCAGTTCATAATATCATCACAGTGTTACAATTAATGATTGTCAGCTCTGAATGCTAAGATTTATTTATTGGTATGCACCCCCTGTACTCTGGTATAATACAGTGTATGTTTATGGCTTGCACCAATTAATCATCATACAATTTAATTTCTGGCTGTTTTCCATCAGCTCTCAAGTATTCAAAAGTACCCCTCATCTTCCAGAAAGGCTCAAAACTTTCCCCAAGTATCTGCAGACCAATTTCTGTAGTGCCAGCATCTCCAGAATCTTTGGCCGTCAAATTAACTACGGACACTATAAATGAACACACTTTCTTCAATGAACGATGGAATTATCTCTGCAGGTATTTTCTGTGATTTGAACAGGCTTTTGACTTGATGAACTACCGGCTTCTATTTAATAGTCCTGAGTCACACAGTGCCAGAGGTCCCTCCAATGGTTTAACCCCAGAATACTACCGTACGTCGAATTGACGTGTGCCTCCGCCATTTTGTTTCTTATCCACTCCCCCCTCCCACTAAGTCATCACCCCTCCAGCAGTGCTTCTCTCGGTCAGTCCCCAAAGAGACGGCGTGGTGTGTTGTGGCTTGCGTTCGGTTATTGCGCAGTTATTTCGCTGGTTCTTTTCACAGTACGTAAACTTTACGTAGCTCTAGTAGTTTTAGTAAATATTAACACGTCATTCAGGCGTGTCTCTAGTGGTGGCGTCTGTGTACACCATGATGGTAAAGATAGATTTGTGTGGAATACTAAATCTGCATTGTGCACTGGAAAAACACCTTCAAAAAACATAATCCATATCAAACCAGGGCCTAATGCTTCTGCTCGAAACGTTGTTATTCCAACAGAATATTTTCAGCTGCTGTTTTCTCAGAATATTTTACATATAATAATAACGTGTACCAATGAAGAAATTGCGCAAAAAAGGGTTCTTTACAAAAATCCTGGTGATGGATCACTAATGGATTTGGATGAACATGAATTGTACGCACTTTTCGGGTTGTTGATACTAGCTGGCATATTAAAATATATCCATTTGACAACTAAAATGTTGATTGATCCAGTATATACAGGTGAAAAATACCGTGCAACAATGTCAGAACGTTGATTTTCCTTTCTACTGGACTGCCTCCGCTTTGACAATAAAACAACAAGAGATCAACGAAAAAAGGATAACAAGTTAGCACCAATCTCAGAAATCTGGAATATTTTAGTAGAAAACTGCAAGAAACACTATAAAGCCAGTTCATATGTAACGATTGACGAGCAGTTGGTGGGTTTTAGGGGCAATTGTCCCTTTCGGGAAAGGGTACAGTTCCTGCGCCGATTGCAGATCATTTTCTCCAGAGATTAGTAGGGATGATTGCTGGGAATAACCGTAATGTAAGCACTGATAATTGGTTTACCAGCGTGCGTTTGGCCCAGAACCTACTGAATGAGTATCACCTTAAAATCGTAGGCACAATAAAAAAAACAAGAGGGAATTGCCAGATGTCTTCAAAGATGTCCACTACAAGGATCGCCAAGTGGGGAGCAGCATGTTTTTATTTCATGATGATGTAACTGCTGTTTCATATAAAGCAAAGAGTAACAAAATGGTTACATTGATATCAACAATGCATGGTGGATCAGCTGTAAATGAAGTTTCAGGTAAACCTGAGATCATAATGACCTATAACAACACTAAAGGTAGTGTCGACACTTTCGACCAACTATACCAGTCTGAGAACTGTGGTCGAAAAACCAAAAGATGGCCTCTCTGTTTTTTTTTATAATATGCTGAACATAGCTGTTCTTAATGCTTATATTATATATACACACAACTTCTTTAGATTAAATGATGAGAAGGCATTGTCAAGACAGACATTTATGATCAAACTCCATGAAGAGCTGTGTGAGGAGCTGCAGAGGCAAAGGCTAAGCCAACCGAACTTATCTCGTGAACTGCGTGGCAGCATCACCAAAGTCCTGGGACTTGACCAAATCAGAAGGGAAGTTGTTCCACAGCAAGGACAAAGAAAATACTGCAATTTTTGTTAATGGAAGAAGAAGAGAATGTCAAGTACTTATTGTAGTTGTGGAAAAGTCATTTGTGGTGAACACCAAACAAACAAATGTCCAGATTGTGCATAAACTACTACTAAGAACTAACATAAAATGTCTAAGTGAACATTATGATTTTTCTAAAAAGTAACTTTACCTTTTACTGTATCTAAGTCAATAATTATTTGCTTATAATGTTATACAACTTAATTACTCCATTATTTAAATCAAAATAAGGAATATTTAAAACTAAAAAAAGAAATGTATTTCCTTTAATAATTAGTAATTAGTAAATAAAGTAATAGGAATATTAATTAAAAATAGTTATTAGTTAAAGTAAAACAATTAATTACAAGTATGTTTCAATGCTAGGTACCCTTAGTTTTACTAAACTGTTGCAAAAGAAACAATGTATTGTATTATAATATACAAACATATGTATTGTCTCAAAAAATAAAATAAATAAAAATAAAAACATGTTCTAAAATAAAAATAAAAAATAAAAACAAAACAAAAAATTAGTAATAATCTTTTTATGGTAAACCAAGGATAAATATCACAATTTGTATTGCACACGTCAGTTTTACGTAGTACTAGTAAAAACGGGTATTCAATTAGCGCTAGTGTTCTAGGGTTAAGTCATATCTGTGTTTTCAATGTGTTCAAATAATAAATCCGTACAAACTTTCTGCCAATTAATCAGTGTATACCTCAGGTTCCTTCCTGGCTCCTCACGTATGTGAACAATCTAAATCTTCACACAAAACCACATATTGTGTAAGTTTGAAATTTGATACACCATTTGATTTGCCTTGACATTACCTACATATTTTGTATTTAACTTTTTTTTGTTAAAAGTTTAATTTAAAAAAGCCACAATTTTGAAACAGATAAATGCAAAAAGTTAATATTTTGCATGATTGTGTAATTCAGCATGATTAAGGTTTCTGCCAAGTTTCATGAATTTATCTGAAACCGTTTAGAGATAATTTTTTTCAGACAACTTTTAACAACTAAGCAATATAGGACACATTTCATCATGTATTATTTGTTAGTTCTTATCTGCTGAACAATGTGGTACAGTTTGATTAAATATGAGTCCCCTGTACAGTACAATATTCATCTTTGAATTAATTTACTTTTAACAATAATTATTATAATATTATTTATTGACAATATATGTAACATAGTCTCAAAATATCACATGTACAGCAGCAACAATACACTATTCACACACATCTGATTTAGCTTTAGAGAAATAAACCACATGTGACAAAAAAAAAACACTCTTTAAACAATGTCCTTATAAAATTGGTAAAATTGTTGCATGTCCTCAAACTCATATCATCTCCGCAAAATAATAATAATAATATCAATAATGTAATATGAAATCCACTAGCAAAATTTCGGTGTCTGTCCATGAGGATAAAAGACAATTTCCCTTACCTTTAAGTTATTTTGTATTTAGCTTCTTTGGAATTAAACAATCAATTTTTGTCAGATGATAAGGTGTGTATTGTTCTTCTGGTAAAAATAACAATAATGCAAATTTTGTCATTGTTATAAAACTTAACATGGTATATTAATTTTGAAATGGCCAATTCAGTACCGAAAAAGCAATTGAAACTAGAGAGGATATGATGGAAAGAATAAGAAATGCAGTAGCTTTCATTTTGCCAGAAGAAGAAGCTGTAGACTGCCTTGGGCGGATGGAGCTTGGCATTGGCAACAATGGGAAACAGTTTATGCACCTGTAAGGTGTTGTTGGGCTTGATGGAATTTTCAAAGTATTAGTAATGTTCCACCTGTCCTATTACAATTTATTGCACGTCATTTCAAATTGTTACTTTTGCCTACAGAACCGACACTGCTAGAGATAAAGTTTAATTAAATACAAATAAAAAATGTTTTTTACTACCTTAAACACATTCTGCCAGGAAGGTCACATCTAACCGACAGAAACTAATCTCTAAAGGTAATACTCATGTAATTGCTCAGATTGGACAAGTATTTAATTATATACTGTAAATGCTATGTTATTTTAAAGTAATTGTTCATGTAAATTGTATTGAAATCTGTTGAATATAATGACATTTGAGTGTCGTCAGTCAGAGCTGGCCGACACAACTTTTTTTCGTTATCATTTTGTATCAAAAATACTACTGTCGGCGAGATCTAACAATCACTTGTTTATTAATTGTTGCACAAGTATTTTATCCGCTGTCATTTTGTTTGATTAACACATTGACTGCGGAAAATATATTTTAAAACTAACTAGATACCTAAAATAATTTTATTGCATGAAAACTTAAGTTTTTGTGGTAAAATAGATAAATGATTGAAATCTGGCTCCCATAATTTTTAAATGAATTTTCAGGTTTGAATTTGACGGTCACCTTCTTTAGTTTGCCAATCTTTATCTCATTTGGGACATTTTTTTCTGTCGAGACGCAAAGTCCTGGCACAATAGTGAATAACTGTTGTAAAAGTTGTCAATAAAAATGGAGTCGCCATTATTTTTCTTTTACCAAATGCAGTACAACCTTTTCTGTATGACCATCCCCCAACACCAGAATCTGAAGAACCAGCATACACATGAAATTTATGCATCATTTATGTATCAATTCAGAGTGTTCTGTAAGGGAGTACAATTTCACACTGTACTTGTAACGTTTTCCTTTTATGTACTGGCGGAAATTTAGACAGCCTCGCCAGAGAATCATTGCCTCATCTAATGAAAGCTCCTCATGTAGATAATATACACATCATTAATTTTTTTATTGAAACGGATAACAACTGGATTTTATTCATATTTGATTTTTCCTGGTGGTTTGGATTATAAAAGTGCAAACATTGTAAAATGTTCAGAAATCTATCCCTTGACATTACATGGCGGAAAGCATGTAAATTAAATAACTTATAACTTCCAATAAACCTGGAGTCAATTCTATCTAATAGTTCCAGTGTGCAATAGAATACCAAAAAAATGCAACAACTCAGCCATTGTTAGGTCTTTCTATTTATTAATTCGAGAATGTGAAGTCAGTTCTGGTTTACTGAATATTTTAAAGGCACACGCACTTGAAAATTTGATTATATTTTCTAAGAAAATGTCATCAAGCAAGAGCCTAACATAGTCTAAGGGTTTACTTTGGCCAGGACAAGGTAATATAAGTCTAGGCACGTGTTAAAGTAATTGGTTTCAAACCGGGCCCATACAGGGGGAACTGTACCAATATCAGGATCATCGTCAGAAGTACAATACTGATTGGAGGATTCACTTGACAAATCACCAGAATCACCATCTACTAAATTTTGCACAGGATCCACAGTACGGTTTGGAAGGTTTACGTCATAGCCACTGTCGTTGCCAGAGTGTGGACCACTTTGTGTCGAAGTTCCAAGAATATCAAAACCATTATTGATCAAATAAACAATTCTAATAACTATATTTACACTCACTAACCACTAAAAACTTCCATACTTACAAGAGAAAAAGATAAAAATTTGCAGTCGTCGGTGACCAGACCGCACTTGGCGCATAACTGAAACCACAACATCCGCTGAGGTAACACAATACCTAGCTGAGGAGCACCATAGTATCACTCTGCTCTAGCGAATGGCTGAACCACACTGAACCCTTCAACAAACAATGGCACGTGCGGTCACTGGTGACCGTGCCACATGCAATGCGTTAATAGCTAACATCTACTGTGCTGCGCCCGCAACCACTCCTTTTCTGTGGTTGTATCTAGCATTGCCCGATGAGCGTTCCCACCAAAACTTTATTACATGTGTTAATAATAACTAGTGTTCATGCGTAGTCTTTTTATTTTGGTTAGTGTGATCTAAAGTTGAGTAAATGACTTTATTACGTAATAGAGAAGTGAGTGATGACCATATTCCAAGACTTTTAGGCTGTCCAATGTTGAATGAACTAAACTTTTATTATGACATTGAAAGTGAGGGCAACTTACTAGGTGGTTGTTTTAATGGCCCAATTGTTGACGGACATGGACGAGGATCCAGACTTTTTGCCACGCAAATCTGAGGATGACAATAGTGATGGTGAAGGTGAGTCTACCAAGGAAATTGAAACCAAACATGTGAACAATGGCAGTTCTGGTGAAAATGACAGTGATTGAAGAATGGACCGAATTCAATGATAGGCAACAGGATTTACCTCTCATTAATGTTTCTAAGAACCATTTAAATATGGCCAATAATGCTAGGTTTGTAGATTATTACTCAGCTTTTCCTACAAACAAAATTATTCAAATAATGGTCATTGAGACAGAAATGCCAGTAAAGTATTACGAGAAACCAGATTGAACCGCAGTAGTGAACAAAAAAATGGACTCCCACAGATGAGGTGGAAAAGAGAAAGTTTATTGGTATCCTCGTATGGATGGGTTTGGCAAATTATCCCCACATCATAGAATATTGGTCTGTATTGTGGGCTATAAGCAAAATTCGGTTGTTTGTTACATTATGAGCAGAAACAGTTTTCAACTGATGCTCGATTTTGGCATTTCAATGACACTGCTGATGAAGAAAAAAATTAGGCATATCTCAAAGATTTTGCACCTAATATCAAGGTTGAACAAGATTTTTTTGAACAAAAATCTGCTAGCCAAGGTCTTGCAATAGACAAGAGCATGATTCCCTTCAGATCATGACTGTCATTTCAACAGTATATACCGAATAAAGCACAGAAATATGGTTTTAAGATTTTCAAACTATGAGACCAGCTGGAGTATACCTATTGTATTACAGTTTTAAATGGGTAAAGGTACCATTACAAATGAAAATAATGAACTAGTTTCAACCTCAATGGTCATTGAACTCATGAAAAATCACTTGGATATGGGTCAAATCTTATATGTCAAAAATTACTACACATCAGTCCAACTTAACAAAAATCTTTTAGCCAAAAGAATCCACCTTGTGGGTACTATAAGGACAAACAGGAAAGGTCTGCAAATTGTGCTGCAAGCAAGCTGTACAACTAAAAGTACATGATGCAGCCAAGAAACTGTGTAAACACATGTTGTGATCAGTTTCCCATTAAGCCATATTTGTGAAAAGACTGTTTTCGAGTAGTTCACATATGACATTTTTGAACAAAAAGTTATGTAATTATTGCCAATAACTACCAACTGCGTACTCAATTTTAATTATTTGTGTTTATTTCACAACAAAGTTTTACAAAGAAATGGATAATTTCTGCTAGGATAAAATTAGTTTAGAGTTGTTGGTTTTACTATATAAAACTCGTGTAAAAATTAAACTAAAAATTTATAAAACCACAATTGTACCGTATAGTGTTTTAAATCTTTAAACAGTTACTCCAACATGTAGAATGAGTTTCAAACACGAAAATTAATTAATTTTGTAAGCAACAAAATTATCATTATATCTAATTAGTACTGCGGTTATTTCTGGCCAACACTTACCATGCTAAGGTCAATTTCAGAGTGTTAATTTAGCACACTAAAACAAGTGGGCCAATCCTGTTCCAAGGAGACTGGAGTTGTCCTGTGTAATAACAATATGGCATATGGAACCAACTTACAATTTGACACGTTTAAGAGAAAGGTCAAAAATATGATTTGGCAGCTAAAGTATTATTTTGGTGTAATGCAAACCTAAGGGTTGTATCTAATATTTTTTAGTTATACATTTGTTTTTAAGTTTAAATAATTTTTACACATCAACATTTGTTGGGAAATGAACTTTCTTAGTTATTTTTTGGAAGGGTAAGGCCTTAACTATTTTGGGTAACATTGGAAGTTTTATAGATTGTTCAATAAAGTAACAATAAAAAACCTACTAAAGCTGTTTTTAGATTTTTTTACACCCTTTATAGTTACAAAAAGACAAATTGAAATTTATTAAAATTATCTATGTCAAGATTACTTTAAAATGAGCTACGCTAAACCTTTACTTTTAAAAATTTCAAGTAAACAAACCTCCACCCTGAAAAATATTATATTTGAGTTTATTTATAATATTAATTATTAAATTTTCATTAAATACATAGGTAGTTTTCATACACCACATTTAAACATGACTGGCAGTAACAGGATTATTTGGATAATAGCCTAAGATTACGTGACGTTTTCATATTAACCTTTTAACTGCTGTTGACAAGTATACTTGCAAGCAGAACACTTGCCATCAATGCTACTGTCGAGTATTCTTGCACTGCGCTATCGGCGCTCTGGCAAAGTCATGTGAGCTACCTTAACTCATCAGTCAGCTGTCTGATGTGTATTCTAATTGGTCGAAAGTAGGAGTGAGATCTTATACGGTGTGGGGATGGATGTTGGCTGGAGGGGAAATGGGAAAACTTGAGAGGGAGGAGCAGGAATTACTTAGTCATTAAAACTCTTGTTTTCACCCCATTTACGAAACATAACCTCCATATATTTACAAATTTGTGCTATACATTGTTATTATCATTTTTTTTGTGGTAATGAATCACAATATTGATAATGAAAATGAAATTGACCGTATATTGGATATACCAAGTTCTGAGTTGGGAATTTATGATGATCTTTCAGAAGACAATCACAGATGTACACACGACAGTACAGATGTACACACGACAGTACAGATGTACACACGACAGTACAGATGTACACACGACAGTGCAGATGTACACACGACAGTGCAGATGTACACACGACAGTACAGATGTACACACGACAGTACAGATGTACACACGACAGTACAGATGTACACACGACAGTACAGATGTACACACGACAGTACAGATGTACACACGACAGTACAGATGTACACACGATAGTACAGATGTCGATGATGATTTATTGATTTATTTATTCAACAACACTTTCCAAGTTTTATCGTGCCGACCAAAAAAAGTAAACCCAACAAGATGTCTTGTCTGCTGCACAACCACAAGGCGTGAGAAAACAAAACGTGAATCCCATTACATGCGTGTGTTTTGCGACGTCGCTTTATATGTTGTTCCATATTTTCAGAATACCATTAACTAAAATACTTCTAGGGTTGTATTCTAAAACTGCCATATAAAACAACTGTGGAATAAACTTTCTTACTTATATCCTGATAAATATAAGCCAATACACTTTCAATGATTTCTTTAGGGGTGTAATTTTAATACACTAGAAAATAATGAAAAAAAGGAAAACGTTATATCTAATACATATTAGTTATCGAAGGTACATTAAACGACCTTGGTGCCACGTGCAGGTTCGGCTAAGAAAAAGTTAGCGGGACTGGCACCGCCGGCTACACAATCTACAGCGGTCAAAGGATTAACACACACATTTATTTTAATTACTGAATATTTGATTATAAATGTAGGCAACATACATGAACTATTTTAAAATTGTATTAAATATAGTTAAATAAATAAACTGCTCAAACATTCTCAGTAAAATGTTGAAAATTAAGTCCAAACGATGTATCAGGCACCACTAGGTTGTAAGTACTATTATACTTAGTTCATTAAAATTTAATCACAATTCTGTAAATAGTTACAGTAATATGACAAGAAGCTTCGGCATTCTACATTTATAAGTTCAATGCAAATGTCAAGAATCACAGTACAATCACTTTTAAAACACACAAATAAGGCATTGTATTTATAATACAAATCAAAGTTTTACTCATTGACACAATTTTAGTTTCACATATCTGAACTAAATTTTAGAAAAACAATTTGGATGCAATTATTTACATATTTAACTACATAAAAACAATGTGAATGGGAAGCTTAACTATTGATGTAAAAAAATCATTTTATAGAAAAACATTATTTCTGATATACACATGATAATAGCTCTCAAACATTTTATGGCCACTGCCTCGTATCAGGTTGAGAAAGAAGTAAGTGGAAAGTAGATAACAGAGTTTCTAAAACACCCTATACGAATTATTTTAAACATTCCCTAAAGGTGACAACACTGGTACCCATTTCCTCTTAATTTTTACCCTTCTTTATTCAGCAACCGGTTTATTGACCAATACTTCAAAAATGTGTTTGACAATTTTCAAATACACCTTTTTGCTTGCATCTTGTGCTTCTTAAAGTGTGTGTATTTACATAAACATGTGTTATTCTCATTAACTCTAAATGGTATCTTTAAAAAGAACTTTTCTAAACTTCAGAGGATAAAAAAGATACTGAATTTGGTAAAAATTACCCACTGGTTTGTTGGTCTTTATGAAAATCTCTATATATTATGTGTTCACAGTCTAAATAATGACACTAGAGTTGATCTAATTTGAGGCCAGTGTCAGTTGAGTGTCGCTACCCGCCGTACAGTACAAAGATCATGCAGGATCATCTGTACCGTCTGCTTGGTGGCGGGGCAGTGGTCCGATGCCTCGTCACTTGCCAGGTCAGGATCTTCTGACTCCAGCGCTGCAACATTCATTTCATTCACGCTGTGCATCAACTTGCATAGATTTTTCATTGGCTAATATTCAAAGTGAAATTCTCTTACAACCCTAGAGAAGGCATGCAAACTTACTGTAATGCCACAGTGTTTAAAGTACTCATTAATGTATTTTTCTAAACCTTATTTTAACTACAACCAATGCTCCAAGTGCAACATATAATACAACATAACATGTTTCTCACAAAAAGAACAGAGAAACAAATTTGGTAGATTTATTTTAATAAAATTTCAATATAACTTTTTAAAGCTTCACTAACTAGTGAAATAAATGATTTTGTAGTTAAAGAAATTATTTTATTACACACCCCAGAATTTTGTTTTATATCTAACTTGAAGTATATAAATGAAAAAATCCAAAATGTACATTTGACCACAAATGTTCTTCGGGAGTTTTGGAATTCCGGTAAATCTTTAAACCGCCACAAGTTTTGAACGGAAAAGCTTTTGAAGTGCTGTTCTTTAGTTCAAAAGAAGAACAAAGAGAATGTTCAGTTTAATAAATATGTATTACTTATAACACTGTTTGTTTGTCTTGCCGAGTTAGTTTATTATCTCTGCTTATAGGACTTTAAAGTTGATTTAGTTATTCTAAATTATTGGAAGACATCTCTTGCGCCCGCTTACACCAAACAATTCTCTATTATTAAATTTAAGAAAAAGTTAAAATAGTAGTATAATGTGAGACTTGTGATAAGTAACACAGAAAGGACCAGGTAAGGATTCTTAGGTACAATGTGAAGGAAACAGGATTTTTCCGGACATTTTCCATCGTTTAGTGAAACAAAAAAATCATCTTCTCATCAGATCTCTTCTTCAGGTGAATAACTAACCTAAAACATAATAATTACAACTATTGGTGCTATTGGTAATTATGTGTTAGGTTAGTTATTCATCTGAGGAAGAGATTGAATTACAGGTCTCGAAACGTAGTGTTACTGATTTTTTGTTTCACTAAACAATGGCAAATGTCCGGAAAAATCCTGTTTCCTTCACAATTCTTCCATTGTCAAAAACAAACTTCTTAGGTACAGTTTTCAAGTTAGATGATAGTGAATTAATTACAACACTTTCATTCATAAAAAAAATCGTGTATGCTTTAACTTTATTTTGGAATTTTTAAAACCTGAGGAAGGGTAGAGATCCGTATCCTCGAAATGTAGTGTTATATAATTTTGTTACAAATAATGATGCAGACTGTGCCAAACTCCTTTTCCCCAGAAGATTGTTTAGAATGTTTGGTCACCAAATACTTTTGCTTTTTCAACAAACTTTCTTAATTAATCACAACCTATTAACGCTTAAAATAATCAAGTTTATAAAATTGATGACATCGTAAGTACAGAGAAAACATTGTCAGAACAAGTTAGTACCTGCTATTTGCGCCTGGATGGATGTGAGCCTGTCATCTACCTGGTGTTGGTAGTCCTCTACGTGTTCTAGGAGCCTCAGACGACATTCCGTCTCATCTATGGCTGCTTCAGGCTGTGGTCCGCTTACCTCTGTAATAGTCATATCCACGACATATGATAGCTTAGTAGCTCATACACTACAACTATTCAATACAGAGAAAAATACAAATTAGCAAAACAAATATATAGAACTAACTTATTAACAATAGTAATGACATATTAATATGAAAACAGTGAGTGATTTTATTTGCTTGTTTCAAAAAACTTGGTTACTGTACAAAATTTTGTTTCAAATATTTATTTAAAATTAGAAAAGCAAAATATTGGCTATTATTAAATTGAATGTTTCCTTCGCTATACAAAGAATTTTTTATGATATTTTATACATGGATCTATTTATTATAACAAAAAGGCAATAACCGTTACGTGTAGATTTTTTTTACATTTTCACAAAATTTAATTTCAAAATTCCAAAACAAAATAATTTTAAAAGTTTCTTTACAAACGTAATATCATTTCAACTACATAGAATTTCTTTAGAAAGTGTTAATTTGTAACAGAAGTTGTTAAACATTCTAGTTAAATATTTGCATTTGTGATGTGTCTGAAGAAGATATCCTTGCTACCAAAAGGCCTGAAAATAAAAAGTTATCAATATTGGTTCTAGTGATTTCCAATGTAGTGATTGAAAGCTGTATAATGTTGCAATATTGATATAACCAAAAATAACTGTACCTTGTTTGCAATTATCCTCTTCGTTTCCAGTTCTAACTTCTGCGTTTTCATTTTTCCAACTATTAGCCCACAGGTACAGTTTTGGATGGTCAGGTTTTCTACAAAGACAGATTGCATTATAATATATAAAGGGTGATTTTTTTTTATTGGTGTGGTTTTTAAGTTGGCACCACTATTAAACACAACAATTAAATTTGAATAAAACAACTGATCTTTGTTTATTATCTTATGTCATTTCGATATTTGTATTGTCTAGTGCGTATTATTGTATAGTAACCATGAACAGACTTACAAAAGAAGAGCGTTTGCGAATAGTGCAAATTTATTTTGAAAACCGCAGTTCAGTTCGGGCAACTTACCGAGCTCTTCGTCCGATTTACGGACCTCATAATCGTCCATCAGAGTCAGGTATTCGAGCTTTGGTTAATCGTTTTCATAATACCCACACTCTTGTTGACAAGCATCGGCAGAGACGCCGCACAGTAAGGACCGAAGAGGCTGTTGATGCTGTTGCTCATAGTGTTGAAGAGGATCCAAGTGTGTCGATTCGTCATCGTGCGCAGCAATTAGCGATCTGCTACTCAACTCTATGGAATATTTTACGGAAGGATCTACGCCTATATCTATACAAGATTCAGTTGGTGCAAGAACTGAAACGACTATCGCAAGCGTCTTGATTTCGTTGAATGGGCTTAACATAAGATAACACGTGACCCAGCTTTCGCAGGCAAGATTTTTTTCAGTGATGAGGCTCATTTCTGGTTATGCGGCTTTGTCAACAAACAGAATTGTCGGATTTGGAGTGATGAAAACCCAAAAGAATTTGTTGGTATGCCCCTTCATCCACAAAAACTTACCGTTTGGTGCGCCATTTGGGCAGGTGGTGTTATTGGCCCTTATTTTTTTAAAGACAATGCTGGCCAGACTGTTACGGTAAATGGTCAACGCTATCGGGCAATGTTACGGGACTTTTTCTTTCCTCAGCTAAACGAACTTGAAGTGGATTTAGAAAATGTCTGGTTCCAACAAGACGGCGCGACGTGCCACACGGCAAACGACACAATTGGCCTCTTGGCAGAAACATTTGGTGAACGTATCATCTCATTTAGAGGTAGTGTCAACTGGCCCCCACGGTCGTGTGATATCACGCCAACAGACTACTTTCTGTGGGGATATGTTAAGTCTCAAGTATACGCTGACAAGCCACAAACTTTAAATGACTTGGAAGCTAACATTCGTCGAGTTATTGGCGGAATTCAACCACAGCTGCTGGAAAGAGTATTCGAAAATTGGACTTCTCGATTGGGCTTTCTATGCGAACGAAATGGAGCCCATATGCCAGAAATCATTTTTAAACGTTAATGTCATGACACTGTAGTTCAAATAAATGCATTTTTATGTCAATGCAGGTTGTTTTTAATTTTTTTATTTAGTTTTAAAAACCGCACCAATAAAAAAATCACCTTTTACTTTAATATGTACAGTAAGTGAGTTCATGGCTATCCAGCTTTATGTGGACAGAACAAACAAAACACCATTTCACAGCTCAGAGACAGTGCAGTAGTCTTTAATTATCTGCTGTGGGGTCTTCGGTGCTTATTTATGGGCAAATATGAATTAAATCATTAGTAACTAGAACTATTTTAAACCAAGAAAATTGTGAAGTATAACAGTCCCCAAACTCGATTTAGTGATGAGACATCAATTCTTAACTGATGGTCGGTGGTTGCACGATTGCGTTAGAGAAAATTCAGGTTCAGATCCTGTCTGTGACTGTTGTACCTTTTATCAGAACGTTCTCCCATACTTATAAATTACTAATAGCACTACCTATCTTGGAATCACAATTGATGAACATCAAACTTAAGACACCTCACATAGACAATCTCTGCAAGAAATAATGCACAGGAATTTATATACTCAAAAGAATCATGACCATTAGTAACCTAAACACTGCCAAAATAGCCTTCCCCTTTCTTTTTGGATCGCACCTATAATATGGTCTTTTAGTTTGGGGAAACTCATCTATGAAAAACATGCATAGAGAGCGCTTATTCAAAAGAAGAGAACCATAAGGATCCTTCAAGAGCTAACTCTTATATAATCCTGGGAAATTCAAAGAGCTCTACATCCTTTCTGTGGTTGGACTTTTCATACTTGAAGTTTCACACCTGCGCACACAAAGACCCTAGATCCATTGAAGACAGGGTCAAAGCTGCAGACATATAACACCCGATAACACACATTACTGTCTCCCCAATACATTGATTAACCAAGTACTAGGATACACCTGCAAACCAACTGGCTGAAAGAAAATCTTTCTACTCACTGAATAAATTTCCTTGATCTTGATTTTAGATGATGACTTTTACTATTTTCAACATTGCTACAACTTCTTGTTAATAATGTACCTTATTATATGTAACTTGTTTTTATTAAATATTTTGTAGATATTTAATACATAATACATATGTAAATAAAAGGAATTTTGATTTAATCTAAATGTACAGACTCTTTTTGTTATTTAACTTGATAAAATCCTCATGTGAGCCAGTGGTCCACGAATATGAGCAAAATACGGTTTAAGAGGGATTGGACTCACCTTTCATAAAAAAATATTCCATCATGGGTGAAATTATCAAAAGTATGGAAGCAGAAAGCAAGATTAAATCACTCACGTAGCAATATGCGTCTTGACTCTAAGGCTTCGTATGACGGTCTGTAGCTCCAACAAAGAGGCGACCAGGTCATGTGATTTCTTCAGCATCGTCTCGCGTTGAACCTCTCCATCTTTGTTCTTCTGACAGATGGATAGACTGGACACATTGAGCAAAGTTAGTATTACAACTAATTAGGGATGAATCAATATCCCAACTAAATGGTACACTGACAATTTTTTACTCATCGTGCTATGTTAGAGTAAGTTGCTGAAAGAGAAGCCTGAGCATTGTTTAGAGAATATTAATTCATTAACTTCTAAGTAAAATATATACATCCAGAAAATAATAACAGTTTAACTCCATGATTTTCACAGTACCTTTAATAATATAAGAAAACATGTTCAACATAGTTTTTTTTTAAAGTTTACTGCCTTTTTTATGTGTACTAGTGTCAACGAGTTGACCTATAAGGTTAAAATTTGGTATGCAATTTTTCCTTTATAATGTTATTGAAAATGGTAAACCTCAGTCCATTGATAATTTCTGATAATTTCCATTGATAAATTCTTAATTTCTTTCTGTCAAAAGTTCTGGTGGTATAAATTGTACTGTTTTTAGTTGTATTTTATGAATACATATTTTCACAACCCTTTTCCTCAATACTGGTTAATACATATCCATGGCATGTATTACTGCTTTCTCAGTTGTCACGAGGTACATATCTCATTGTTATTATTATTCATCATGATATAGTGTTGTGATTAGTTTCAAATATTAATCTTGTTTTATAATTGAATTACATTTTAAAATGAAATTTAAATTTATTATTTAAAATAAACAGTTTTGTAAATAGTTCTTTTTTATTTTTTTTTTATAAATAAGCTAATTTTAAGTAAAATGCCCTGTTTTATACATTTTTTTGCTTTTACCTTTTATAATCTAGATATAATAAAATTAACTTTGAACTTAAAGAAAAAACATTTTTTTACTTGTCTTGGTGTTAAAGGAAAGTTAATGGATTTATTAGTGGCGTGGCAAGGGTTAATTCATTAATATTGAGTTTTTCTGTAAATTAAAATATTTGATCACAACATTTGTAATATCTGAGTGTTTTCAGATCCAAGGTAGACCTGGTCCCATTTAGCTTAGTTAATCGGACTTAACTGTACTTCTAAAATGAAATAAAGGTTGAAATCAAAGAAGACCAATAGAATAATCTTAAGATTTACATTTAAAACAATGAGAGAGAGAATATCTTTATTTTACAATCTTCAAGACTGAAAATGGTGTCACTTAACCCTTCCCACGCGGCAAACGGATAAATCCGTTAGGCCTAATTTTGACCGAAACGCAGTAAACGGTTATATCCTTCAAAGTCTATTTTGTGTTATTTAATAAATTGTAGTTACCGTGGAATCCGCTACAGTTCAAGGGAGTGTTGAATACTTGTTCCGAAAAGCAGATGTTACAGTTTGAACCTCATTGGCGCGTCGCAGTGGTGGGAAGGCGTGGCTTTGTCCCTCGTGGCGTGATTTACCCTCAGTCTGCGGCGAACCATTACGCGGTAAACGGATATATCCCGGCACGGCATATTTTAGTGTTTAACGCTGTTTGGCCATATTTCCTTATTTACTGTTCGTGTTCCTGTTGTATTTAGCATTATATTATCTTTTTATTTTGTTATTACTTTATTTGTTGTGTCGCTACAGGTCTATATTGTTCTATGCAATGGCAAATCCTGACGATTTTTCGTAAAATTTGAAAATTTGTTAAAAAATATAGGAGTCTCATTATTTTGTGATACTGTATTATTTTTTATTCCTAATAGCCATCACTAACTAAAAAAAAAATTAGAGTTGGTAAAATGTAAAAAAATTTTAAAGTTAATTACGCGTTATGAGTCAAACTTGAAAGATAAATTCCGCGTGGGAAGGGTTAATACAATACATTTGTAATAGTTAATTTCAGTCTCAGGGGCGGTCTTACTTTCAAGGCCGTACGGGTAATGGCACGACCCCGAGGTACCCTAGCTAATGCTCCAGATCCCTTCTCTTCTTGTTCTGGAGGCCTATGGCTGGCACACTTTTCTATGTGTCAGCCTATCTCTCTTCTTCACTCTCTTCTATCTGAGGTAAAGTTCCTCAACTCTTCGATCTAGTTTCCCTTTCATTTCTCCCACCTAGGGGCCAAGCCACGGTGATGGAACAGCGTAGGCCAGGGCTGAATGGCTGGTGGCAAACCAGTCTTTACTATGCGGACTCTGGACACCGGCGACCCTCCAGTTTAAAAGCAGCTTACCCAGGCATGCGGGGCTCTGTCTGGGTGGACCTTCCATTCCCTAGCTTCTCGTGGGAACAACATGGAAAAAAACAAACACAAAAATCAAAACAAACCAACCCTTGAAACAGTTCCTGAAGCTGTTTCAAACCTACCTCTTCCTGCTGAGGTAGCTCCTGAAGCTACCTCGCACATACCACCACCTGGCAACACAACTCAAGAGGTTGTTATGCCAACATCCCTACCTTTCTCCTCAACAAAGTGCCTTAGGAACACAGGAGGTTCCATTGCACACTGAAGCTCCCATACATGCAAGGCTTTATCTGAGGAAGGCAGCACAAGCGCTGAGGAAGCAAAATCCCTTCAAGATATAGAAGATCAGCTCCTCAACAGCCCAAGCACTCCCAAGTCTACAGGTACGCTGGATGATGCCACAGAGCAACTCGGCAACCTTAGAATGAAGAGGCCCAATCTCACCACTGCTCAAAGAAGAGAAGCACTAAAGGCTAAACTTCTCGAAAAGGGTAAAGCTTTTTGACCCTTCCAAGTGGAGGAGGGGGAAAAAGAAGAGGAAAAAGAATCAAGAACGGCAGGAGGTCTCAACTCCGGGCCCAACTGCGGGTGCCAAGGCGGGGGTGGGGTCGGCCAAAGCGCGCCCAGAGGCACTTTGGTCACCCCGCCCTCCGCGGAGGGGACCCGCAAAGTAAGGCTAGGAGGGAAACCCAAAAGCCCGAAGCCCCACGATCCCGAGGCCCTCTGGTAGCACACCCAAGGCTACCTACAGAGAGGTCGCAGCAATCAAAATGGCCATAGCCCTCGAAGGCTACCCGGAAGCGAAAAGCTAAGTGCAGAGCAAGGAGAAGCCATCGAGGACGCAATTATGGAAGAAATCCAACCCCTGGAGGGATGGTTCCGTTCCATCGTTTGCGGGCATCTACCTAGAGAAAAGGTGTTTTAATTGCTTCCTGCATCAACGAACACACCAAACGTTGGCTGGAAGAAGTTATTCAAAGGATTAAAACCTCTGGGAGATGACATCTCTCTGAGAGTGGGACTGCGTAAGGACATCTTGAGGTCCACTAGGGTGTTTTTCAGAGCTCACCCGAAGCTTTCTGAAGAAGACACCTGAAAAGGTACTTGAGATGTTTAATAAGCAGAAACCCCAACCCTGAATGTAAACGAGTGGAAAATCCTTCCATCCAAGCCAGACCCGAAAGGTTACGGAATTCGTCTGCTTCCTGGACGAGGTCTGCTACAAGGCTGTGAAGGCTTCCAACTGTAGAGCCAACTTAGGACTCTGGCAGGTCTCAATTGTCTCCTCGACAGTCAAGGACAAATGCACGAGTTCTACAAATCAACCTCCAGCACAGTAAGAGATGCCTCGCGGCAGCCTTCTGCCAGTTTCTTCCTCCAAGAGGGATTTGATCTGGCATTGATACAAGAACCATGGCTTCACCAAGGGAGAGTGGCGGGCCTAAATGAAACCAAAGGTAAGTTAATTTACTGCACCTCTCTAAGAATGTCAGAACCTGCATCCTGTTGAGGAGAGGCTTGGATTTTCTAACCCTCAACGAATTTCTGCTCCAGAGATCTTACTGTGGGCACACTGACCTGGAAGAATGGAGGCACAGTGCTGAGCACAATTGTAGGCTCCGTATACCTGCCATATGATGCCAGGGAACTCCCTCCATCAAGAGACCTAGAGCTCCTGGTGGAAGAAGCACAAGCCAGACGTCAACAACTTTTCTAGGTTGTGACGCCAACGCCCATCACTCTGCTGGATGGGGCAGCACAAACACTAAACCCCAGAGGTGAGGCACTTTTACAATTTCTTCTAAGTAGGGACCTATTTATATGTAATAAAGGTAACCGCCCTACGTTCGCAACACGAATTAGACAAGAAGTTATTGACATAACAATCTGCACACAAGGTATACTTGAATGGTTGATAAGTGGCACGTAAGCGAAGAGGCCCTCATTATCGGATCACAGGTATATCCGCTTTAACCTGCAAGATGAGGCTGCAGAGGTCCTCTATCGCAATCCCAGGAGGACTGACTGGTTGGGATATAAGTCTGACCTTCAGTCACAGTTGGGATCGGTCAGGCGGGAAGGGTGCGATGCTTCACAGACATAGATCAGATAGCTTCTGACCTGCAGAATGCTATAATCAATAGCTTCCACGACAATTGCCCATTGCGACGGGGGAAGAGTCGAACCAATACTAAGTGGTGGACTGCGGACCTCGCTCGCAAAAGGGCTAATGTCAGGAAGCTGTACAATCAATGCAAAAGGAGCCGTATCTGGGAGTCCTATCATAGAGCTCTTACAGAATACAGCCTAGCGATTAAAAAAGCAACAAAGTTCCTGGAGGCAGTTTACACAGAAGGTAAATGAGTTAAGCGCGGCAGCTAGACTGCAACGCTTACTAGCCTCAAGTCCAACCGGTTCACTTGGGATCTTTAAGGTCCCAGGGAGGTCAACACACTTCCGGGTCTAGTGATAGCCTCAAACTTCTCCTTGAGACTCACTTCCCTGACTGTATCTTTGAGAATGACGACACTGGATCGTCTGGTAACCGCGAGGCAGGCTCACGGCCAAGAGCTTGTCGTGGTAGCTGGGCCATTGCCAGAAGGATTGTCACTCTCTCTAAAGCCAAATGGGCAATTTCTAAATTTGCCCCTTTCAAATCTGCAGGAGGGGATGGAAATCTTTCCGGCCCTGCTTCAACAAGGGCCGGAGAATCTCCTTACCCTTCTATGTGAACTATTCAGGGCGAGCTAGCCTATGGGTACATACCACAAGTCTGGCGTCTCAACAGGGTGGTCTTCATCCCTAAAAAAAGGGTGGGTGAGGAGAGCGGACTACTCTGTCCCTAAATCTTTTCGTCCCATCAGTTTATCTTCGTTTCTACTGAAAACATTAGAAAGGGGACTGGTGGAGAGGCACCTGAGAAAGGGAGTTCTCTCAGACACTCCCCTTCATCGCAACCAACATGCATACCAGCAAGGCAAATCCTGTGAATCAGCAACTGCACCAACTAGTCAGTAGGATTGAGGATAGCCTGTCCGCCAAGGAATTGGCATTGTGCACCTTCATAGACATTGAAGGAGCTTTTCGACAATGCCAAATTCACTGCAATGGTAAGTGGAGCACAGCGACGTGGCCTCGAGCCAGCTCTGTGCCGGTGGCTTAGGGCCATGCTGTGCTCCAGACGGATCAGGGCCGATCTTAATTGAAGTATCGCTTGTGATCGCACCACCCACAAGGGGATGTCCTCAAGGAGGCATCCTGTCACCTCTACTGTGGAACCTAGTAGTAGATGGTCTACTTGAGGACCTTACTAACAACGGAATCTATGTCCAAGGATATGCAGACGACATAGTCCTTATGGTACAGGGAAAAATATACAAATGTTGTTGTTGATATCATGAATACCAACCTTCAACATGTACACAACTGGTGTCAGGGAGAGGGACTGAAAGTAAATCCCTCTAAGACAGTAGTTGTACCATTCACTAGGAAAAAAAGAACCTAGAGTCTCTTTCTAGGCTGAAACTCGCATCCACTCAGCTGGAGTGGTCAAAGACAGTCAAATATTTAGGACTGACTCTAGATCATATGCTTACGTGGAATGATCATCTTAATAATATCCTGCACAAAGCAAAGTGGGCGCTCATGACGTCCAGGAGACTTGCAGGATTCTCATAGGGCGTAAAACCCCACATAGCACTATGGCTTTACAAAGCAGTTGTAAGGCCTCAAATCACTTATGGTTCATTAGTCTGGTGGACAAAGGTGAATCAGGTAACTGCCAAAGCCACAAGCTTGAAAGCTTACAAAGGCTTGGCACAATCTTTGTAACCGGAGCATTCAGGAAGCAGTCCCTCAGCGACCCTCGAGGTGCTTTAGGACTTCTACTCTTGATGTCCATATAAAAGCTGAAGCGCGTAAGTCAGCTTATCGGCTGATGGTTGCTGGCTTGTGGAGGAATGGCGCGTCTAACGCGAGCCATGGCGCCATCACTGAAGCTGTAAAACCCAAGCGCTATTCTCGAAATGGTCTCCGACCACAATGAGAACGGAGTTCGTATTCAATAAGCCATTCTCTGTTGACTTCTACTCCAGAGATGAGTGGAAATCGCAAGATAACATCCCAAACAATAAGAAAGAGCTTTGTCTGGTACACGGATGGCTCGCTTATTAAGGGTAGAACTGGATATGGAGTGTTTAGTCAATCCCCTAGAACTGCCTTAGCGGCAGTTTGGGTCGGAACTGCTCCATATTTCAAGCCGAAAATCTATGGTATCCTAGCCTGTGCCAACCTAGGCCTCACCAGAAGGTACCAGGGAATGAACATCTGTATAATGTCAGACAGTCAGGCAGCTCTTAAAGCTCTTGACTCCAACAGCATTTCATCCAGGCTTGTGTGGGAGTGCTTTAACACTCTCTGCAAGCTTGGATCACGCAACTGTGTGCGTCTTGGTTGGGTACCGGGCACACACAGGCATAGGTGGGCAACGAATGCGCCGACAGGCTTGCCAAAGCGGAGCAAGCATGCCATACACCGGTCCAGAACCGAGTTTGTGGTATAAGCAAGTCAGCGCTTACCAAAGTATAAACAAATGGTCCAGGAAGACACACCGCGTGCGGTGGCAGAGTCACCAAGGACAAGCACTCGGCAAAAGACTGCTTGCCGATTTCTAGCTCCGGATTCACCAGATGGCTGATGGGGCTGGGCAGGGATCGGGTTAAGCAAGTGATTGCCTTGATTCACTTGGACACGGCCACTTCAGGAAACACCTAAACACTCTAGGTTTACGAAATGAGGCCTCGGAGTGTAGACTCTGCAATAAGTCTGAAGAGACTGCAAAACACATAATACTGGACTGTGAGAGACTGGGAGCAAGGAGAAGGGCTCTTTTCGGTGACAAACAACCAGGCGACGAACCAGATGCTAGTATCGGGGAAAGCTTCTTAGCCTAATTAAGGGCACGAAAGATAGGCTTACCCCTCTAACATCAAAGGGGCACACAATAAGCTCAGGTTGACGTGTGAGGATCTATGAATCCACCCCAATATCCCAAAGGAAAAAAAAAAAAAAAAAAAAAATTTCAGTCCATAACTTGCTTTACCTAGTAAAATTCGGTGAGTCCAGAAATTCACTTATGGTGTAGAATGGTCGTTGGAGTAACCAAGCTTGAAGTTTTTTCTTTAAGATAATTGGGTCAGCTCTCTTAATTGTGTCAGGAAGGATGTTGATAAACTTGGCTGCAGCATATGAAGCCTTTGATTGAAAGCGACTACTGTGGTGAATCGGCAGAGCAAAGTCTGTGGCATTCCTGGTTTGGGAGGTGTGAGTGTCCATGTGGCGCTGCAGTTGTCTTGAGGATGCCAGGTAGATCACTTCCAGCATGTAGATGTTAGTGACTGTCAATATTCCCATTTCTTTAAAAGCACTCCTGCAGCTGTCTCTCCCAGTCAGATCAGCCAATATTCTTATAACTTTTTTTTAATGATGAGAACACGCTCCAGGTTGCCACTCGCCGTAGTGCCCCACAAGACAATGCCATATCTGAGATAGGACTCGAACAGAGAATTGTAAGCTGTTTTCACAGTATCCTCTGTGCCGA
This sequence comes from Homalodisca vitripennis, assembly GCF_021130785.1. NCBI lineage: Eukaryota > Metazoa > Arthropoda > Insecta > Hemiptera > Cicadellidae > Homalodisca > Homalodisca vitripennis. The sequence goes on from NC_060208.1 coordinate 36,191,183, forward strand.
CGTGCTTGATTCATCTAACTGCAAAGATGGCACTACTCAGTCTGCTGCACAGTTTATCAACATGGTCCATCCACGATGTTCTATTGTCGACCACAATACCAAGATGCTCTACTGGATTTACAGAGTCCAGGTTGGAAATCCTGACAATTGTTCTTTCTAGCTGCCAAGAGTCATTGCTTTCGTCTTTGATTCGTTAAAAACAAGGTCGTTCACTGCACAGTACTCAATGTAACATTCAATGCGATGAATGACTGTACTTCAAGTGCCTCTCTATTCTTTCCAGAAATAAAAAAAAACCATGTCATTGGCATACATTATGGTGTTACTGTAGGGTTCTATGTATGCTGGAAAGTCGGATGTAAATAGGACAAACAGAACAGGCCCTAGGATAGAACCCTGAGGTACACCTCTCTTTATTGGTACACAAGGAGTTTATTGGATCTATACTAATGTTCTTGCTTATGTAAGCTTGTAACAAATTATGATTTATTGCAATGCAATACTTGCATATATTTATGATAATTTAAGAATTTGTTTGTTATGATTGAAATCATTCTAGAAGAGACTAAATGGCATGATTTTTCACGGTTTATCCAATATGATAAATCAATCTTTTTTGAACAGTGTTCTGTTTTGCGACGGAGTATCCATTAACCCCTTAGGTAAATTTATTATTGTGTTAACTATTGTCTTTGATCAAACCAACGCATCAAAAAAAGTGAATTATTTGCACCCCTAAGAAGTCACTGTACAAAATGTTTGTTATTCATATGGATCTTGTCCAAGTTAAATGTGATTTAGTACGTCTATTTTTGTCATACCTGGGCAGTTTCCCCTCCTTGAGCCAGTCCTGGTTGTGCAGGAACCTCGTAGATGGACGTTCTCTGGCCGGGTTCAGACAGATGTGACAGACATACTTCTCTGGCACGTCCGACTCCTTGTCGATGTCGTTGCACAGGCCGTGTTGCCAGCAGAGGCAAAGATCACACTGCAACATTATAATAATCCTGTAATCTAAGAGGCCAGATGCATGAAAAATATTTTCTGCAAAAATTAGAAAATTATTAATAAAGTACTATCACACTGTATAGATATCCACATGCTGTTCCTAAGGTATTATAGGTATTCTGATTAATCTGAACTAAAGGAATCATTCAGACTTAAGTGTAAAGCACAGGTTTATACTTTCCGAGCACTTATTCATGCATCCTAGGTAAAAGGGACACACGTTTCCACCATGAATGTTTCTTTCTGAATTTTTTAAAACTATATTAGCATCCATTACGGATTAGTTCACAATTAAAGTATATCTTCCATACTTTATTGAACTATACTCCATACTTTTGAGTTTTATTTTATTTATTTATTTTTAGTTTCATAGAGAACCTTTAGTTCATTTTATTACTTTATATAAATAGAAATTATAATTTTTGAATGTAAAATAGTAATGTAAACTGTATTGTGGCTCTTATTTTACAGTAATAGTATAGTTTATTAATTTATGGTTAGGTGTAAGAGAGGACTTAATAGTCCTAACCTCGCCAATTGAATATGTTTTATGTTGTATTCAATAAAGACATTTTTTATTTCATTTCATCTTTGGAAACTTTGATATCACTTTACAATAATTGTTGAATTTTCTCACAAAAAAGTCGTTTAACTTGATAGAAGAACAATCATATCAGTAGATGTACCCTAGAGAAAATAAAAAACCATTATGTAACGTAATAGTTTAAATCTGCAGTCAAAACACTCACAAAACGGCAGTCTGACTTTGGTTTTCTTGCAATATTGTGGGTTAGTTATAGTATATTATTATAATAAAAGAAATAAACTTTATAAATTAAATAAAGGATTGCGATGTTTTACACCCTTTTGTTGATTTAAGTTTCATAAAATTGAAATGTAGATGGTTGCAAAAAATAATAGTTTTTAAAATTTAGAATATTCTATTGATACAAAACTAAAAATGTATTTTACACAGATTTTCATAAAAACTTAAATACAATTAAAAATTATATTTTTACGTGTTTTGTAATGTCACATATGCCAATTAAATTATAAAAGAAAAACACAATTATCCAACACCATAGTGGATGCTAACTATGTAGAAGAATTAATTGAATGAAGTATATTTTTACATAATTTAAAAAGTTGTCTGTATTGAAATCTATAAAAAAACAATAACTAAATTGAACTTGCTAAAAATATTAGTTTCTGGGACTGTATATAATAAATTTGCGAGATGATATTACGAATGACATTATTGATTTACAACTAATTAAATTAAAAAGAAACAATAACAATACATAAAACACTGTAAAATACTTGCTAGAACCAATTTATTTACGTGAAATCGATTCAATATAAAATTTTGAAAAGAACGATGCACTGCATCAACGGACAAAAATTGTCGGCTGCCACTGCATAAAGTGAACAGTTACAGAATCAAGCAAATTTAAAATTAAATAATCATTTCAAAATCGAGCGGTAAATACACAAATCCAAATTAATCAACTCGTTCTAATTTTTTAACTACAAAAATAAATATAATAAAACAAACCTGAATCATTAGACCATCTTCTTCCATGTAGCCACAAGTGCAGTTGATTATCTCCTCCTTGCGCAGGTTCTCGTACACCGCATCCTGTGCCTCATTGTCTGGCAAAGGCTCACTGCTCACTGTGCTCTCTCCTGTCAACACATAGCTCCGTACCACACCACACTTACAAATGTCAATTCTCTCACTAGATAAACTTTACTCAACTGAATTCTGTACTTCATTGAAACAAATTTAGCTTTAATTTCTGTTTCTTAACAATTCACATAATTTATTATATATTGCTCTGTAATGTAATTTATCTGTTTAATTATTAAATACACTATATTTCGGAATTTCTACAACTTTCTAGTAGTTATAACTTGTAAGTAAAATCTATTATCTTTGTGAATATTAAATAAGCCATATCGCTTGGTACTGATAAATAAACATAACTAAACAAAAATTAATACAGAAAACAGAGACTGAAGAAAATGGGTTACAAATTGTTCTCCCTAAAAAGTTATGTTTACCCTTAAGGCTTCTTCCTCCCTTAAAGCTCGAAAACAAACTCAAAACAACTGATACATCAGCGACAACTTCTCAGACTAATAATGAAAAAGTATTTGAGATAGACTAAACAAGTTATTTCACGTGTAACAACTGATGTATAGGGTCTAAAATATTTTGCCTGGTTTTCATATCTGACTGTTAAGATTATGCTGATAAACTATTTGATTTTGCCACACTTTAACTATTCTTAGACTGTGCTCAATGATACGAATTTTAACCTTTCGGACACTTTACAAAGAGCTCACAACTACAACATCAGATAAAAAAACAATGTTGTGTTGTGGTAATCTTGTAAAGTTCTTTTTTAACAGCCTGCACTAATGAAACTGACTGAACTCTGTGAATACCACACACACGCACACACTCATGTGGCTCTAATCCTGCATTTGGTTATATACAGATCCTCGATAAAGTAAAGTAAAGATGTCTTATTTTACCAGGTGAAGTTAGGGCTAAGAAGCCCTCTCCAACACTTCACCTGGGGACTACCAACAGCTTTAAGGGTACTTCCGAAACCACCATAGGTGATGAAAGAGTTACATTCCAGATATGAGAGTCTCAAGTCCCATCTCCTGTATAAGTCACCTTCCTAACTGTATTGAAACAAGAACCGAGTTGGTGAAAGATTCAATTTCCTTATGAATTTCAAGCTTTTTAACTCACCATGAAAGCACTCACTCGAGCAATCGCTTGTCATTCCCACTCTCATTCATAAAACTTGTTGCCCTGTTTAAAACATGCTCCCAGTGATAATGAACAATTAAAAGCAGATGTAGTACATTTTAGAAAAATGAGCAGTAGCTGATCATTTCTACTACTGTTGGCGAGAGAAAAGAAGAGACCTGGCTCGTGCCGGCGCACAGCTGTGTACTAGTGTGTTGCCGCGCGGTAATTTCAGGCGCATCGCCTCACAGCCAACCCTGCGAATTGTTTATCATAGCAATGGAACAGTGAAACAATAATGGAATTACGAAACAAGGCGCGGCAACATACTACTAGTAGCGCCTGCAAATTTCAGATAGGCCAGAATCCAGGTCTCTTCTTTTCTCTCGCGATCAGTACTGATCAACTAAATAATTTCAAGGTGGGCCCTTCCATTGATTTCATTACAAACCAACATTTATCTGCTTCCCACTCAGTTGCATGATACAAATATCACAGATACCATTCAAACACAAATTTAACTTGCACAAGGTACGATGACAGACAAATAGCTGGTGTCTCTACTGACTGACAATAAAAGCAAATATAAATATTGCTGACAGTACAGTGGCTGACTGATTGTCGTCAGTTCATATAAAGGCAGCTCATATTTGAAACATTTTGTCAATTTCAGAAGCTCAGCACATACAAGGAAATAATGAAATAATGTGTAAGTTATATGTATACATAAACTAATTGTAAAGAACTTACAGGGGAAAGACAACAGAAGTGTACATTACAAACATAGCATTTTCAGTCAGTATTGAAATTGTTGTGGCTTGAACAGTAACAATTAGGCCTCTTTATTATAACACCAAATGCCAAGATTAAAAATTTAACAACAAGGTAATATTAAAAGGAAAATGAACACAGATTCCGATACCTTACATACATTCATCAATAGGGGAAAATATAAAAAGTATTAATTGTTATTGTTTTTGTCATAATTCATTAATTGAGAAGAATTAAAACAGATTTAATAAATCCAATTTTTTTTCTAAGTCTAATTGGATAAACCTTATGAATATCAACAAAATTATAGTTCTATTTAACATTTCATATCAATAATTTCATTAATTCAAAAAGTTAAGTGTAAAATGACTTAATTGTTCAAAATCTTTTACTAAATACATAATAAGATTTTGACCATTCATAAACATGAGGATTATTTTACAAAAAAGTGTTTTTACCTTTTAAACTTTTGCTATGACAGTTATAGAAAAATAGCAATCTTTCATGTACACATTTTTTATACATTTCAAAACCTCAAAATTAAAGGTCAACAAACTAAAACCATTTACTTCTAAATTGAAACTGTAACAACTAGCATTAAATACTACATTTAACACTATAATACTACCTTTAGGCCTCTTACTAATTTTATTGGCAGCCTTAAAATTCTTAAACTGTCGTCTACCTGCAGTATTAGTGATTTTATCCTCTGAGTGACCATTTCCTAAGACAACCCGGCCTATCAAAAAATAACATAACAATCAATTAATAAAGCAAAATCAAAATCTTAGAAAAAAATAAACAAGGCAATGAAAAAACACAACAATATTAGACTAATAGCCTGGTTCAAGTTATTACTTTAGATAAATACAGGTACATTATCATAATTGATTAATTGATTCAAAATTTCGCATGCATTTCTGAGAATTTAATAGTTTTTTACTTAGCCATGATGAAGTTATACAATTTCTAACAGATATGAGTATAAATAAAATATCTGAGAAATTGATATTTCAAATAATGATTTATTACATTAAATGTCACACAAGTGGTTTACACACAAACACAAATGCACACGTGTATGGGTCCATGCACCTTATTTAAAGTTCATTATTGACTGACAATGAATGATTTCTTAGTATTTCCTAGTTTAAATAAGTGGGTAGATTGTATGACAACTGAAATATCAATTATTCGATTCTCATGGGATTTACGTGCACTCAGTATATATAAAACCATTCAAAATGCAACAAAATTGTGGAAATTTATAGGCATTCATGAACACTTTTTAGTTTTTCTCTAGTTTAAAAAATTAATGGAGTTGTCTATTTGTTATAGTGTTAACGGCTGCCATAATGGAATGAAATAGTGTACTAAGCTGTCCAACAAACTTAGTCGAGATATTTACAAAATCAATTTTTGTACCAAGTTTAAACTCGTTTCAGCATTCCTACAGCCAGTTCTTGGTGATAAAAAAATTCCTATGAGATTTATATATAATCAATTTTTTGAAAATCCATTAAGATACAACAAAACTGTTGATTACACAATGTTTTGTAAATTTTATAAGCATTCCAGAATACTTTGTTTTTTTTTCTCTAGGTTCATAAATAATGGAGTTGAGAATTCTTTAGCCAATTTCTTTGGCTCTGGGGCATGTTAAATGAAGATATGTAGAATTTATGTACATAGTATCCATCTAAAAGGATAACAAGATTATAGACATTCGCTATCGGTCATGAGTAATCCTGTTATCATATTTCTCACACACAGAGTATACAAGTAAAAATATACTGTAATTTAAATGTAGTTTCTATTAATTTTAATTTTAAAATGTTAAAACATTTGATGTAATACATAATTTTAAAAGAACTACTCCAATGTTTAAAATAAAGAAATAATTATTGCATTTAAAATTATGTTAAGTCTTAGAAATACTTAATCACAATACATTTCAATGAAACATGGATAATCAAAACTCTTCTTCCAGTTCCTTGATATTTGTACATTTTCGATAGCTCAAAATTTTTATGTACATTATATGTATATATATATATATATATATATATATATACACAGTAGAATCCCGCTTATCCGAGTCCCGATTAACCGAGGCTCCGGGATAATAGAGGCCTTCGTAGATAAAAAAAGTTTTTTTGTATACCAAGCAGTTGCAGTACAATAATAAGATAATGCGTGTGTGAACAGCAGCTGTATCAATTTGTGATGCGTGTACTCTGGCTATTGCTAGGTTGAATAGCAAATCCTTGATTACGCATCCTCTTTGTGACGTATAAATTATTGATTTATGATAGGTCGCCTGACGTTTGTTTAAAGGAGGTTCGTCTGAGCGTAGCCTATAGGAATGAACTTTCACTGAGTGACACAGCAACAGCGCCATATTTCTGGAACGCCACAGACATTTCTACTGCTAGTTAGTCGCACAAGTTATTTGGACAAGTTCGTTTCATTTGTTGTTTTTGTTGCTGTGGTCTACCCGTGTTTTTAGCTGTGAAAAGTGTACAGTGTTAGTGTTACAGCATGAGTGGAAAACAAAAAAGGCGAGTGATTTCTCTGGAAGCAAAAATGAAAGTATTAACAAGTTTAGACAATGGCGAGACAAACTAAAATGGTGGCTGTAGATCTAGAAGTTGGTGAAGTGACTGTCGGTGATTGGAGATGGGTGGAACCAAACAGGTGGAAAAAGCGGCACGGTTTTAGACAGCTTAATATTGTTGGTGAAAAATCATCGGCAGAATCTTAAGAAATTACAAAAAATTGGCAGAAGTTGTTTTGAAGTCTGATCTAACATCTAACCAATTATTTAACTGAGATGAGAATGGGCTCAATTATCGTATTCTGTTGACTAAAACTTTGGCGGGTAAATTTTAAAAATCCGATCCAATAAGAGCAAAGAGCGTGTTACAAACTTAGCATGTTCCAATTCATCAGGAACATTATTAAACTGAGACCTCTAATGATCGGAAAGGCCCACAAACCCAGAGTCTTCAAACACATCAATGTTAAATGTTTGCCCACCATGCACAGAAACAAAAAGTGCATGGATAAACAGAGATATTTAAGGAATGGTTCTATAAAGAGTTTGTCCCTGTTGTCAAGGCATTTTTTAAAAAACAAGAAAGCTTCTCCGAAAAGCAATCCTATTGATGGACAATGCACCTTCACACCACGATGAGGACAAGCTTTGTAGTGGTGATATTAAAGGCATGTTTTACCTCTAATGTGACCTCGCTACTACAGCCACTAGATCAATCAGTTCTTGAGACCATGAAAAAAACATACATAGTCTACAAACGCTTATTTCACGTCTAGACGATGGGATGAGTGTTACAGAATCTCTGAAAAAAAATCAATGGACCGCAACGGCTAGGGACTAAGTTAAAAATACAACGCTACAAAAATAGTGATGAAAACTTTTTATCTTGCCAAAGCAGAAAGAAAATGTATCAGCAGAGGACAATAAAAGCCTATCTGAATTAGCGCAACAGGCTAATCAGCTTCCTTGTTATCAGCAAATATAAAATGAAGATATCCATGTTTGGTGCAATGAAGATGTTCAAATGGAACTTAGTGGTGACGCAATTGTGCACATTGTCAACAATCCACAAAAACTAAATAACCTGACACAAACGATATCACCCCTAAAGTGTCTCATTTCGATGGACTGAAGGCAATCGACGCTGTCATTGCCTACATCGAACAGCAAGAGGAGTCCACACGCCACTTGACCTCCTAACACTGCAGCGGTGGTGCAAAATCGCGGCGACCAAAAGGGGAAAGAGGTTAGTGCAAAAATCAAAGACTTTTTCACAACTTAAATTTTTTTTACACTTTCTATATTACTGTATATTATACAACAACTGTTTGTAATTAAGTGTAATTTATGAATTTGGCACATATATAATACTGTCTTTAAAAACAAACACGTTTGTAGTTATTTATAATCTATTTAACATCGTCTCTGGATTATCCGAGTGTTTCATTATCCAAGGTAGTCTCGGTCCCATTTACCTCGGATAAGCGGGATTCTACTGTATATATAATTTCCAAAAGTAAACACTGCAAAATAAAGTGTATTGTCCAATACTGTAGTTAACTGACAATGATTGTATGCACATACTGTTGCCAAACCCGTTTGATTTTCATGAATAAAAGCAATGTCCACAATCTAAATGTCTCCCTCCGTGTCTCATAGCTGCCAGGACCAGTGTTCCAACCCCTACCACTCCAATGCATAACCCCTTACAATGACGTTTTTTAGTCATTATTGTCATAATACATCCATAAGTAAAAATGAATGTGTACAAAATGCGTAATGATTTTCTTATTACGTAAGAATTTATATTTTCTTACAGGATGTTACTAAATATTTCATATTATAATAAATATATAGTACAAAAATAATTTTTAAATATTTATAATTTTAATGATTTTGTCATATAAATATATCGTGGAGTTACAATATTTTTTCTCAGCCTCTTTTTAAGACACTTGTGTTATTCATTTAAGGTTAGAGTTAAAGTTTTACTGTACTTTTTTCAGTACATATTTCCACTGACAGTGAACTGTATGTTAGTTTAATAAATTATGTTGTAACCAACTACCATACCAAGTTTACAGGAGTATGAATTTTCAAAATTACACGCGTTTTCAAGTAGTGATGAAACCCGAATCGCAATGCCAATTATTGAAGTCAAGTTGAGTACTGATATCTAGAATTGATCACATGAGTTTGAAATGACAAGAGTGGCATATGTGGAGTTTATACATAGGACAACATCATGCTACTTTAAGATACAAAAACCCCAAGTTAATTAATTGTACTTCAAGGCGTTATACACACTCATTAAAATCAACACAAATTTAACAATTAAAAAAGCATATCCTTAATTGAGTTCTTGGTGAACTCTGCCATAAGCCATTTTGAACATAAACAAATGAATAAGAAAGAAACATTTAATAATGTAAAACACATTTAGTTATTTTACCACCCACCGTTGCTATCAGGAGTGATGACTAGTTTCTCGAGTGAGACCCGCGGCACCTGGGAGCGGTTGCGGGAAAACCTGTAGCTTGGGTTAACAACTGTGTGGGAGGGTTGCACCTCCTCATCTAGTGCTGGCTCCTCCTCTAATGAACCTGAAGAGTTAAAGATCATTGTGAGTTACCTACACAAGAGTAACATTTCTTTTCATCAAAGTTGAATATAGACATTACTCTCCACTGATCATAAATGCGAAAATTCAGTGATATCAAATTTTAGAGAATTAAGTCTGGCCATGTGATTGTTCTCTATAGGCTACGATACAATGCATTTTAACACAAAGCACATAACAAAGCACATAATAAAGCACACATAATATTATGAACATAGAATATTTATGTATACAACATATAAACAATAACTTGCTTGCATGGCAAAATAAATAATAACTGTATCACAATAAAAGCCCTTTGACTCTTGCTAGTTCAGAAGTGAAAACCATCAAAGATGACCTTAGACGTGGCGAGATCAACCTATTTAAGCAATCATGACAGAAACAGAAATAAAACATACTACAATTTGTAAATTTTCTAAATCGTTCGACCTTAGTCGTTTTCCAGTTATTTTTTAAAGTCCTAAAAGCATTCTGAAGTAGTTTCAGGTAAAAACATATCACACTCTGTTTTTATGAGAGTAATTATCAACTTTCCCCACATGTCCAAATAATATTTGATATATCACTGGCTGTCTGAAAGCTACAGGTTAAATTATTTACATGTCTATGGTCCCATTCAAGAGTGGTGTGGGATGACAAAAGCCATTTACAATACATACATTCTAAAACAATATTTTGTTTGGTACATTTTGTGATGACTGAGTAAAATAAATCATAAAATATGGTACATTGTCTCTGTATAGGTTTAGATTTCTTGAATTTATACATGATGAATAGTTTAATTTCAATATGAGATCACTAATTGCGTGATTGTATCACACAACTCTACTAACCTGTGGGATGTTTGACAAGTTTGGGTTTCTTGGGGAAAGGTTCCGAGACTGTGCGTTTCCGCGGTTTTATCCTAACTGGTGCTTCTTCCTCTGATTCTTCTTTGACTCTGCAACATACAATAGAAATATAAAGTAGTGTTTTCTAAAATTATGTGCCAACTACAGAATAAAGATTTAAAATCTAGTTTGTGATTTTACTTCTTACCCATTTATTTCTTTTTAATGGTCTGATTTTTATCTCATTGAGATTTTTATTACGTTTTAAATTTGTTCAGCTGAATTATCAACCCCCAACACAATTAATCCATACCTAAATAACCACAAGATATGACTGTATATTAAGATTATTGACCTTCACAGTTAGTAAATTAAAGGTAATGATGCTATAGCAGCGGTCACAGGTTCAATTCCTGGATAGGAAGTCAATGAAAAAATGCAAATGGATTTGAACGGGTTTTCTTTAAAAATGTTTAATAGCCTATCCTTAATTAAAATTCTGTTGGTGAAGAAAAAACACCAAAAGAACAAGTCACTAAGCTAACTAACCAAAGTACAACAAATATCTACACAACAATTACGATCCCTTACGTGACTTCTTTGAGCTTTGGAGCTTCTTGTGCCTCCTTAGCTTCCTGTGGAGGTGGTCGCATCGGCAACAGAGTCTTGATGGTCGGTTTAACCTCCTTGTCAGAGGTTTGGGCTGTCATGGATATTGTCAGCTTGGTCAGTGATGACACAGCAGGTTTCTGTCCAGGGGGCACGTATTTGGTGATGGTAATTGGGGTCCTGACTGTGGGGGTTGGATGACTCTTTTGTGTGGAAGTGGGAGGTACTTGGGATGCAGGCTCAGTTGAAGCGGTTGTCTTTGGGACCAGTGCTGTCTGCTTGGAAACAGGTCTTATAACGGGGACAGAGTGTGTCGTGGTGACTGGAGAGGGTGCGGTGGAAGGGGGAGCTGGGGAGGCTTCCTCAGGGGCAGGGATTTCTGAGTCTTCCTTCACCTCTACTGTGGGTTTCACTTGCTCTTCCACTGGTGGGGGCTGTGGTGCCTGAAAATAAGTATACTACTAAATAAATTCACTCACCCACAGAATCTTAAAAATACTCCAATAACATTAATAACAATTAAATATAAAATAAGTAAAATGTTAATTAAAATACATATGTTAACCCTTTGAGTGCCAAGTATTTATTGAGTGGGTGTACTGAAAAGTGCCAGGTATTTTTCTAGTGGGTGCACCTAAAAGTGCTGGCCCTTTTGAAGGCATTTTGCAAGGTTTCAGTAAAAAATTCACAATTTGATTATTTAATAAGCTATCAACATACTTTTTTGTAATTTTTCTTTGAAAACTCTGCCTAATTAACATAAAATAACAAAGTTTCCATAAAGTTAAATTTAAGAATATTAAAAATGGACATACGTCAAAAAATTTCCAGAATTTATTTAAATTTCATTCTTTAACCTAATTATCATTACCAAAAAAATCATATCCTTTTCTTGGTCCATATCACTGGAAAGGGAATTCAATTGTCTATAAATCTTGAAAAATGTATATTATTATCTTCAATAATGAGTGAGTTATACAACATTTAAGAAACTAATATCACATTGTTTCCGGTAGGTATGTCAACCAAAGATGTTTATATGTAAGTTCTAGATTGATTTTCGTTAAAGTCAGTTGATTGGAAGTGTACTATAACAATTTATTTTGTAAATAACAGTTCTTCACAAACAATTTAATACAATATTAGTTTTAAAATATTAAGTTTTTGATTTTTAGTGATTTTTTTTCCCAAACGTCCGGTAAAATCGGACGTTGGCATTCAAAGAGTTAAACAATTTCATAGCACAATGTAATTTTTTTTCTCAATTTCTTTAACCAACACGAACATTGAAAATTATATTAAAATTTTATATAGAAATCACACAAAAAATGATGTTGACTCTAGAAGTTTTATACGACCATCTTCAATGCTTTAGCAGTGGAAATAGTAATATTTTTGATGATGAGGACGTACTTCTGTTTAACTGAGACCAACCCGCCTACTGCACAGCTGTCACTTTTTGCGTCATAGACAGAATATTTCACGGAAAATCCAATCGAAATCGATCTTACCATATACTTCCATACATTATTCAATAAAAATAATCAACTTTGAGACAACTGGTTGCTTCCAACATTTTGAAAAACGTATTTTCCAGATGAGCTGTTTTGGTTTATTGCGATCATCCTGGGGATTGTAGTCTAATACGGGCCGGTTGTTTATATTTACTTTGTTCAACACTTCTGTAACTGTGATGTATTTTCATTGTCTCTTAGCAAACAGGGACTCCCTTTTTTCATTTAACTGATATATTATTATGTAAGTTATTATTTTTACCATGGAATGTGTTTATTTGGATTGGCACGAAATAGGTGCAGTCTTTGGTGAATATTCACATGACAATGTTAGTAGGTTTAGTGATTTTTATGGTGTTAAAGATGATTTTTTATTTGATAATGAAAACATAACTGATTATAAAAAGATATTACTGATCCTCAGAAAACTAATTTAGATGGTGACTTGCCATCAACTAGTTCTAATAGTAAAGAGAGCACATTCAGATATACCTCAGCCTAACACGTAAATAATAATAATAAGGGTTTTTGGTCATACAGGAATTTAAATATTTATATGCATCCACACAATCAATATATGTGGTATCCTGAAAGAAATATGTAAAAAACAAAAAAAATTATAGACAATTCCTCTTACTTTTTAAAATAAAAAACTAAAGAAGCGTTTTACGACTTTACATTACTTATTTATTTTTGGTTCTCAAAAATGGTATAAATGTGTCTAAATTACTCTGATTAGGGTTTTCATAAATGATACTACATACCTTTCAAGAATGAAACTGCCTAACCCATAAAAGAGGACAAAATATAACAAGAAACACCTAAAACACCATATCACCCCTAAACCCACAAACGGTAAATTGATTAGGCAACCATTTCTTGTTGAAAGTAATTTGAGGGCTAAGGGTTAAGTTACATAGGGTGATGATCAAGTATACTTTGAGCTTGTGATATAACGTTGCAAAGTTGGTAAATGTGTGGAAATTGTAAATTATAAGACTGCTTGGAGAATTTTCCATGTTAATTTCAAAACCATAGATGAACCGATGTTGAAGAGTTTGTTTCATGAAACACGAATTCAATGCATGTAAGCTCCGCACTAGCGAAGTAGTAACTGTACTAACATAACAAAGCACTACACTGGCACTGCCGGTTAACGAATTTAGTACTGTGTATCAATCTAGAAGTGTTTTGCTACAAAATTACACAACAAATTATGCTCAATTTTGTTGAAAACAATACAATGTACACATTTTCTGTGTAGTGTCTGGCGTAAAATAATAATAAAAAGTAAAAGATCACCAGTAAAATTAAATAGTACCAAAATTTCAGCAGATGCAGCAACTTCTTCCACAATTTCGTTTCCACTGCTTTCCTTTTCTTCTGCAGCAATTGGGTTGTCCACAACAGCCTCCTCCACAACAGAGGGTGCTGCAGGTGTGTCTTCAGTTTTCTCCAAGAGAGGTGTTGTCACAGGTTCTTCTGTCACTGGAGGTGCGACTGGAGCAGGCTCCTTACTTGGCAATATCTTCCCCCTGAAGATTAAATTGACACATATATGATTAATTGCACAATCAAATCATTGTCTGAATTGGAGGGTAACTAAAAATAGAATTTAAAATCTAATGAACGTTTTACATTTTTTAATATGCCTTAAGAATATGCTTCCATTTAACACTACATACCTGAAGATGGTTCTTATGTAAAAACTTATTTCACATCAAGTTCACACATTGTATGAGGTAACACCAATTTGAGGTCAGCCATTGCGTTTGAGTTTAAACTTTCTGTACCTGTTAGCTATTTGGTTATTTCTATGTTTTGCCACCGTAATGATTAGTAATTCTGACAACTTGAAGTCTGTTCCCTCAATAGGATTTTTAACGCAAAACCATCCATTCCTGCTGAAATTTACTGAGAAATTGCTCGATTATAAGAGAAAGTTACAACACATTAAAGAAACACTGTGATTATTTGACATGCCATTCGAAATTGCTAGCAGGGGCTATTTAAGACAGCATAACAGCAATGCTTGTCCTTATGTTGCTGCCAAGTTAGAACAACACTACTGGACAATTTTTCATGGGAGGTATTGGGTCATTCAACCTACTCACTCATTCAATCCTGATTTAGTATTCTTAATTTTCATTTTTTCCCAAAAAAAAGAATAATTTTTAAAGCAATATGAGAATGATAAGATTCATAGAGAAACTGTTATTGTTTGTTAATTGCACAGACAGCAGAGTTGTTTGTTGGTAGTGTTGAAAACTGGTATAGCAATATAACAAGTGTTTAGAATAGTGATAATTAGAAAAGAAAATAATCATATTGTCATTTCTTAAAAAGTTGATGTTTATAATCAAAATAGTGTCCCTTATAGAATTGTAGTTAATAAGAATAAAAAGGGATTCTTAAAAGGACCCTATAAAACCATCAATCATTAATATTGGTTTTATATTTTAGACAAATAAGTGATTCTTGTACTAGAGGGTTTTTTTGTTTTCTTAAAATTGCACTTAGTCCTAAAGGGACCCGTTTGCTACTTCCGGAGTGGTAGGATATTCTGGATTGGTAAGGTTAAGTGGCCACCTGCAGATGAGATCCACAACAAAGGAATAGAATAGAATAGAATAGAATAGAATTTATTTTTGAAAATATTACAATAACACATTATATACATTGGTATACACAATGTAATACATCAATAAAGTAAGTAAACAACCAAATGCATACACAATGTACAAACCTAATGAGCAAACTTAAATAAAAATGTAACATTCTTGTAAATAAAATTAAAACAAAAACACTCGTAAATCAAAAGAAATATTTTCAAAAATAACTAGGGCCTCTAGAGGCAAGTGCCTGTGGAGAGGTTCCTTTTATTACAAAAATATTTTTTAGCTCAAAGAAAATTTCAATAAAACTTTGATTTTTTTATAAGCTCCTAAAAAAATTTATTAAAAGTGTGCTGCTGCAGTTACAAAGCAAATGAAAATCCACTTAAATAAATTCAAACTAAAATTTACTGTTACTTTCTTTAATTAACTAGGAATCTATGCAGAGAAGAAAATCTAATTTATCAAAACCCAATAACCACTTCTTTAATGTTTTTGAAAATAACTTTATATTCTCACAACTAATAATTGAAGAAATTATACTAAACATTTTAGGTCCCAAAAAACAATAACTATTTGAAAAAAATGCTAGGTTAGGCTTTGGAACTGGTATTGGTTCTTGCTTTCTTAATTTGTTTTTGTAATTATTTTTTAATTCTGGTAAATTGCCACTTATGACATAAAATATTTTTAAAACTTTATAAACAAACATATATTTAAGGGGAAGAATATTTAAATCAACAAAAAGAGGAAAAGATTTCTCCATTCTTCGTTTTCGTTTAATCAACCTTATGAATTTCTTTTGTTGAGTTAGAAGTGGCTTTAGATTTGTTTCATAGGCTCCACCCCAACAAAATATTCCATAGTCAAGCCTACTATTGACCAAAGAGAAGTACAGCATTCTTAACACTTCTTCAGTGCAAATGTATTGTAAAAAATAAAAAAATCTTAAAATATTGTTTAGTTTGCGTTTTAAAATTTCAATATGTGTCTTCAATAGGATTTTGGATATCAGTCATGTCTCCTTGGGAGGAGAGACCAGCCCTGTACCAGCCTCTCGAATCAAGGCGCCCAGGGGTGGCATGCACTTATGATTAGACTAGCAACTGCCTTTCACACTTGGGGAGCCCCACCAACTCCAACAGTCATCCCCCAGTAGACTAGACTATTAATCTACCCTTGCATCCCAATATCTCAACATTTGCAGTTAGTGATGTATGCTGCTGCTCCTGGACATCCACAGGGTTGCCCACATTTTAGCGAAAAATTGGTTTTTATTTACTCAGTGTAGGGTTACTTTGTATGTTGATAAAAGAACTTTAAAACGTTTCACTTAAAAAAAAAAATGTTTTGAAAAAACTTACCTTACATCTGTCTTTAGGTCTTTTTATTTTTCAACTACCTACTAGTTTCGCAAATTAAAATCAACTCGTCAAGTCATAATTTTAAAATTTGATTATGTGAGTTTATTTTCTCGCTAACATATATGTGTTACTACATTTTTATAATTTTGACAAAGGTATAGATTTTATAGTCTAACAATGGAGTTTTAACCCCAAAACCAGTAGTTGAAATATAAGAAGAACTGATGATGGATTTAAGGTACGTAACCTATTTGGATTCAATTGTTTTGGTTATCATGAATAAGTCTGACTTTAAATACTTGAAATATAAGAGGAACTGAAGACGGATTTAAGGTATGTAACCTATTTGGATTCAATTCAGTTTCGATTATCATGAATAAGTTTGACTTTACATACTCCAGTTCTAGAGCAGATTCTTTAATTGTTCTGCAAATTTTCATCTTGACAGAAAAATTATATGTTGTGCCTAAGTCAGAATTCTTCCTTGCTCTCAACAAACATCTAGATTATTAATTCATGTTTTAACTTTGACTTAGTAAAATAAATTACATTTGGAAGTTGGGTAATATTAGGCTGGGTGTGTCAGTTCTTGCCAGTTAGTGGATTAAATCAGTCCAAAATGTGTGCTTAGAATCCATTCACTGACAATTTAGAAGCAAAGGTCTGTCGGTTTTTCTTTCTTAGGTTAAATCTACCAAGATGCTGATCACTATCTGATCAAAAAAGTTAGGACACAGAAACTACCTTTATTTTAGTTCCATGACTTTCAATGTTGTATTACTAATTCAACTATTTACAGCTATAGGAAATATATTTCTGATATTATGACAATCGTGAATAATATTGGATATCACTCACCCAGAAGACGCTGACGCTGTCGCAGTCTCTGAGGCTTTCCGTTCGGCCTCGTACCGCGTAACACGCTCCAGCAATGTGTTGCGTGGTGCCATGGCCTCTGCACGGGAGTCCTCCAGTGGCTCACCCACAGTGCGTGCGTAAGCGAGATCTGCCACATTCGGTGTGGAGCCAAACAATGTGCTATACTCAGGATGATAATGCTTCATGTGCATCTAGAACCAACAACAGACGTTTCTTACCAAGTGTTTAACTAAAATTTTCTACTATTTGGGCTTGGTCTCGAGTAGTATTATAAAGCTTGACCAAATTAGGACTTTAAAAAATTTAGCTCTTAACAGAGTCCAGCAACTACTGCTTTAAACTGTGTTGCAATCATGATTCAGGGTTGCTAGAGGAGTCCAATAATGAAATTCCCTGACTTTTCCCTGATTTTCAGACCAAATTTTTCATTTTTCCCTGACTTTTTTCGACGCAATCCCCAGGGTTTTTGGCAATTAATGGGTGGAAAAAAGCGGTGTTGAGGCTAACAGGGTGGCAAATATAAAAAAGCCAAATATAAATATATTTTTCCCTGACCAACGTCGAAATTCCTTGACTTTTCCCTGACTTGAGACCGGATTCCCTGACTTTTCCCTGATTTCCAGTCCTGTTTTTTTTTCTGTGACTTTTCTCTGACTTCCCTGACCTGTAGCATCCCTGTGATTTGTATTTATTACTTTGTGAGATTCGAAATACGTCATTGTGCTTGTGCAATGAATTAGACATTCAGACAAACAATGTTCTTTTCTATCAGTAATAGAGTGTGTGCTTCCATTGAGTTTGGATTGACTGATTGTACTTCTGACTTTGGAGAGTTCAGTTTGTAGTTGCGCTTCCTGAACAGTAAAGAATGTTAGTAGCATTTTTTCATTTACAGTTCAGACCAACAATAATACATAGCTGGTTAAAATAATAATGCTGGTTTAACACGTTATCTATTCAATTGATAACATTGTACGATTATTATTTCATGTTTAGATATTATATTTAAAGCAATTGTTTTAGATTATTAAGATATATTGTTATTATTATTTGTAATTAATTAGAAAAATGTTTATGATGAACTATAATTTCGTAGTATATCAAGATAGTAGAATGATGATTTTATTATGAATTTAAGCTTTAAAAGGTCTGTTAAGCAATGGTAGTATGTCTATTGATGAGTGCGTTCTCAGACTTAATATCTTACAATGTTGAATATTTTACTTTACTATATCCACTTGCAACTCGTCTCTCTCCACTGCATGCATATCGAGCATGCTAACTCTCTTTCATATTAATTTTGCTCATCCTGGGCATCCTAATGTGTTTCTTACAAGTAACAAGAAGGGTAAATTGGACGATTAAAAGAAATATGACAAATTATAGACAATTACAGATACGTCTTAATAATTACCAATATCTATACGTCATTATTCAAACTACGTTTAAAACTAAAAGCTTATTCTAACAGTTGACATCTTGTTCTAACTAGCATTGTATAAAATGCATCTGTAAAACAAATAACAAGTTCAAAAACACACACTATTAAAGGAAGAAAAAGCTATATTAATAATAATTCTTTGATTGGTTCTGAATTTGAGTAGAAGAGAGTATTTCCAGATTTTAAACAGTTCTAACTTCACCTCAGAAATAGACCTTTTCCTTTCATTTAATTGACTACTGTAACATTAGACAGGTCAACACACCTGGCTAGACATCAGCAATTTACCTGAAAGAGGTTTTCTTTACGGAAATTTTTGCCACAGCATGTAAATCCACCATCTGGAGTCCTCAATTCTGAAATACAATAAAATGGTCGGTTACTACTATCAAAGGCAGTTATCTTTAACTTAAATACATAACTGTTTAATGATAAATATTCAAACAAGAATCAAAATACAGTATGGTACATCCAAGATGACACATCACTTACAAATGGGACTAACAGGACATGTACACTAGCTAAAGATTTAAATAACAAGTGCTGTTTTCTATCACATTAAGTTAGTACCTGTGAGGGGGAATGGAGGGGAAGTGAGGGTGGGAGTAGCAGGAGAACCAGGAGACTGATCCGACTTGCCCTCCTCCCCCTCCAACAGCCGACCCTTGGGTAGTAGAGTCCTGATCCTCCTATAATCTGGGGTGGAATCTCCGGACTTCTTCTCTCCCTGAGTTTGACCCTCCCTGTTTGTCAAAAGTTCAATTTGATTCTTTCGTATTGGTTTCATTTCATAACATTTCAAAAAACAATACAAAATATAAACTTGAAATAATTTTTTTGTGAAATCTACCACAAGACATTAAAATGGTGAATAAAGCTTACCAGTAAGTAAAAATTGTATTACAAAAATGACACATCAACCAATGCAAAAATGACACACCAACCAATACAAAAACTAATGGGGACAATTTAGCTACCAAACTTCTTAATAGATATACAAAAATCTTGATTTAATGCAAACAATAAAGAGATTATATATTAACAACCAACAATTTCAACAAAAGCCATCAGTATTTAGTAAAGAAACTACATAATAATAATAAAATCAATCTATTATGAGAGTTAAAAAGAGAAATAACATTTAAGACAGATGGTTTACTCTATTAAAGAGGTGAAATCCCCTGACTTCTTCCCTGTCTGATTTTTACTCTCTTTGTTTGTCACAAATTCAATAATTCTCTCGTACTTGATTAACATTACAAACAAAAATTACAAAAAATGAAAACAGATTTCTCAAAATCCTTACTAGACAGTAACATATCCATTAGACAATAAAATGGGAGAAAAAAGGTTACCATGATGAGAAAATTGTATTGTAAAAAGGATACACCAACCAATACAAAAACGAATAGAATAATGAACACCAAAATTTTCTGAAGATTTATAAAAAAATCTTAGTTTAATACAGACAATAAAGAGTATTAATATACTAAACACAACAACTCAAACAAAAGCCATCAGTATTTAGTAAAGAAACTACATATTAATAAAACAATATATCTAATATGAGAGATCTAAAAAGAGACAGAACATCTACGGCAGAAGATTTACTCTATTAAAAAGAATTCTGTTATTGAATAGAATATAAAATTTCAAAATCATTAAAATACTACTTAAACGAAATTTTAGAAGCAAATAACTGACAACCACATAGCTGCCCATATAAGAAATATTCAAATGATGTAAAAAGTAAAGGATTTCAATTTTCCATAAATTTAAAAACATCATGTAAAAACTCAACCCAAGGGGCAAAATAGGATTCATAATTTGAAGCAAACTAAACACAACCAAGAAACCGATGAAAACAAGACAAAACAGAAACAAAGACAGCTGATCTACCCGTCTACTCCAGAAGAGTCAAGTTTCCGCTTCCCATCTCCTTGTGTCCGGATCATCTCCAGCTTCCGTCCGACCATGAAGTCAAACGAGTCCTCTGGAAATGGCTGCTTGAGCTCTACTGCGAAATAGTTGCGTAGCTCATTACGTGATCGGAATTTCCGACCTTTTGGACTGCAAATATTTACTGTCATTTAGGGAATGGACATGGAAGTATTTCAGTTACAAGTTTCATCAACTCGTATTCAGTAATGTCTCTAATATGTAAAAAAATATTTACTAAATACTTAGTGATTTATTGAACACTACTACAGAATATTCAACACATTATTTTTCAATTTAAAGGGAAAAGTGTAATGAATAAATAATATGATAAACAGGATATGGAAAGAGTAGAATTTTAAAAATATTTATAATAGCAAAGAGATTTCAAAAATTTAAAAAATAATGTATTTTCTCTCAAACAAGAGAGAAAATACATTATATTCCAAGATAAAAATTAACAACTTATAATTTTTGTTAATCAACATGCGTTTCTGATTATACTGAAACATTCAATGTGTCTTTATAGTTTTCCCATCATTCAAAACTTTTGTAAATAAAGAAAGAGTAAAACTATTCAGATAAAAATTATTTATTTTTGTTATTGTGTAATTCTTTTTCATCTCTCTGTCTCTGCAAAAGTACAATCAAAATTAATGAAACAATAAGTTTAAAGGTTAATAGGATTATGGCCATAAACTTGTCATCTCACATGTTAAAAACCTAAAATACTATATTTAGAGAACTAGTATCTATTCTCTTCTTTAGCTGAAAACCTTTTGGCATCAAACATCCATCAACAAAACATGTCAAACGTCACACTACAAAATAGTTATATGTGGAACTATTAACCCATTGGCTTATACATATTTTTACTATCAGCTCAACTGGAGTTATCCTATTAAAAATGCTAAAAACGTAAGTTTTGTTATATGTTTATAAAAAATTTATTTTTCAAGTTATTTGGTTATATTTAATATCTTTTTGGATTAACATGAAATGGGCTTTAATAATAAATAGATAGTGATATATTTTGTCATAATTTAAAAATAATAATGCTGTACAAACTAAAAAAGTGTTGGAATTTTTTAAATTTTTAAATCTTTTTACTCAAATAATATAAAATAAAATACCCCATTGTTGCTTTTATTTTATTTGAAATGTATTTCTCTACCTAGCAATACTAGAATATGTGTATATATATGCATAGTTTGTTAGGATAAATGTTTTTTCTAAATACTGAAAATTCCTAGAATATTGATTTTTTTCTCTTGTAGTACACTAATATTCTTATAGTAACTTATTATTCATTTAAATTTCAATTAACTGTAGTATTGCAGTTTTCTTATGTGTTACAACAATATTAGTCTAATTTATACTAAGATTTGGTTGAAAAAGGAGTAAAAAAAAAAATATTTAGATGGCGCTGTACTTGTCACGGAACGGTTTCGTGATATAAATTTTGAGCCCAGACTACCTGTCATGGAACCGTTCCGTGATACAAGGCCAATGGGTTAAAATCAGTAATTAAAAGTTAACTGACCCTAAACAGCTGTTGACGCTTTTTAGCTGAAGTGACTGAAACATTTGTTTTACATTTAAACTTTAGAAAATATACAGTGTTTGTTCAGTAGTGTTATGCAGAGTGCAAAGACAAAGTTACTATCTAATTTTTATGTTAGTTTGCACCAGTGACAAACCATCTAATGCATTGAAAATAATATTTAAACAGTGTTCTAAAAATTTCAACTCCAAGTATCTATTTTACTCTACAGTAAGTGTACATATGATTAACATGAATCTTAACATGGGGCTGAGAGTGTAAATGAATGTAACTCATAAATGGAGCTGTAATATTTCATCACACAAAATTCATGCAAACTTCTTTTTATCATCCCAGTCGGCTGGCTGGGCAAAAAGGTTTCTTGGATTTAGATTTTCTCAAAATTACGGTACCCAACAGACAAAAATTGCAGGGGTTCTCAACTATTCAATCTGTAATGATTTTACAGTCACATTTTCAAAATGTTATTAACAAATATTTTGTACAAAAACAAGAGTATCCCAAAGTTGGTACCTTTAGCCTAAACTGTTCTCAATGTTTAAAAGAAATATATTTATTTATTAACACCTTGAAGAGCTATAGATCTCAAGGAGTATATTTTTGGAAAAATGGTATCTCAAAACAGTTGTATTTTGACCTTGGACGTTGAAATGAAACATGTTCCATTAAATCTATATTATTTTTAATATTTCAATTTTAACCGCTTCATTTCCATCACACCCTCACTTACTTGACAAGAAAGACATCCCATTTGGCTCCGCTCTTCCGCCGCATTGTGTGTTTAGTCCAGCCGGGGAGCATCTTTTTGTCTGGGATTATCACTGACTCTCTGTAGTATCCTATGACAAAGAATGGATTTAAGTCGTATTGGCTGGTAGAGATTATGGTTAGTGTGTATCTCAGTTCACTGATGAGGATGGAGGTAGATTATATTTCCTGGATGCGACAAGAGAAACATTTGTATAGCACCCCTTATCTTTATTCTTATAAATATGCACAATTCTCTTTTCTCTGTTGTATTTGTAATCATCTATATATATAAAAATGAATGTTTGTATGTTTGTCCTTTATGGAATCGTGAACTATTGGACCGATCATGATGAAAATTTGTACGTATATGTATTTTTTCCACGGAGAAGGTTTATAAGCTATGCCCATCCCTTTCCCGATTCAGGATTCCGCCCCACTGGTTACAGAAATACCCATAAGAAATGCATTGCAGCAAACATATGTTAACGTCTTTTCAAATTTTTAATCAGCTGTTCTTTGTAAACATATATTACACTTATAGTTTTAAAGCATAGAGTAAGCTTAAGAGAAACGACAAATTTTGTTTAAACTGTTTCTGCAATCACTGTTAAACATAGACTTTACTATCCAGATAATACAATTCAAATTTGACGTAAAAATTCACCTTTAACTGCAATATTTATTTAATATAAACCATGCTCATGCTTGATCAGAAGAGCAATGCAGATATCATAATTACTATCTTACGTTGGCGACAAATATAAAGAATGTTATAAAATCAACCTTAGTTGTTTTTTTTGACAGAAGTATGGTTCTCAAAACTCCGTGTGTACATATTCTCTCGATTGAGACAACAAAGCAAGCTCAATCGTGGCATCGGAGATATAACTAATTTAATCTAAAATTTATTATAGTAAAAAAAAAAAATTTACTAAGTAATATAAGGACTTCGGTTCTTAAGATTTGCGTGCGAAGCCGTGGGTAACAGCTAGATAGAGGCAGGAATATGGTACATACCTTCATAATACGCCCAAGAGGCTCACGATGGAACGACTATCAATTATCTCAGCAATGTTTAGAATGTGATAGAAAAAGAATAAGTGAATATAGTGTACTGTTTTCAACGGGAAATTGCGTGCGAAGCCGCGGGCAACTTTTGCAAAAAATTATTGAAATGCGCAGCAAAGCGCGCCGGGCCCGCTAGTTTACTCTAAAATGTATGTCTCCTTGTTTCACTTGACCATTCCAACTATTTATAATTACCTTCCTGATCCTTTATCTGAACGGGGGAAGCTCCTTCCGGTATCTCGACGTTCCATCGCTCATGATCCTCCTCCATCCCCGGCCGCTGCTTGGGCCCTCGATAGATGTAGGTAGACTCGTCAAACAGTCTCTGAGATAAGACAGAAACATTATATTCTGATACTGATTACCAAAATATTTATGTATATTAATCATCCCTAAAACTTAACTTCAACCTAAGTAAATTTGTACTTCATGGATACATGTTCTAGTATTTGTATGAACATTGTTAGTGGTGATGAATTTAGACAGACTCTCAATGAAAAGTAAATTAAATGGAAATCTCGATTACAAATTTTATATCATAACTATAATTATTAATAATCATATATCATAATAGTATAAAATCCTTGAGATTTACTGTTGGCTTTTGGGAATCTTGCTCTGAATCCTAATAGGTTTGTAAAATGCACAAAAGAATTGTACATGTAATATGTGAAGACGGGGGTACTGTGATCATTGCAGGCGTATTTTCAGTTTAATATTTTCACTTTTCCAAGCACTTACATCTATGATGTGCCGTCTTTCCTTACAGCTAACCCTTAGTTCTTTCAGAATTACATTGTTCTGCACTCTTACTACTCTTGCCAGGGGGAGAGTATGGTTTCTCCTATTCATAGACTGACTGTTCGTGAGAAGAGTGTTTACCTTTCCACTCTATGGCTGTATAATGTGTTGACTTGGAATTTGAAGACAACTGAGAGCAGCAGAAATTTTCTCAGTAAACTACACTTTTGTTTTATTAGAAAAAATGATATTATTCTACAGATCAAATCCTGGTGGGATGTACTGACCTGCATAATTGGTCTGTTTTATGTGTGTTATGCTTAACCCTTTAAGGACCAACCGTCTGATTTATCGCCAGCGGCGTACTATGCGAAAAGGACCAGCCGTCTGATTTATCGCCGGCAGTGAACTATGCGAAAAGGACCAACCGTCTGGCTAATCACCGGCGGACTTTTCATATTTTTTAAGAGATATTTTAATCTTCTATATGGAATAAATATACTATTTTTCTATTCCCTGTATGTTTCTTACTATGATATCAAATTTTAAACGTCTTTGGAATCATCAGCTTGGAGAAAAAAAATATTTACGGCCATGTTGCATCATAATGTTGTCAGCTGTGTTTGTTTACGGCAGCCGGCAGAGAATGTCGAGTTCGCATGTGGTTTATTGTTCTTCTATTGAGTTCAGCGTACTAAAAAAAAAGGCAAGGACTACAACAAAAGTAGAAAGAAGACCAGAACTGTATGTTCTAATTGCAAGGAGGGCTGCCACTCTCTTTGTCTTGTGAAACATAAGTGTAAATAGGTTTAGGCTAAGGAATTCTAGTTGTTTTGTAAATATTGTAAATAGTGTAAAGTGTATAAAAACAGTGTTTTTGATCTGAAGAACAGCCCCATTTTCATATGGGTAAGTTGACTGATATGAATAATATCCTTAGTAGCCTATAAGGTTTTGTATGTTAGGCTAATGCTGAAAAGTGTATTTTAAACAGTGTTACAGAAAAATTTAATTCATTTATAAACTTTTTATTTTTTATTCCAGGGCTTTCAAATTGTGTACAGTTATAGAGAATTATATGTAGAACTAATAAATACCATTTCCCACAGAGATTTATTCTTATTATTAGTAGTTAATGAAGATCAAACTCATTTTTCTTATTTTTTCTTTTTTTATTTGATAAATGTAGTATATATAATTATTTGTTTTTTGCTATATAACGACTTAAATTTATTTTTTCACAATGAACAATTTAATTATAAACATTTTAAGCCTAAAAACCAAATCTGTACAGTAATTAGTTCTGAAGATATGATTTTTCTCTCAAACGCTTGAAAAATCACACATTTTTAATATGCACAGTTCTTGGAGCATGGCCAGAAAAATGCAAAAATTGTCTTTGCACATGTCAAATTTTGGTCTGTTCCTAAAAGGGTTAATTATTGTTAATGTTATTATACAGTAATTTCATTGTTAAATAACTTAACTCTTGATCATTTTCATGTAAATAATGTTATTTATAAAATACACTAATCGAGAAAACAATGCTGTTTAACTGATGATTAATGACCACTGACTGTTGTAATTGACAGCTGAAATTACCTGCTTATTGTTTACAATTTATAACTGGTTATAATTGTTTATTGAATAAAAATATGTATTCGTTAGGAATGACAATTTTCATTTAAATTTTATATTTGATTCTCCTTTAAAGTAATTTGGTAAATGTTTATTTTAGGATGTTGTTCCTGTGTGTAAAATTAATTGTTGTGTACATACTTGTTCTGTAGCTTTTGATGTTGATATCATTTCTTTTCTTTGAATATTATAATTATGTATATGTAAATAATGAAAGAGAGAATTTTTTTGGCATACATTGCTAATTCTAATATGTAAATAACAGGAAATGTTAGGATGCTATTGCATTTAAAAATAATTTTTACACAGTTTTCTCATTGGTATTTTAAATATGACTCTTACTGCATGGACTTACATTTAAAACAACAAAATAAAAATCTCTCTGTATTAATACTTGAGTTTAACAATATATTTAGTAGACTTTCAATATCTTTATATTTTTCCTACAGTCTTTATATTGTACCGAATATTACATTTATTTTTGAAAGATGTACTTCATCTAATATTTTATATTGGTTTTTATTTATTGCCTTTACTGAGATTGTTTTTAGTGGTTTACTCTTGTTTTTTTTGCTCTTGTGTTTTTTTAGTGTAGCAAAATAAAAAACAAAGTAAAATACTTTGTTATAGAAAATGCATAACTGTATACATCTAAACAATTTATACAAAATTATGAATTACAAAACTATTTTTCTATCAGAAACTTCACAAAAATTCTGTATTTTGGTTGATTAGAGCCCTGTATTGTTTTGTTTTTTAATCAATTTCCTGACTTTCATATGGGTAAAATTCCCTGATTTTATCCAAGTATTCCAGGTTGGCCTACCTGAAATTAAAGAGATCCGTTCAACCAGAAAAAAAACATAAATAGAGTAAAAACTACAGCATTTACTTTTTTCCTTCTCGGCTTCCTCAGCTTGGCTTCAGATTCTGGTCGAGGAGTGTCCAAAGTCGCTGGGCCTTCCCCGCCACTGTCTTCGTCATAATCTTCATCTTGCCTCTCTTCCTCACGCTCTCTTGGCTTGTTTGGAGGCCGACCTCTCCCCTTCAACACAATCTTCGGGGTCTCCTTGGACTTGAGTGACAAAGAGGGCGTGAAGGTGGAGGTAGAGGGTTGTGGGGAAGACTCTGGCGTTAACTGGTTTCCATCGGACCTAAAAAAATACTTTCTTTGGAGGCAGTAAAATAAACAAGATTCTTCATAATTTAAAAATATAATTTCACAACCCTGATACAGCACACATAATATAGAGAAAATAGCTCATGATTTTACTTTGTAGGGACACTGACAAAATGATCTCAACATTAAAGAATAAAATGTCTGTAGGCTGGAATGAGACTCCAATTTTTATTATAAAAAGAGTAAAATATAAAATTTCGGATACAATCTACTTATTAATTAATTTTTATCTGGAAAAGACCAGAAAAACAAACAATTTCCAGACCAACTAAAACTTGCCACAGTAAACTCCAGTCTTTAAGAAGTGGAATAAAACACATCTAGAAAATTATTGCTCTATTTCTATAATAAGTATATTTGCAAAAATATTTCAGTGTTCTGAAAGAACGATTAACTGGATATTTTGAAGGGTTAACTTGTTAACAAACAACCAATTTTGTTTTAGGCAAGGTTTTAGTACTGAGACTGCCTTTGAATTAGAGAAATAGCAGACACCTTTCGTGACTTACAGGTCATGGCTGGCGTGTGATTTGTCTAGGGCCTTTGATTCAGTTTTACACCGTATATTGATAATGTACTACGATCATACAGAAAATAAAAACAGTTTTAAATAATACCAAAAACAGAAATAAACCTGTGCGTATATAACTGATATACGCACGGGGTAAGAAATAGAGATCCAATACAAAGAAGATAACCCAGAGTTAGAACAGGCGAGTAAACGCCAGCATTTGTTTGAGTAATAATTTTCATACTGTGAAAGACACGTGTCAAAATGTAAAATCTAGATAGTGAAGCATAACTTGTATATAGAATTAAAAAGATAAATACCTTTATATATAATAAAAACATCAAGGCTTCTTCAATGGCCTCCTTTGATATAAACTCATGCCACTAAACTCCTAATCAATAGTTATCAGTGAAAATGCAACTGACCTGGTTATGCCCAGTTATAAGAAGTCTTTCAGTATGATAGGCATGTCAGTTGTTAACGTTTTAAAATGTCTTGCTTCGTCCAAAAATTTGACTTACTTTTGTCTTTTATGAGGACGAAATGCCTCCAACACATCCATTCTGCGCTTTTTCAGTCTTCTCTCCTCCTTCGGACCCAGATCAGGGTCGATTGGATCGGCTCCCATGGGCGGAGCTGGTTTCTTCGGAGGTGGTAACTAAATATATATATACTGTTACTTTTACATAACTAAGCAATTTGTACTCGAGATAAAAATAAGAAAAATATACTTTAAAGAAAATATTTACCATACAAATAACTATTTCATCACTCCACTTGACAAGTAATTCGTAGTCTGTTACCTGACAGTTTTTAAGATCTTCTTCAGTGGCCTTAAACAGTTTGCAGCCTCTCAGTATTTTTGCATAGCCATCGCAGAACAGGACCTCATACTTGTCTGTAACGAAACAAAAATAGCTGTGTGAATGTTATTGATACCAAATGAACAGAAATAGATTTGTGAGAAAAGTCTTATGAGGACAGTTACAACTAATAGCATATTTAATTACTTGATAGTTATATTTAATATAGATTACAGATAGATTACTCAAATATAATAAAATCAGATGCTTGATGTATTTGGGAGATACCGGATTTGGATCATCTTTGTTACGTATGTACTTATCGCAATTTTACCATGCTATAACAGTTCATAAATATTAATTTTAATTTATTTTCCCCCAAAATTCTGTAATAATTAACTATTAGATACCTTGACTTTACCAATAGAATAGGTCCTGTATCTATATGAGGATTGTGTTGCAGAAATAATGTGTGATGATAGCGAGTTCTGTGTGACTAAATCTTTTGCTTGGAGTTTTAATTCAATTAATCTTCTAGTATTACCTCATTTTGTTAAGTTGAATTTAAATATTGATTGTTATTGTCACATTACTTAACATGTTTGAAACTCTTCTGTAACATATTTATAATTTTAGGACTAGATGACATATTTTTAACTACATCTAATTAATTATAAATGCACAGACAAACATTGTAGCACCTAACTTAAAAAATTTAGTAGGTATAACATTTATCTCAAAACCATGTATGTACAATTTCAAAAGCAGTATAAATATCCAATATGTTTGTGCATGAATTCCAGAAATATTTGTTTGCACTTGAAATGTAAGGGTTGAAATAGTTTCAAACATAACACTGAAGAAATTTACACTAACACCACAACTTATTTAAAATATATATAGACTACGTTTTCAAAAATATTGTACTTAAGAACACTTGTCAACAACATCAACCATAAGTAAACTTTGACGAAGAACACAGAAGAAACCTGACATAGAGTAAAAACTGTTTTACCAGTCTGATTTCTAGATCCAATACGCAAGGTTTGACTGCATTATGCCCAATATTATAATCACATTATAAGAAAAACCAGATGTGTGCCTGGAGCACAGCGGCACATTTAACGAACTTGAATGTTGCGCACTCGTGACACAATGCTGGCATTTTTCGAATAAACAGTGTTGTTAAGAGGTATTAAGAGGGTAGAGGGAGTTTGTATTTATTTTACAAACTTATACTATATAAAATTTTGTATTTAAGTACTTCTAACATTGTTTAATTGCTGAAATGAACCATTAATTCATTCATTTCCACCAAGAAACAGAAACAAACAAGAGTGTTTATTATGAGTTGCACGAGTCAGCTGATGGCACAGCAGCAGGAAGCTGTTGTTCGGTCCAAACTGAATTTGTGGTGATTTGTAAACATTCAATATCTCATTCTCTTTCACTATAAATGTAACTTATCACGCATCACGGTCTAAATGTGTATTTTAAGACACTCTAATTACTTTACATTTGATAACAATACAGTTTTATAATATATTATAATAAGTTTTAACATTAATTAATTAATTAGTTATCCATCTCTTAAATTCAAATGATAATAGAACATTTCAGTAGACAAATTTTAGTAAATCAATTATACAGCTATACCTTTTATAACTCAAATTATGAATTTTATAAATCTCTGAAAATTGCTCATTTTCAGCTTTTCTCCCCTTTCATACTCAATGCAACTTAACATTGGGGACAACAAAACTAAATATTTAGGTTAGGTTATGAAGTATGTGCACTCACCGTTAGGTAGAACATCTCTGACGGTAGCTGGATACTTGTGATTGTACGCCCACACCGCTATAACCCTCTCGTTCTTCTCAAACACCTTCTTGGTGGCGGAACTGAAAATTTAACATACCAAGATAAGATACAGTTTGAAAATAAAATTATATAGTTATTTACTATCCAAAATCAATACACTGCCTCGTCACTATGGAATACAAATATCCTTCCCTGAACTTGACGTGATTGAATTATTTACTACAATGTTGAGTTTATTTTTCAATTAATGTGGTTCAATCAATTTTGGTTGGGTTAATGTTTTTTCAATTTCACAATCACAGCCCTTTTATATAACTTTCCCGAAGACAATAAAAAGAGAAAAACAATTTTTAACACTCCACGAGGAATTACAATTTAAAAAAGGACATTGGGACAATTTTGTAACTGGGTCCAAGTAAAAACAGCTAAAGATAGAATCTTTACATTGTATATATGAATTATAAGAATGAAATGTTTTTTAAAGGAATATAACTGAAAGGAATTACTTTTGTAAATTAAACATATCAATAAAATTGTATGCTTTTAATGAAATATTACGTATTTTAAGTAATGTGTAATAGCCAGCAGTTATATTTTATACACTTGTGCAAAACATATTTGTGCTCACCATCAGCAGTTTTCTAATGGCCTGACAACAAAGATGACCAAAATTACTGTTTTAAGTGCGACAATTCTTTGTGAATTTATTAAAAGTAAGTTTTCTATCTTTTCCTTTCCATATATTGGTAACTATACAATTAAAAAAAAATAGCCCAACATAAAATTGATTGCACCACCCCTAAAAAAACAGTATGTCAAGTTGTACATAAAAAATAAACAAGCCAAGGAAGGTGAGAGACTGTACAACTTGTTCTGCTGTCAACTTTAATTTTGACGAGTTCATTGTCATTCATTGATTAGGTTCTTATTCATACTTAACCTTTAGGAGGTCTTTGACACCCAGATAGAGTATAGATTCCAATCTTCGAAAAACAGTCTCCTACTCTTATAAAATATAAAGATGGCAAGTATTCTAATACCTTTTATCGTTTCTGGTATTCAGAATCAGTCAGATATTAGAAACATTCAAAAAGGACCATACTTTAAAATATATAGTTTAAGATTGGTACCTTACAGAATGGTGATAATGTATTATTAATTTTTCTACAGGGTATTAAACTTAAAAGAGGCCTCATTGCTCATAAGGTTGTATTAAATTAATTTTTTGGGAGAAATGCATATACTTGTGTGAAACGGATTAAATACTGTTTCTAATGTTGGTATGATGGAGCTGGAGTGGGGATGGCTGTTTATTTCCAGCGTATTGCAGTTGAACCAGTGAAGGTCAAGCGAGCATTGACGTTTGAACAAAGTGAGGTTAGGTTACATATTAGTGTATTGTTGTGTGTCGGCAACGATTAATGGACAAATTTGAAAAAGACACCAGTTAAAAGTGTAATACAGTAGTCAATTAAAAAGTTTCATGAAACAGGTTCAGTATTAGCCAAGTATCTCGACAGGCAGCAGTCAGTTTTAACTCCGCAGGTCGTTAAGAATATTAGAGCATCAGTTAAGCGATTTCCACATGAATCTTTGTGAAGAGACATTAATTCATTTTCTTAATGCATCGTTCCACAACATCCACTACAGCTAAGCATAAGATATATGGCAGTTTATCTGTTACAAAATTCTGCATACCAATATGTTTTTTATACAACATGGCAATGCACAACACTTGTTTGAAAATAAGGACAAATATATACATCAAACTGTTCAATAAAGTTTGTCTAACAGTTACAAAGTATATTAAACTATAGCAAATTTATGATTTTTGTATAATCTCCTTTTAGTGTGCAATAATAATTATTTAAACTGTGTTAATAAGTTTGGAAATTACAATTTCATTATATGACATTTAGGCATCAACTGGAATGCTCTATAACAAAACTACCTTACTTATTATGTAATTAAAATCAAATCAATCAGTTTAATTTTAACTGGTTGCTGTTTTAAACAAGTTTAAAAAATGTAAATTTTATGCTTAGTTGAAGTTAAAAATGTATAGGAATAAACAAAGTATTCACTTTAATTGTTTCTGGATTAGAGTTCCTTTAGCAAACCACTGCTCAAAAACCCTTCAGGTTTGGATGTTACATTCATTTTTTTTAATTTGTCTTCAAAAATTATTATATATTTAAAATCTTATATTTTTATTAACAAAATCACAAATTTTCACATAACGTTTCTCAATTATCTCATAAGTTGTTAAAATTCCATCATGATACTTTAAATTTACAATAATTACAAAATATAGAAATGGTTTCATTCCTACTATACAAGAGGGTATAACTATAGTGTAACACACTAACAATAACTTTTTTATAATATCTGATAAATAAGTTAAATTATCTTGGATTGTCGAGCAGGTAGCATATCAGCTTATCATTCCAAGGGACCCAACTCAATTACAGGTTTGAGCACAGTATTTGTACATGCCATCAAATAATCTATTTAATAATAAATAATAATATTTCAACCATCTGACTCTTAAATAGTGTGATAAAAGGTTCTGGACCAAAGTTTAAATCAACAACAAAAAAAAGAAAAGTACCTTAACGCTGGTTTGATAAAAGAAACAAACCGAAACAAATGATAAACTGATAAAGTAATGTTAAAGTATCTTAAAATACAAAAATCTAGTATAGATAAACCCAACACATTAAAAATTTTACATTATTAATGAAAATCTAGTAAATCCAAACAGAAGAAAAATTTTTATTCATAAAATAAATATAAGTATACAGTATAACTTAAAATTCAGGAAAATAAAAACTTACAGTTTGAAAATAAACAAAAGCAAAACAATTGTATGAAATAACATAATTTACATATAAATGTTATTGGTACAAGAAACAACAAAATCAAATTGGATATATAATTCAAATAACAATATTTAAAAAAAAAACAAACTAATTTAATCAGTGATATTACAGTGGCAGGATTTTCAGTCAGGAGTATTCTGGTGGATTGAGGCTTCAAGGAATATAACCTAGAAGCAATAACAAGTTAATAATGCTTAGTTACAAATATTTCTTCTAACATTATTTCTTGTAATTTAGCCTAATGGAGTTGCAAAAAAACCCTTATGGTCTGGATTAAATAACTAAAAAAGATTTTCAAAAAGAATCCCAAAGTATTTGGAATACACATACTTACACTAAAAAGTGATCACACTTTTGGGAACTGAGCACACACATCCAGGGCACTTCTAAATATTAAATTTACTCATCTCTCATAATTCTATGACAAATAATATAATAAATATAATAACATAAAAATATGGCTGTAAAAATGTTTAAGTGCGATGTTAAATATGTTGAATGTTGTTTCAACTTATCGTTTATATGTTAATGGGGCTAAAATGAAGATGGATGTCAGTACAGTCAGCTTTTAACTTTTTCTTACAATTTTGATACACGAGGAAGAGAACAGATTTCAATCCTTGAAACTTAAGTTTTATATATAACAATAGCAAATTTCTACAATCCTCTATATGCTTTATTTTAGTGTTATGGTATACTGCTTCAAATATAATCCACAAAACAGATAAAAAGCTTGTCAACAATTAATTGAGAGTTCACTGTAAAGAAAAAGCATTACAACCAATAAGAATATATGTACCAAAGCAGGATCGCCTATCACAGCATGGATGACACTTAGAAAGAACTTTAACAGGTATGAAATAAACAAATAAAAACTGTAAAAGAATTGTCTGCCGAAACCAAAGAATAAAGAACCAAACTTGAGCCTGTAAAAACAGCTCCTGTGCTAATTTAATTAATAAGAAACGTTTTATATATTCTATAGGAGTTGGACAGCTCATGGCCCCAACAATGGTAAATAGACTATTGAGTCTATATTTTATTACAAAAATCATCAATGTATTATATGATTAGTGTTGGATGCAACTTCAGTTTCTAAACTTTATAATTAAAACAGCAAACTTTTGACGTCACCTAATACAATCGAACACGGTGTGAATGTGTACAAATAGGTATATCTATCTTTCTCTCGATTACACTAATATACAATTTATTTTACGTGGAATTTAAAAGATTATAGAGTTAATCATAGTCTAACAATTTAAAGTAATAGAAACTTGTATGATGTTAGTATTAAGCTACAATTACGTAACTTCCAAACTCAGTGAAAAAACTAGGCCTGTTTCAACTGAATGATTGAAATATGAAAATATAGTCTTAAAGACAATCTATGGCAACTAATAAAACTAAATTAAAAACATTTAGAAAACCATTCTCATCTTTTAAATATATATTCACACATTATTCTTCCTTCATTTTTTGAAGTAAAATCTATTTGCTTTCACTGTTCACTGTAACTTTTAACCCTATGCACTCAAAGGCAGTATTTATAATTTGGCCTTAGAGCTTGTATGGCTACCACCACTTTTTCGGAAGTGCAGATTGACTTTTGCCTTGATGTTATCTCAGCTCATATGTCAAACTGTACTGGTCAAGATATAATATGTCCATAGCTCGTAAGGTTAGCACCACTGGCCACTAAACATAGCAGTTATTTTCTAATAGTCTCTTTGTTTATAATAAATGGTAAGTGCTGAAACGCATCAAGCAGCTATGTTTTAAAGTAATTTCTAGGTAGAGCAGTAAATTTTAAATTGGCCTATAATTCTTTTCTAAACATTGATTTTGCAAGTAAGACAATGATTCGTAGTGGGCCTATACACTGAAGTGATAGAAACCTAGAAAATGTATAATATTTTATTTACACATATTTGTTAACAATATACGAATAAGAGTTTAATTTCCCAAATGTACGTTTATCTTTGTGTTGGAAAGATATATTGAAAATAAATTTTTAATTAGTTTTCATTTCTTCTTTAAACATTTTAAATTACTATGCAAATAACGCGAAGTATATTGAAAAATAATTCCAATTCAAATATGGCCACCAGGCTGTCAATGAAAGTAGCGCAGCCATCTATACTGGCCATACGAGTTGCAAGGACAAACTACAGTATGACTAACGCAAGCTATCTGCAACCTTGATGTGGCTAGTGCTGCTGGCCTTTCAAGCGCAAAGGGCTAATAAATTCTCTTACTTTTTCAAATTTGTAAATTTCTCTGGATTTTCAATATGTTTTTACGTGATTCCCAGAGCGATACATGATGGTAGGCATTTACTAAATATGTATAACAAGCTTGATGTACTCACATCTGCGGCAGGGTTGGTCGTCGGATGCGATTGCTGTCCATACGGACCCACTCGTCGTATCGGTCCGACCACTTCTCAAAGTGCACCAGCACCTCCCCCTCATCGTAATCCACTTCCACCACCTTAACTGGATACCTTCAACAACAAACTTCATAGTTTCTTCTGGAGTCCACCACCATGTACATACTTCACACGCTCATAAAATATTGAAATAATTAATAAAAAGCGACACAGATCTACAGGGGTTTGTGGGTCTCTATGTGTGGTACTGAAGTGTTACTGGGTGACACTCTTACTTTGTTTGTAGGAAATTTAACGGAGTTATAGTTCAAACGCAAAAAAGTGTGTTTTCGATTCTAACCTTTTTTGCTTTAACTCGATTTGCTCCTAAACTACTGGATATATAGTTCTGGGACACATTTGTTACTGTTTTCAGCTTATTTTACATAAAATGTATTTAAATTAACAAACTCAACTAACAATTTAAAGATTTCGGTGTGACATAATTTCACTAAAGGAAGCTGAATTTCAGGTGAAATCTTTGACCCTGTGTAACTTGCCAACAAAGCATTTCTGAAACCATGTTTATGTGAACTTTTTCATTATTTTGATGAGAGGAATAAGCTTGTGCAGTATGGCAGATTCCTCCTGAAACATACTGTATGTATAGAGGCCCTATCCAGTTAAGATGTCCTGTTTTTAAAACTTGCAAACTGCCAAAAATATGCCTACTGCAAGAGAAACCAATGCACTAACTAGTTGTTAATACCAATGCCCAGTTCTAAAAAAACTTTTAACCCTAGAACTGTTAATCGACATAATTATGTCGGTTAATGCCGCTTTTGTGGTGTTAACCGTCAAAATTTTGTCGATCAAACATTCCCTCGTATAATTATTTTTTATAATATACTCCGGTAACGTATCGATATAATTCATGGACCATTGGATTCGGGAAGAAAAATGCTAAGGAACAGATGAGTTTTATTCCTCTTTGTATTATGATTATGACGTAGCAAGCTTGTTATTTTGAACGTAAAAGAAAACGCGACGCCGTTTGTTGTGACCGCCATATTGCCGCTGCCGTTCTGTATTACTTTCGTGCCGAGCTGTGGATATTTGTAAGTTTTAATAGTTTTACGCGTGTTTTAGTGTCGTATTTAATGTGTAGTGAGTTGTTTGATGTCGTAGTAGTGTAAACATATATATTTTAGAACAAATCAATTTCTATTTACTGAAATATGTTTGAGAAATTACCGGCTTTGTGTAGGCTATGGCAAAATGACTTGGCTAAAATTCATTTCACATAGTTTGTTATTGTTATCACTTACTAAACGTTATTCTTAGCACTCTTTTAGCTCTGAAGTAAACTATTTATTTTTGGTAAATAGATAGTTTTCACAACAATATATATATATATTGCCTGTAATTTCTTTGGTTATATATAAAACTGTTTGGGTTATTCTATATTTTTTCAATATCTTTAGTTATATTTATAGTTTTCTAACTACATAATATTTCCTATTACTTATAAACCATAAATTTATAAATTTTGATATAGTAGGCCTACAAGCTTTAGAAACTATTTTATATTTTGCTGAATGAAAATTTTTCGCAAAATTTTTGAATAATGGCAAAATTGAACTTTTTTACTTTTCAAAAAATAATTTATGGTAATTATTTCATTACTACTGTGTATTCTATTTTATTCTAAGTAATAAAATATGCAAAATAACATGTATTCATAGGTAAATGTATTAGCAAAACTTGTTTTATCAAAGTCTTACGTGTACACCCGATTTTCAGAATTTATACGCATCGCTGCTTTTTGTTCTATAGCTTTATGATGCTTTCATAAATGTGTATAATGTTTATGTTTTTCTGAAACTAGATAAAATTTGACACAGAATGGCTATCTCACTTATAAATATTTCTCACTATAACTTCATTTGCTAGGTATGGTCCCCCCCAAATTTAAGAAATATTTTTCGTAAATTTTATATTTGATTAAAAAAAAAGTGTTTATTAGAAAATTTTTGATGGTTAATTTTACAATATAGTGCAATTCTACGTTTAATTCTGAACACAAAAATATATACTCTTATTTATATTGCTTTTATTTTATATTTTTAATAATTTTTTTAAAAAGACCTTGCGCGAAGCTCCAAAACAGCCCGACACTACAGGATGAAATGACCGCCAGTTCTAGGGTTAAAAGCTACTACTACCATAACCACAATTGTAATTTTCATATCAGATTTACAGAAATAATTACAAAAATAACAGCTACCATTACATTACCGGTGGTTGGTTTTCATTAAAGATTGTAGTGGTTAGCTTTTTGAGGTTATGCACTTTCACTGACAATACTAACTATTTTATGAACAGTGAAACTAATTAAATGTTAGTATTATTTTGTACTGATCATAAGTAAATTTCACTTGCTCTAACAATACAATTCATAAATAATTCAAATTTTGTACAACAGCTGATATTAAATTCTCAGTTAAATTCTATGATAAAGTAAAATAACATGATTTAATTTTACACTTAGAAATTACAAACATAATATAAACTAATCTATTAACCTAAAAAACAAGATATATACTAACTTCCTAATATTTCAAAACTCATACGAACGGTTTTCTTAATTGCACTTTTACTCAGAATAATGTATCCTTTTCTAATGATTTTTAAGAGAAGCATTATATTAAATTGTTTATTTATTTTATAAGAAAAATGTATACTAAGCTCTATATCTACATAACTGACAATATAATATCAGTGAATACAAAACCCGGACCTGTATCATTAACATGTTGATAGATTTTTTGTAATACTATCCATTTAGCTTACCAAATGGAATATGCGTTATTTTTATACCAATGGAATAAAGGGGTTCTATAACATAGCATAATGAGATTGCACCCACCTGGATTCATTATAGCAATTTTAATAAGTAAAATAATAAGACAAAGAAAGATTTTTCATGGTAAAACTGTATTGAATAAAAACATAAAATTTAAAAAAATTTGTAAACTGTGGTTGACTGTTGCATTATCTTGTTGTTTTTAGTGACCGGCTAATACTATTATCAGTTTATTTTTTGTGTTTTTTAGGTAGAAAACACTTAGTTAACGCCCTTGGTAAAAAATAACTGGCACCTACTCATATTTCTGTAGTGACAGATTGCTATACAAACCAGTGAAGGTCGTCTATAAACACATCCTTATCAACCGCGATAGGCGGAGCTTGCATCTGCCATTTTGACGGTTTTTAAGTAAAAAAAAAACTCTCCAAGAGACCAATCTGTAATATCAGATATACTCATGTTTGGCGTTTTGATCAAAGCCTACCATTCTAATATATCCGTCTACAGCGTGGGAAGGGTTAATATATAAAATGTTTCAGAAAATCAGTTTTTGACATTTTCACAAAAATATTTGAATTAAGAGGTCCCTGATTTGGTAGAGACCAAACAGACTAACAAAGATTGATGTGTTGTTTATACATTATTCCAAACTACTAAATGAAACAATCCCTTGTACTATTATTTCTAAAGTGGGGAAAATTACACTTTTCTACACAAAAAAACAAGTAAAATAAACAATATAGAACAAAATTAACTAATTATTGCTACACACTATCTAATTTGATCCACCTAAATTTCAATGCAAAATAAAACTAAATACTTTACCATTTCTCATTGAAGTCCATGACCTCAAGTCTGCTACCTGGCTGGAAGTCGGGAGGTTCAGATTGACTGTCCTGGCTTTTGCCATCACCATCATCAGTCTCCATCGTTGAATCATGGGGACTGTCGTCGCTCAGAGGGGATGATGAAGATTGGTGGGGAGGCGACTCATGTACAGGAGTTGGGACCAACCTGGGTCGACCGGCAGGGTTCCTTTTCACCATTGGGCCATCGTTCCGTCGCAAGACACCCCCGGGACCCTTTATATACTGGACAGTGGCCATCACCTTCTCGGTGAATCCCTACATTCAGAAAATCAGATACTTAAATAAATCTTTTAAAAAAAGTGCCCAAAAATATGTTTTTTATATTTAAGTATTATTTAAGTAGAGTATATTTATGTTTCAGTATCTATAATAAATTATTTTAGAGAAATAAACTTTTTAAATTTTTGGACTAAGAAACCACTCTGCATTTTAAGAACAATCAGACATAAAAACATAAATCTAGAGAATAAGGTAAAAAAAAAAAAAAAAACAGCATAAGATTGAAATTATTCAGCTTAAAACAGAAACATAAAACAGTAATGTAGTTTAGGAACACCTCCCTCATGAAAACACAGAAAATGTAATAACAGATTTATAGACTCAGATTAAATGCTCCAATCATGAAGCATTTAAGACATTTAATCGCCTCAAGGAGTTTTATAGTACAGAAAATTAGGAGGCTATGATTAAATGGATGAATATAAATAAACTTATCGGCTGTGATAAAATAATAGTAACTAATGGGAAACTCATATCCAATCTCTGGTCCAAACCCAGCATAAATTGAATGTTCCAACTGTCACCTAAAGTATTGCAATATTCATTATATTGAGACAGGGAATATTTCCTACTTTTAACTATTATAAATATGTGTGTTAGACAATTAAAAGTTCCCTGTACTTAACATATTTTATTTAAAATCAAACCATTGCAATATAAAGCTGGTTGAATAACAGGCCTTGTAAAATAGCAGTCAGTGAATAAATACTGCCTTGAGAAATCAATTTTTAAATATTTCAATTAATTGCCAAAACGAAAATTAATGATTCAACGAATGGTTAGCCATGGCATAAAGACAATGGTTATAAACAAGAAACCATATGAATTTAAATCAACAAAATCATGAATAATGTAACTACTACAGTACATAATTAAAGTCACATAAAGGATATTTTGTATCAAGCCTACATTTGACTTCCGGGACAGTGCCTTGGTGATTAAGAAACTGCAATGCGTGGGAAGAAAATAGATTTCTTCAAAGTATTGTAGATATTTAAGTGGAAGAGAACAGATAGTGAAGATTAAATACTGCTTTAGTTGAATAACAAAAAAATCCTAATCAAACCGACCCCCAAACTCAAAGTATGTGCCCCAAGGTTCTTTTTGGAGCATGTACTGTTTCTGTTGTTAGCTAACAACCTAGATAGAGAACATCTGCCAAACTTGCAATCAGGTGTTTAGTAAGTCTGGGGTACTTGATACTTTAAAAGATATGACAAAATGGCTCAAGAATACCACGCTTAAATCGTCAGATTATTGAAATCTACACTGTTCTACATGTACTTAACTTACCTTGTATTTATCTGACGCGCACAAGTTTTTCTGAGGATCGATTTTTTTACTAGTCTGACGGTCTGCCATCAACGCAGACCCCTATATTAAAGGTTCATATGTGCTAGGGGTACATTACAGGGTACGACATTCCTCCCCATATAATTTTCTGACGCGTTCTAGTTACGCGAAAAATCCCCGCTTGGGCTCCCCTACTATAGACAATTAATATCTACCATCTTCTTGACTTACCAAAAACTTTATGGCATAATGCTTAGCATATATAAAAACTAAAAAGTGATACAATAGTTGAGATGGCCTTGTTGTCCTTATGTAGAAAATATATAAGGTGTGATTGAAAAATTTGCTAAATGAATTTTTGTAGCGGTGAAAACTACTGACGCTATATCCATATGATGTAATTTTCCTAGTAGTGTAATCTGCTGAGACAAGCAGCACCAAGTTTCGACTTATCAGTCGACTGCCAGAGCCACTAGAGTTGTGTTTATCATGTCTGTCAAGCATCATGGACTTAGAACAACGCATTAACATTAAGTTTTGTTTTATCTGTGTATGGCGGTAATGTGGTAACTCTGAAGGCTTTTTACATGGTTATGATAGATTTAAAGGCGGAAATGAGTCAGTAAAAGACGAGCAGCATTCGGCACGTCCATTAACCTTAAAAACAGACGACAATAAGCAAAAATTAGAAACAATGGTTCGTTCGAACAGGCAGATGACTATTTATTGGCTATTGGAAGATAACATCTCATACCGCCCCGTTCAAAGCATTTTAACCAATAATTTGCAAATGAGACGAATAAGTGTAAAATTTGTTTCTAGACTTTTGAATGATGAACAGAAGAAAAATCAGTCAGTCTGTCACAGAGTTGAAGGATTGTCTTCAAGCAGATCAGGACTTCAAGGTCATGCTCATTTTTTTTTCGACAGTGTGGGCATAGCGTAATCATAGCTTTTGGTCAAAAAAGGTTTCCTGTTTGTCCACATTCGCCATATTCACCCGATTTAGCATCATGTAACTTCTGAAATTTCTAAAATATGAAAACTGTGTTTAAAGGAAAATGTTTTGACACCATTCAGCATTTAGCATCAAGTTCCAAATATGAACTCAGTTGGACAACTTTATATATATTTGGCATCAGATATTGCAAATATATTTAAATACCAATAAACTGAGATTCAAGCCCAAAGTTTGCAGTATTGTTATCCAGACTAAATATAAGAATTTCAGGGGATAATATTTTATAGATTTAAACCCCAAAGATCCAAGATTATGAGTAGTATTTAAGCTAAAGAATTTACTCAGATTTACAAAATCTACTTCCACTTACAACTTTTTCCACATTTTCCAACTGTGATGGATCCAACTCCATGAAATGGCTATTGTGTCGTCTCCTGAAGAGGGAAAACCATTTATCTCCTGGTGTTCCATTTCTAAAAGGATTTTTCCTTTTATCCGACTGAATAAATTTAACAACTTTGTCAATAACATCTTGACGTCGGACAGGTAACCCCTGTTTAGCTCTGGATAAAACTTCTTTGAGGAGCTCTTCCTCTTCATCCGGTCTTAAAGTTGGAGGCTTGTTCTTTTTCATATTAGACATTTTTCTTTCTACTGAAGGTTAGTAAATATTTTTCAGATTTTAAAAGATGTAATTGTGAAATACCTGAAAAAAAGACATCAGTTAATGAAAGAGTTTCAATAAGTTATAAGCTGGGAATGCATGCTAGCTCCTTCCTACTGTTCCAGTAGTATGGACTGTTGTCAAAAAAAAGAATTAGAAATTAAAAAAGAAAATGAAATACCGTTTAAAATTTCAGTACTATTTAAAAAAATGTGACCACTTAAATACTTAGTGCAACTTCAATTCTTATTTTATTGATGTTACTCAGCCATATAA
Source organism: Homalodisca vitripennis (assembly GCF_021130785.1). Taxonomy (NCBI): domain Eukaryota; kingdom Metazoa; phylum Arthropoda; class Insecta; order Hemiptera; family Cicadellidae; genus Homalodisca; species Homalodisca vitripennis. The sequence continues at coordinate 36,234,639 of NC_060208.1, forward strand.
TAAAACATTAAAGAAAACAGGTGCAATTAAATGCACTCTAAAATATAAAAAAAACTAATTTTCAATCTTTAAATTAAAAAAAAATAGATGTAGTTGAACTAAAAAATTATGATTGGACTCGAGAATCAAAAGACATGGGATGGGATGAAATGCTCATTTTTAGTTTTAGAAATGTCTACGAAGAAATTAAACATTTGTTGTGTAAATTAATTAATCTGTGAAGGAATCCATTCCAATAAACTAAAATTTGTTGATATCAAACCAAGTTTTGAAAAAAGCAACGTTAATGATCTATCCAGCTAACGTCCAGGAGCCTTGTTGTTGTCTTTTTCTAAATTGTATAGAAAAGTTGTAAAAGTTCAACTTACAAACATTTTTTAGAACAAAATTACTTAATAAATTCTAGTCGGTATGGGTTCAGGAAGTTAATGAGCAAAGGCAAAGTTATTGGCATTATTGTTGATTACATATCACTGTCTTTGGACCAGTCTGAGAGAGTTGTTGGTGTTCTTTGTGACCTGTCCAAGGCTTTTGACTGTGTGAATCATACCATACTAATATCAACACTTAAAATAATTTTGTATAAATAACACAGAAATAAGTTGTTTTTCCTCTTAATTAAGTAACAGAAGTACAGCAGTTACTGCATGTCACTGTGGAAGAATCTTAACTATTGCGTTCCACAGGGTTGTATCTTCAGACCTTGTCTTATTATCATGCCCAAGGCCTTATTGTTGACGTTATAATTAATACCACAGTAGTATTGACTCATGCTATACAATTGTATAATTGTTTATGCAATAAAGGATATTATTATTATTATTGGCATAATTTTAAAGGCCAAGCCCGTAGAACTTTCAAATGGTCGCTGGCTTTATTAAATCTTGCACTTTTTGATCTTCCAGACCTCAACAGGTCTTTTTTACTGCCTATCAATTCAAAACATTTGAGTTGTTTCTATGACTGTTGAATTGGAAACTAGATTTATCTCTAGAAATATATAATTAAAAAAGTTTTGCACCTCACGATTTTATATGGCATGATCACCATAGCTGTGCATCATTAACTTATTCAGGCTCATTCAATACCATTGCAAAAAGAAACAATAAAGCATGTACTTCAGATACTTATTTACAAGTCTGTAGCCTAGTATTAAGTAATGAAATGGACTACATGCAATAAAGAATCAGCTGTCGTTAACAATAGATTTAAAAAGCCCAACATTCCAGAACAACTTTCCATTGTTATGTTAAGGGATTCCCTCCTGAAAAAAACCAATTTTAATAAAAACGCAGAACATTTTGTTTATTTGATTTTCTTGTTCTATTACAAGGAATCAGAAAAACACAACATATGCAGGGCTGAATGAGCTATAGCCCAGGGCAGCAGAATTCAGGGGGCGACAAATTTTGGTAAAAAAAAAAAATTATTCCAAAAGTTAAAAATAACTTCAATGTTGACAATTCAACCTATTTTATTTGAGTTTTATTACAAGCTTAGCGTGGCCGTCTCGCTGCCGCTGTCATGTCGACCCACTGCGGTACCAAGGTAAGCCTACATGGTTGTTGGAGGTGTAACTAATCTATGTTGGGAAGGGTTGATTCAATGTGAATGTTGAGTTTAGCTCCAAGTTCACCTTCCTCTTATGTGCAGCATCTGAAATCTGATGCTGTCGTAAACTTGACTCCTGAAGTATGGTCATGGTCGTCATAAGAGATCTAAAACTAGTCAGCGACAAAGAACGAAGGAGCTTAAAATGAACTCTGCATCGTTTCGACATCAGAAACAAAGACTACAAAATGTGCAATCTGGGAGAAGAGGTATTTTTGTTTCAATTGTGCACCTTATGAGACAATGAGAATACCTCTTCACCTAGATTGCAAAACATTTTTTCCAGTTAATGGTTTACAAGGCCTACATATGTGTCTTCATTATATATCAATATTCCATTCACTGAATACAAGTACCACTTACTGCACTCTACCTGAGAAAGCGCTTACTCGTAGACTAACATTTGGAAATATTTTACAAGTCACATTACACCACGATTTTAAAACTTTAAGCAGTTGCTATTTTTGAAAGTAACAGATGATATCTTGTCAAAAATAAACAAGGAAATAACTAACTTACCTGACTTCATTGTTGTTCTAATCAGCTGTGTCAACATGAAAGCAGATTCAGGTGTTTAAACCATGAAAGTTGAGTCATGCTGATTGTTTGTTACAATATCACTTTTCAAATGTAATAATAATTATTGTGTTTAATGCATTTTGCTGTTTTTTCATGCCCAAAATAACTTTTTATTTTATACTGCCTAAATAGTTACATCAACTTTTGAAAAAAAAAAAAAAAAATACTTTTACTTTTCTGAAACTTGCAAATATGATATGCTACTAGGTTAAGAAATATTCCACAACTTTTTTATCTCTTCAGTGATTTCAATAAATGAGGTATCGTTTGTTTTAGAATAAAGTTATAGGACATACATTTATAGGAACTTTTTTTTATTGAATCACAAAAAGTACTTGCTCTGCTGGGACTCGAACCCGGATCTCTCACTTACCGGGTGAATGTGCTAACATTACACCACAGAGCCCTTACTTTTTACAATTCAATTATTTTGTATTTGGCCGTATCTGTCACATACAGGTTCAAATAACCAAACTAACATATGATCGGAAGGCCAAATAACTGTCAAACGACTTTTATTCGTATTAATTAAATTTGTAAAAATGGCAATAGCCGAATTTTGGCAGGACAATCCCTTGAGATAGTACCTAAATTCCAGCTCAGATCATGTGAGAGCTCGTAAAGGTTATCTTTAACTTTGGTACTACTTGTAACATATTTATGATAATCTAATCTACTGAGTAAACCTATTTATATTGTGAAATAACAAGTAGTAGATAGGGACGTATGTATAAATATATATATATATATATATACACACGAGGGTTATCCAGAGAGTAGATTACATGTCGCTCTGGGGTTTGGTAGGGATGGTACTATCATGGTCATTTTGATGTTAGGACGTTTCTCTGTTCAGTGACTATCTAGCCCTGGTAGTGAGCGATTACAGTTGCACCTAGTTGTTTTACAGTAGCAGTTTTAAATGTTTAACACGATTGAAAATCCCACAAGTTGTGAAGTCATCATCATCATCATCGTCAGACGTTTCCGTTCTCACGGGTCGTCGTACACAGCCTCCTCCACTTTAGTCTATCCTTCCAGGTCTCCTCTTCATCCACCTGTATTTTCGGTAGTCCCCTTCTCTCTATGACTTGCGGTTGGTAATATGGTTTTTGTTGGATAAGTACAATAAACCAAATGAGAATTATCGCCAACTCTATGATTATTGTACTGATGTGATGACTGAAGGTGGAATGAGTCAGTGGTGCATTAGGTTTCAAAATGGCCGAAATGTGCATGATGATAAACAAAGTGGATGGTCAAGCATTGTGACCAATGAAATTATCTCTAAAGTTGATGAGAAGATTAATGAAGACCGCCGATTCACAATAACAGAACTCTCACTTAGTTTTCTCAAATTTCAAGGAGTTTGTTACGTAGAAGTTAGGTTACTATACATTTTGTCCAAGATGGGTTCCGAAAATCTTAACAGAATTCCATATAATTCAGCATATGGCTGCTTCACTGACAATTTTGGACATTTACGAAAAAGATGGTGGTGACTCGCTGCTCAATTGATCTTTACAGGAGACGAGATATGGGTAAATCACATGAATTGCTAAACCAAATTACACTCTATGGAGTGGGGGGCACACACACTCCCTCCCCAAAAAACCAAAGAAATGCATGCAAACATTGTCGGCACGGAAGATTATGGCAACTGTATTTTGGGACAGGAAAGCGAGTTCTTCTTCTTGATTTCTTAGAACGTGGCACAACCATAAATTTTGTGAGGTATTGTCAAAATTTGTAAAAGTTAAGATCAAAACAATACATGCACAGAGGAAAGTTATGTTTGAAAATTTCATTCATTTATTCATAATTTTTTTTGGCAAGGTCCGACCACCATGGCAAATTGGAATTGAGAAGTCCTGAATGCTTTTAAGAGGGAGGTGTCTCCACATCTGCTGTACACTTCGGACCGTGCACCCAGCGACTACCACCAGCTGTTTCCTGCAATAAAGATCTAGCTAGCGACGCAGTGTTTTGATGATGACTTGGAACTGCAGAAGAGTATGACTACCGTGTAGAAATTCTCAGGTAGCTGAATTTTATTATACTAGAATTTAATAGAATATATATATTTACAGAAACAGGTTATTCTCTTCTTAACAAATAAACCACGGTATATTGGTTTGAAACATTTATAAATTTTCGTGTATCTAGGTACACTTCTTCAGATAAATATACATGTATAAATATTTACATAAATTGTGACAAAAAAATAGGTAAGAACTCAAACAAGAAAAACAAACATTCTTAGATATATATATATATATATATATATATATATATATATATATATATATATATAAGTGGCTTTTGACTCACTACAATGTAACATAGACTGATAGACTAATAAATTTATAAACGGGTTAATTCAAATTTGACTATAGAATACAACACAATTATTGGTCACTACTACGTCCTTATCTACTAATTGTTATTAGACTATACGAAATGACTGTACTATAAATATAAAAAGTTAAAGATAACCTTAACAACTGCTCAAGTGATCTTATCTTGATTTTGGGTACTATTTTGAGGGAAGGTTTGATTTCACCAGAAGTGCGGAGTGGCACAGAAGGCGCCACCGAAGCTCGTGCCCATTGCCAGGGCATTTCTGATTGATATTTTCCCGATCTCAGATCACGTCCCAGATGGTCCTACTTCTCCTACGTCAGATCATGTTGTGAGATTTAGGACATGATCTAAAATCAAGAAAATATCCATAGTAAATGCTTCTGGCCATCAGTGCGGGCTTCGGTGGTTATGTTTAACTTTGGTACTACTAGTATCAAATTTACAATAAACTAATCTATACCTACTAATATCGCATAATAACACTGCATAGTATAGTAATATTTTCACTGCTAAGATATGCTACATTGCTTCTACGAAATGGCCTGGGCTGTTACTGATTACCAAGTAACTCAAAATCAAATCTATAAGTCTCAGATTCTGAGGACACAAATATAAGTAAGGGAGGCGCAAAGGTCCTTTAAGGACTAAGCGCAGGGACAATCGTCTCTTTCCCTCAGAATAAAAAAAACCCTAAATAAAAAATTCGTTGAGAACAAATCATTCTGTCCAGCTGTTACTGAAACAATAGTATCCTGTTACTGACACTAATACTGCAGATCTGTAATGGCAGCAAGTGTAGAGATTATCAACATGTTTTATTTATATCACACATTTTTATCCTTAAAAATAGTAGCCCAATTAGTAAGTAAATGCTATCCTGTATGTTTTGGTATATTTTATAAATACATATATCCTTGACTGTTTCTTATTCTCCATAACATCATTACTTTTTATAGTGTAATTTGAAATACAATGCATTAAAATATAACTAATTTGGTTTAAGTAGTTGTAGCAAGGATTCTTTACTCATGAATATCGATGAATTGATATTATCGATCATTTGAGTGTTGGATGCTTATTAAACTGCAGCCAATATAAATGTTAAACTTTTATTGGATATTATAACGTTAAGGACTGACCTGGCAAATCGCGAATTTGACATTATCAATGTATTCTGCTCATCCTCCTGAACAAAAATATGTATGGTTTTAGGGGGTGCAAATGATAAATAACACGATTTTAGGGGGTATATTCATAAATATTTAAGTTTTTAATGTTTTAATGTCCTGTTTGTGTGCTGTGTTTGGATATCTGTAAACATTATCTGCAGCTGGGACTGATAGCGAATCTGTTATCTGGGCGCTCCAGGGTAGAGGTCAGTGCTTCATAAGATATTGTGTACTGAAAGTTGGATCGAGTGAGTGCGTGACAATCATTGATCAACCATCCACTAGTTCGACGAATTGTAGTGAATTGTGTGTGTCAGAGTGTTTTCTCGGACATGTAGAGAGTTTACGTTTTGATAAACAGGAGATTTTCTTTTCAATAGAACGTGGAATTTTTAATAATGGGTGAATTTGTTCGTCGTGCGGTCGCATATTGTTTTTAACCTGGGAGACTTTGATGTTTCGTTGTGACAAAAAAATTCGTAAAAGTTTTGAATGTCGTAATTTTTAAAAATCGGCCATGGCAGGTTCCTTTTTTGAAAGAATGCGCTTAAACATAGAGACATATTTTGGTTTGGTGACCGTGTTGTTGCATTTGAAGCCAGCGTGACAATGCTATATTTCGTTGGAATTAGCATTCTGTGGAACACACTAATGGTAAGTGTTTTCTATTACTGTCCATTTATATTAGGGGGTTTTCATGATTTATTTAGTTTTTTACACTGTACATAATTGCCTTTGCATTACAATTCAATTTATATTTCTGATCAGTCCCTCTAGAATTTGATATTTTACTGATAGGTACTATCTCGAGGGATTTTTTTCTTTCGTTGACATCAACGCGGGACAGCACTAGGTGCTGCTGCAGCCTACGCTGATGGCCGGAGGGACCCTTCTCAACCCGATAGCAACTAATTAATTTATAGCTTGAAATTAAGAAAAACATTGTTCATTTGGATCAAAATTCTGCTCATTTTAGTATTATTTTTCATTTACGTTTGCAAAGATGGCGCCGCATCTGATGACGTCATCACGAGGTTGAATCATGGTCACAAAAGGTCACGTGATGCCCGATGTAGATGTAGAACGTGGAAATATTGCTCCACGCGTGAACAGTTGCTCCATTTTGTTATGTTTAACAACTTCGTGATTTCTCATTTCCACCCCACCAAAACTTATATTGTTATGTTCTGTAGCACGATTCCAATAAGTTAATAACGCAAAACTCGTATTTTGCCGCTCCAGCCGTTATTTTAACAATATTACCCTTTTGTTTAGTTAGGTAATATGCCAGCCCCTACATTGTTTTATTTAGTGTATAGATTACATGTGTAAGTTTGGAGGTTAGGTTTCAATGTTTGTCACCCATTACTCTTACTCTTCTCGAAATGGAATAGAACTCCTTGGTGGAATTCATTGGCAGCTTCGGATATTACAAGATTAAAGGTCGAGGTGGAAAATCACGAATTTGACGTTATCAACATATTCTGCTCATCCTCCTGAACAAAAAATATATAGGCCTATGGTTTTAGGGGGTGCAAATGACAAATAACATGATTTTAGAGGGTATATACATAAATAGTTAAGTTCTTAATGTTTTAATGTTCTGTTTGAGTGCTGTGTCTGGATATCTAAATATTAACTGCAGGTGGGACTGATAGCGTATCTGTTATCTGAGCGCTCTGGGGCAGAAGTTAGAGATAACGTGTACTGTACCTTGGATCGAGTGAGTGCATGACAATCATGGATCAACAATCCACTAGTTCGACCAATTGTAGTGAACTGGTGTGTCGTAAATATTATCTGCGGCTGGACTGATAGCGTATGTTATCTGAACGCTCCGGAGCAGTCAGTGCTTCACTAGATAACGTGTACTGTAGTTTTGATCGAGTGAGTGCGTGACAATCATGGATCAAACTATCCACTAGTTCGACCAATCGTAGTGAATTGGTGTGTCGGAATGTTTTGCAAGGCATGTTAAGAGGTTACGTTTAGATAGAAACGAAATTATTTAGTTTCTGTACATTCTGTGGAACACACTAATGGTAAGTGTTATCTATTAATGTCCATTTATATACGTATTCATATTAGGGATATTCATGGTTTACTAAGTTTTTTACACGTACATAATTGCCTTTCCATTACAATTCAATTTATATTTCTGATCAGCCCTTCTAGAATTTGATATTTTACTGATAGGTACTATCTCGAGGGATGTTTTTCTTTCCTTGACATCAGTGCGGGGCAGCACCACTGAAGCCCGCGCTGATGGCTGGAGGAACTCGTCTCAACTCGATAACAACTAATTAATTTGTAGCTCGAAATTTAAGAAAAACATTGTTCATTTGGATCAAAATTCTGCCCATTTCAGTATTATTTTTAATTTACGTTTGTAAAGATAAACGCATCCGATGACGTCATCACGAAGTTGAATCATGGTCACAAAAGGTCACGTGATGGCCGATGTGGATGTAGAACGTGGAAATATTGATCCGCGCTTGAACAGATGTTCCATTTTTTTATGTTCTAGAACTTCGTTATTTCTCATTTCCACCCTGTCAAACCTTATATTGTTTTGTTCTGTAGGACGATTCCAATAAGTTAATAAAGCGAAACTCGTATTTTGCTGCTCCGGCCGTTAATGTGTAATTACCGCAGTTTCTCATCGGTAAATAGGCTAGGCTAATTAGATTGCTTTATAGTTAAGTTTAGTATAACTTAGGTTATTGATGACATCATATATCAAAATAGACCTAGTAAAATAAGATTGCAACATACAGGCCTTAACTTAAAATATTTACCACTCACTTTCACAGTTTATTAAATAAACCACAAGACAGTTCAAAACAAAAAATTAACTTTTAATTGAACAATTATTGAATCTACACTCATACAGGAGAGAATTTATGTGGCCTTGGCATAAATAGAAGTGCTCACCCTTCTGCTGAAAACATTGTACAAATAGGCTTATTTGTCAAATTGGCATCATAGGCTACAATTCTATATGATGTTACACTAACGTCATTTGCTACTTATTTATAACAATTTAAACTCATCAATTTTCTCCTAAAATACAATTAGTCAATAGATTTGTCATCTAACCTATAAAAATAAATCACACAACACACCTTAACCCGTTTGGTTCTCACACACGTATCCACACTTACACATACAACTATAAACTGACCAAGATTAAGATAGTATTGTAAGCATTGAGTAATTTCTTTTATTTTACCCCTATTGAGGGGAGGAGTATATTGTTTAATGTTTATACGATTATAATCTATCTATCCACCGCCTTGTGTCATCACTACACTAACTGATTTTTTTTTTTCATCTAAATACCTTACGGCTGACTTGGAATTACAACATGCAGTCAATTTTTACAGTCAATGTTTTGCACTGGTTTCATCTGCGATTGCCTTCGATCATTATTCCACGATTATGCTATATGTTTCTTTTTATGGTTGTCAGAAATCGATTTATTTCCTTATATAATCTTGCATCAAAACTAGAGGTATCGTCATCAGGTATTCTTCTAATTTGTTGGAAACATGAGTTTTTTGCATAGTCAAATTGTGGACATTTCAATAGTATATGATTCGCAGTCTCATTCACTTCTGCAGTGCAATTTAAGCACAGAGGAGTGAAATAAAGTTTCATTAGATGAAGAGTTTTGTTAATTGTGACATGTTAACTTAGTCTGATTATATTTACTATTTCCCTTCTGCTAAGTCTCATATCTTGGTACCATGGTAGTAAAGGCAAGGACTGATAGGTTGTACACTACTATACCACCTGGCCTTTGTTGTATCTAGCAACAAGTTGTTTTTTTCTTCGTATCTTCCTCTTTTGGAACGATTTGAGGTCAGTTAATGGAAGGGCGATGTCTTGAACAGATATTCAATTCACTACTGCCTCTTTTGCGAGCTTGTCAACCATTTCATTATATTTCAAACCCACGTGGCTAGGTATCCACTGAAAGGTTATTCTATTCTTGGAGTCTACACAGTTTTTTATTATTTCAAGAGACATGTTATCTTCTATTATGCCATCACATATACTTTGTAGTGATTTGATGGCAGAAAGAGAATCAGTGCAGATTATACGTCACAGTTGGGAAGGTTATTCATAAGCTGATAACACATGTATAGAGCAAAAAGCTCAGCTGTATAAATCGATGCATTTGGTGAAAGTTTATATATCTTTTCCACATTCATTTGTGGTATCAATATTGCTGCTCCTGTACCTTCACCTGTTTTAGAACCGTCTGTAAATATTTTGATTCTGTCTCTATAGGTTAAGTTGATCATTTGGTTAACTATCTGTTGGAAAACTTCCGGAGAATTATCTTTCTTAGTTAAAATTTTATCATTAATCTGAATAGAAATGTTTGCTAGCTGAGGGGGAATTTCCCAATCAGTAGATCTGAATTTTTTCTTATTCATTTCAGGAAAGTCTGGGATGAAGTTAACCATGGAATCTATGGCCTCAATATAGAGTGGAGTCTTTTTACATTTCCAGTAAGGGTTGATGTTAATCAGTAGTTGTAGGTATAGGCATCTGTATCGATTTTAGTTATCAATATCTGTAATAGTTTTATACACAAGTCTTTCCGTTAAAACTTTTCTTCGCAGGATTAAAGATTATAAAGCTGATTAGGATTGTAAGGTGATTATAGGAGATGATTTGAGGGCTCCTAAAGCTATCCTTATTGGTTGGTTTTAAATTTTTTTATATTTCAAACAATCTATGTTCTGAACAGTTCCCAAACAGAAACGAGCAGTAATAAATTTCAGATCTAATTAAGCTTTTATAAACTGTAAGTGCGACATGAGGATTAACACCGTTTCTTCCACAGGTATCAGATCTTCTTGATGATATTCAGATCTTTACTGCATTGATTTATTAAGTTGTTTATGTGTTCATCAAATTTTAATCGATTATCGATCGTTATACCGAGCATTTTAACTCTTGACTCAATTGCGAGTTTTTCACCTTCAACTTTAAGATTTACAACATTGTTTATCCTCTTCTTTCTAGATACAACCATAGCTTTGCATTTACTCACACTTAAACTAAAGCTCATATTATTGAAAAGTTTATCAATATTTGAAAGTGCAGTCTACATTTTAACCAGTACTTTATCAATTTTCTTATTACTTGAGTACAAAGCCACATCATCAGCATATTGTAGGGATATCACTCCTTCAGGCAAACAGTTGTTTATTTCTGCCAAATATAATGAGAATTGCTGGTATAAAAACATTAAAATTCTTTAAATGAACACAATTTACTAACTCATTTGCCGAAAAAGCATCTTCACAAATCACAGTTAGATGTCTGCCTACTCGTTTAATATGGTTAATTTTACAGTCTCCATTTTTAAATATTTTGCCTACCAAAAATGGGTTGATTTTTTTCCCGTCCGTCCCTACTTTGTATGATTACTTCATACGGTCCTTTGTTTGATTCATTGTATAATCTCAACAGTCAACCGTCTAGTGTTAGGTTTTTTTTGCCACATGATTTGAGTCCAAACTGGAGGTATTGGGTCTAGGATTTTGTTCTGTTGGATTAATAAAATTATCACCGTCACTGAACTTTCTTTTCTGTTGGCCTATATTAGCAGTGTTATGGTCTGATTGTACTGTAATATTTTCTGCAAAATCATGATTGACGTTTGTATTTTCTATTTCTACACTTATAATCGAAGCAACCACCAGTTGAGTTTCCATTTCCAATTTCTGTGATTCAATATCTCCTGGAGGGGAGTTTGCTGAACCTGACATTTTGTCAGGACCAACCTACCGTAATAATTGAATTGTGTGTAAATGTGACGTATAATTTAACAAAATTTTAAAGGATAGAAATTTGATGCCTAATAAATGTCTGTAACTTTGCCAATAGTAGCACACACACAACACACACCTCAGTTAAACCACAATTTTTTGAGGTTAATCAAATGGAAAATTTTATTTAGGTAAGTTTTAAACAGGCAACCACAGGTATAAAATCTAAAATCCCAAGATTTTATCTACAAACACACAATTATTCGACGTATTTAACTCAAATGATGATGTTCTTGAATATCACTAAATTTATTATTCACTCTTAGCAACGCAACACAACAAAGATGTTGACACCATGTAAACAATGAACTGTGAACTAACTGATTAATTAACAGTCAGACAGAATCAGAATCTAAGAATGTTTTTCTCCAACTTCTGGGTTTGACTAAAATATTTATGCAGCCTCCCTGAGTACTGGTTTCTGTTTACTAATCACGTTAACCCAGATATGGCTGAATTATTTTTTTATTTCAAATGAAACTAAATCTGGTTATTTTAGTTATTTAGGGTATAAGTAAACAGGATATTAAGTTTTTTACCTTTTTCGAAACTCTATATTTCTTAAAAATAGCCTTCCTTTCTGGAAGGATGTCAGCCGAATACAAGTAACATTCACAACTAAAAAATACAATATGATTTTTAAAATAGCACTTTGTTTTACAAGCTTTAAAAAAAGACACACTTGTAAAAAGAACATTTATTTCGTATGATAGTGCAAAAAGCATGTCACATGGAGTGGAACTTCGCATTTCATGCACTTTGTAGTTGCCTTTTTGTGGCATAAACGGCAATGCAAACTGTTTTCTTTTTTCCTGTGCGTGGGTCATTCTCTATGTCAGATACAATATGGTCAATCCTGTCATATCTGCAAAAGAAAACAAACAGTTTTTATGTACTTAGGCTTAAAAAAATAACGTAACAAAGGAAAATAAGTAATTTAGACAGAAAATCTTTGGTATGGTAATCTCACCTGGAGTCAATTTTAGAAGAGGTAGATGGACGTCCCCCTTCCAGAAACAACTCGTTTGTTTCCCTCCAACACTGCCAACACTATTCTTCTTCTAAATGCAAGTTGGTCGAGTTTTCCGCCATCTTGCCTGTGTAGCTGCCATGCATTTTGTACGGAAACATCCAAGAGATGGGCAATGAGAGGAAAGTACCACTTCTTACCTCGAATGGAAAACTCGGTACAGTGATATATTCTGATTCCGCTCTGTCTATACCGCCCATTGATGTATTGTAGTTATGGATCAGTTTTGGTTGTGGAACTGAAATCTTTTCTTTCCTCTCTTGTGAATATCTTTGCACGTGGCGCAAAGGGTGTACAGTGTCACTATTGGTTGCAATGTTAACGACACTATTGTCATTCCAAGAAACTAACAAAAGCCCACTGTCGTGGTCACTAGCATACTCCATAGATCCTCTGGGTTTCTTCTTCACAGTTTTTGATTCTGAGATGGGACATCCTTTACCAAATCTGTTGCTTCTTATGGTACCTGTTGCATTGATTCCTCTTTGTTTTAGATCACTCAGCAATTGAAATGATGTGAAAAAATTATCAAAATAAAAGGTATATGGCATTTTTTCTAGTGTATCGGCGTACGTCATGACAACGCCATAACCAAGACCATAGTTGGCATATTGCGGTGGTAAAGTTCCTGAACCTTGATAAGGTTCCAACCACACTAAATATCCATTGCTAGGCCCTCCACACCAAAATTTAAAACCATAACGAATAGGTTTCCCTCTAATAAATTGCTATCGTCCCATGTCTGCCAAAATATGGAACCATGCTTTCATCAATCGAGTGGTTTTGGTGATGTGGCATAAAACTTTTGCATCTTTGATTTATTTTTTACCAGTAGTGGTCTTATCTTAGCAAATCGGTCTTTATGATCTAACTCATCGTTGTTGCATACATGCAAGTTTTTGCATTATTAAATCTGAACCTGTCCACGTGTGAGAGAGCTTCTACTACAAGGGGATTATGACAATCCGATGACTGCTCCCCAGTACATCTCTCTATCTGGACACAGTATTATAGCCACTTAGTAGCAAAACACAAAGAAATGATTTCATCTCAACTTTCTGAGCAATCACCCAAACGGTTCCTTTTAGCTGCATATTGATTTGTGTATGTCACTATCATGTTTATGACATCTTCATCAAAAAATAGCTCAAAATATTCTAAAGGTGTCTTATTCAATGTTGGGAACCGTTAACATTAGTGGCCAATCCTCAAGTATTGTCTCTAAATCAGAATTAATTTTCCAATTAAAAGATTTTTTTTTCTTTTCACTCAACTGAGTACTTCGGGTGGAAAGCAAAAGGTCTCTGTTCTTCCTTTTGTGAGTCTTTTGTTCTATAGAAAACAGTTTTTGAAAGTTTCCTCTGTATTTTCATTTTCACAAATATTTGATTTCTTTCTGCTCATCAAAAGGTATGTTTTACTACTTCAAGCAAAGCAGGAGCATTCAACTTGGCTTGGAGGGACATTGTCTATCTCAACATTATCTTCCTCTCCAGAAGTCTTCATCCGTCATATCAGCTGTTGCATTTGTTGGTGGTAGTAAGGTTATATCTACTCCAGTGTTTGGTATCGCATCATCATTGCCTTCAATAAAGTCTAATAGTTGGTGCAAGGGAACAAACCTCCTAAAAAATAAACAAATATGATAATTTTTATTGGTAAGCCAAATAAAAAAAATCACACTGGCATATGAACATGCACACAAAACAAACCCCCCACCACCGCCCCCACACACCATGCACACATTCACACAACAAACAACACATTTTAAACACACACACAACAAAAAAATATATTATTTGTTCACCTGAACTATGTAAATAATCGAACTAAGTAAACCATATGTTTCTGATGTAGATTTTGCTAACGTCCTTTCTGGAAGGAATCTCTTACAACATGAGAAGAAATAGTATCTAGGTTATGTTCAGGAAAAACAATTACACATTTTAGTTTCATAATATACCTTTTTAGCTACCAATATATAAAGTAATAACATTTTATATATGAACTAATAAAATTTATAAGGACTTACCCATCCACACGAACAACGTCCTCTTCATCCATTTTTTCAAAACTGAATGTTTATATCATGAGAACAAGGCCACTTAAAAGACTCCAGTGAAAAACCATGTGCTAAACAAATTTTTAGGTTATGTTTGACAAATAAACAGTGCTGCTTTCGGTGGCGCTAACTTGTACTAAAATCCACAAGGTCATAAAAAGAACATTGCATCAATCCTTCTGGAAGGACGTCAGCTCTAACTGGGTTAAAAACATTGCTCGGCTATTTTTATAGCTTTAAATAGATGGAAAAGACATTTTAACTCTTGATGTTAGTTGATAAATTATCCGTTAACAATCTACATGTTCATGGCTATAGACAACCTGTTTAATGGAAAACGTAACGGCTGACAAACTAGCCAGAGAGGCTGTTTTGTTACTGCATCAGTTATTTTCCGTATTCTTTTGGTTCTCTTAATAATAAAAATTACAAAAATATCTCAGAAATTTAATCTGAAGTGAATACCAAGCATAGAATACAAAATAAATGGTACGAATAACTCAATCGGCTCAATGCTGATGAGCAATGGTCTCCAGAGCTAAGGACAATTCCAAATAAACGCGAAAATTGTGGAACCTTTAAATTTCCGAATTTATTTAAAATTTGATAACTTAATTAGGTAACAAGGGTAACAAATACCCACTAGAAATTCTCTTGTAAATGATAAGTGGCAAAGGTGTTGCTAGCAAATGTTTGCAACTAAACTAAACCTATCATGCAGTAAAATTAATTAAGTGTGGCGTTGTGTAGAAAGTAATACCACACTAAATTGTTTTAGTCCAGAGTAGTAATCCATTTGAATCTTCTAGTAATGATCTCGTTTAAGAATTAAAATGAAGTATTGTATATTGTTTGTTAATGTCAGAGTATACGTTAGAGTTGTTGTGGTGAAACGATTTTGAATTCGTATCCTATAAAACAATATTGGCTTCAGAATTATGGAGATGTCTCTTTTTAAAGAAATTGTAATGCACATTCAAATTCTTTCAAAGTTATACTAGGTTTTTTTTAGATTAAAAGGATTATGAACAAAAAAGTTTAGGTCTTCTTAATAACAAATAAAAATATAGAAAGCTATATTGTTTTTGAACAATGCCTTTAACTATGTATCAGCTTTGGGTGTGCATATGAAGGTATCAGTCTACGACATAGAGCATACAAAAATAATAGAGAAAAAAGGTGGACTATCAATGTTGCAAAGATTTTATTTCAACATACTTTTGCGTTATAGTTCCCACCTTCACTCACCAGAAACTGTAAGTTCTAGTTTCTGGGACCTCACACGTGGCGCCAACTTCAAATTTATGAAAACCATGTTGATACTACAAAAAACTAGACACAATTCTGTTGTTTTTGGTTTGTAAACGTTTAGAACCAATTAATCAATGTTTTTGTTTTACGTTACAATACAAGTACATCATAATTATACAAAATTTGCCATGTAATATAAAAACCGTAATAAGTTAAAAAAAACTAAAAAAACCGAGTCTGTGAGTATCATAAACACAGTTTTCATTGTCGTAACTTTTGTTCTAGTAACTGTAATGGAACAAAACGAACTCGAACAAGGGCAAAGAACATATATCATAAATAGCCATACGATCATATTTTGGCAGCTGATATTTTGATTTTAGTTTTGCAATACAATCCTTCAGCCAATCAAAAAGAAGGTACTTCAACTAGCGCTCATTTCGGTGTAGTACACAAGGAGAGCCCACTCCCGAACTAGCCGAAGAAGAAAACAATCTTGCCTTGTATAAGTTAACCAGGACTGGACTATGAGTCTAATGCAATACTTATTTTTTCTTTTATAATCTATGGCAATGTAAGCAAAGAGTAAACAATTCTAAGTGACACGTGAGCATTGAGGTTTTCAGCCTATACAGAAGTTGAATAGTAATTTAATTAATTAGACGATATATAGATCTTGTTTAATAACCAAACACTACTGTACATCTAATAAATAGAATAATTTAAATCAATATGAGTTTGGTTTAAATTCTTCCAAAAAACCAATATTAATATGAAATTTAACTAAACAGTGATAGGATTCTTCCTGTAGGTTACGCCGCGATCACACACCTAAGAATATTATTCATATCTGAAGTGATAGTTAAAGAAAGCATAGCAACTTCTTCTATTTGCTTCCAACTTGCTGATCGTACTTGCCCGCTTCAATACAAAATTACAGAACAGGAGCTTTATAAGGACAGTCAAAGTTTCAGTTATATACATAATCATCAGACACGATAGTTCATGTTACGTTTGTTATAGAACAATTCTTAAGTGTTTGGTTCATGTTAAAGTTACAATCTAGGATGATCGGTGAATTAATTTTACATTTTAGATTGCTGCAATTTTATTCGATGAAGACAACATTATTGATGCAATAGGTCCTTTCTAAGTACACGGCAATAAAAATTATACACTTACAATCTGTTGCTCGTCTCTCCAGCGATATCATCAACAAACATGACAATTGAATTGAACTACTTAATGTAAAATGGAGCAACCGTGGATAGAACGAAGAGGACTAGCCTCACAGTAGAGACAGACCATTTAGGGTATTTTCTCTGTACATTCAGTAGCTTGAATGTAGTCACAGTTGGAATACCACTACAAGTGTCTTAACTCTAACAGCTGCCTAGAATTCATAAAATAGCTTCGGTACCAGTTTGAGCCATCCCTTCAATTACAGACATTTCACACTTTATAGTATCAAGTTGTAGTCAAAGCAATCGAACGCCTTACCAAGATAAGCTCAATGATTTCTTCAAAAGGCGTATTGTCGTCCGATAAAGCCAAACTGTTACAAGCTCCAGTATAGGTTGTATTCATTTCTCTTACCTACCTCCTACAAGCGTCCTTTTTCGTTTTAAGGGGGAATCTTGCTTAAGAGGTGCCTCAAATAAACAAACTAGGTTCAGACACTACCAAAGCAATGAATTTGGAATCAGTCTAATGGGATATGCCTTAATTTCGTAACGCTAAATTCGTATTTTTGAGACCCCGCTCCTACCTAGACTATCCTCCTTAGTAATTACTTAACCCTGCTACCAACATTTATACTGTTCTCAAATTTGAAATGAAATAAAACATAAAAAATGCCTTTATTAAAGAGGCAGAGTTAGGGCTTTAAAGGTCTCTCTACCACTTAACCCCATATCATATAAACAGTACATTTACAATAATTTAATTCAGAGACATGTAAACTGTTAACATACTTATACTTTATAATGAATTGTAAAACAATGATCTCCCATAAAATAACTCGTGAACTTTAAAATATAATTCTTGATGAAATATAAAGAATAGAACCTAACTATGTAAAGAGAAAATAAAAAGAACAATAACACAATTAAACCACTCCAAACAATGTCTGATCTCACACACACCACAAGCACCAACGCCCATCACCCTCCCCTCTAAAATGCCCCAGTAACAAGTCCCTGACCCTCGCCCCAAAGCACGCACGACCCTCAATACTTCTAATATCATCAGGAAGAGCGTTCCAAAGGTGACAAGCCTGAACAGTAAACGACCTATTAAAAATTGCTGATCTATGAATTGGAATTGGTAATCAAGTTGATCCTCTTCTAGTAGGTCTGCACTTGTAGCAGAGCTAAAATTGAAGTGATCGGACAGATAAATAGAAGTTTTAGTTTTGATAACTGAATGTAGAATGGAAAGAATATGGAATCAGGGTAGTCCTTGAATCTTCATGAGTGATAACTGCTGAAAAAATGGTGAAACGTGCTCATGATGTTTGAGATTTGAAATAAATATAATATTGTAATTCTGTGCAAGCTGAAGTCTGTAGTTAAAGTGTGGAAATATACGTGTCTCAACCTGCATCACTTTAATATTGAGTGATAAATACAAAGCAAATGTCTTTAAACTACGGATGCCAGCAAAGACTTTGCTACATACCATTATAACATAGTCAGCCCATTTTAGACCTGTATTCATAGTAAGTCCGAGATTCTTCAATTTAAGTTGGTAATTTAGTTCACGACTGTTGAATTCTAGTTTCTGTGTGGTATCAAGGTTAATACGGTTAATCAATCTCGAGTTACCTATAAAATTTGCTCGCACTTATTTTTGTTTTCATTCATTTCAGTCCGTGTTGCTTAGACCAAAAGTTAATAGCTTCAGTATCTGATATCTGAGTTGAGTAGTGACTCAGAAGTGTCTAGATCGTTAAATAAAAAGTAAACGTATGTTTGCAAATCATTGGCTAAATATGTGTATTTGAATACCTTATGATTGAAGTAATATCGTATATCTAAAGTGAGGATAGAAGGAGCCCAAGAACGGAGCCTTGTGGAGCACACCTCGTAATAGTTTTCCAGTCAGACATTTTGTCCCCTTGCTTCGCACATCGCCGATAATGTGATATTACAAAACCAAAAAATGACAATGTGGTATGCCAAAAACTGTGATATGATAAACCATAACGAAGCAAGACAATCATTACACAATTACACTACGCGGAACTCACTGTACTGTTAAGTTAATATTATACAGACCGAAAAACTGCGATTCTATCAGATCTTGTCTACTCGATACCAATTTAACGAAAACATAATGCTGAGCTCCAAAAATCTACTTCCTTGCTAGTCTTACGATCCCTAAGCTACCTAACGCTCCAAGGGAGGGGACTTTCGACGCAATAATAACAAACACGACCCATTTGCCTAAATAAAGGTAGGTATAGTAAATATGGAAATTGCACATACACACTTGTCCGATTACATAAGTAAAATATTTACAATGCCGCTGTGTTGATGAAATATATCGGCAACATCAACGAGATTTTGGATGGTCTAGTGAAACACTTGCAACAAATATTCACTCTATATGAACCATCAACAGGAAGGAGAGACACTATAAAGAAAGAAACACTTCTTTATTGAGGCGAAATTAGGACCATATGGTCCTTTCTTATATTTCTTGGAGACACTATAGATTCAAAACAATGTTAATTGTACGTTTAATGCTGATTTCGCCCTTAATTCAGCAAAAGCGTGTTGAAGTCTCTGTAAGTGATATATCTAAGATTGAATTTAAAATGGTACTCTAAATTCACAAAACCAAGGTGTTCTTAAATTTGAGGTGTGAACGAACGCCATCTTCATTATGTAGGTGCTTTATAGTTCTTTTGATCTTGTTTTAATAATCGGATAGTTTGTGGGTTGGAGACCATTCTAATTTGGTCACTGGATAGTCAATGTATTGATTTCATCTTTCAGTATGTACCAGTCTATGAGATTTTATATAAAATGCTAAAGCCTGTTACCACTTCAGATATTGTGGATGCGTACTTTTTAGCAGGCAAATTAAAGAAATAGCCACCATAAATCCATTACAGAAATCTGTAAAACCTGTAGTGTTGTGTAAACTCCAAAAATAACAAAAGATACTGAGCATTTAAAATTTATTTAATCAAAATGAGATACTTACTAAGATTAAGATTAAAATGGATTTAAACTCTAAACAAAAGATTTAGGGTATTAGTTTTGTCTAAGCACAATGGTTTTACAGAAAAAACCTATCTGCTACACAATCTAAGGTAAGTATCCCTAGTAGTATTCATGAACGAAGAAGAAGGAAAATATTTTGCAGTCGTAACTATGAGAAACGAAGCCTGCCAAACTTTTGTGTAACATAAAAAACAGCTGTGATATATTGGAGGGAGATAATTACTTGTTTGTTTTATATAAAGCAGAAGGACAGAGCTGTCTACTTCTTGGTGTTATTGTTTTTGTGTTAACGTCAATGTATGACTGTTTACTGTCAAGAGTTGGCGTTTGAGATCTTATGCGTGGCTAGTCTATTTTTGTAGTAAATGAATTTCTTTATTTCTTAATTTTACTTTATTCAGTTCTTAGAAGTTCAGTGGATCTTAAAACTATATTTTTCCTGATTTTTGTAGTGGAATAATGTCTGTGGAAAAAAACACATTGCGCACAGGTACTGTCTATACAGTTCAGGTTAAACTCTTAACAGTCATATTAAGCCTAAATATATTTTACATTGACTAAAGAATTGTTTTTTCTATAATTATAGTTTAGTATACAAATTTACAAGTTATGTTTTTCCTACCTAATCTGCATTTCAAAACTATTTTCATTTTATATTCTTACCATTAGAAGTTAAAATACAGATATTTGCATGGAACACATATTGAAAACGCTTTAAGGATTATGGAGTACAACAGCATTGTCTTTATCGGGTAGGGTACGATAAGCGGACCCGGTGTTTTATATCGAAATCATAACCAATCGATACTGATTAATTATTTTGAACAATTAACTTCTTCCATATTAACAGCTGTAAACACTTTCAAATAATACACATAGCCTATCGTACCATATAATCGTATTATTATTATATATATATATATATATATATATATATATATAGCCTAAATAATTATTATTACTATACGTACACGTAATAATATATGATTATTTGTGTATAATTGTAAACAATTCAATGGTTATGACAAACCATATGAATTGTGGCTCATAATTATTTATGAGTTTTCTTGTTTGATCGATCTCGTTCTGGTTTGTTTATTATTTATCTCACTTCTTAATTATTTATGAGTTGTCCTATATTCCTATATACTCATATTTTAATTTAAAATTTATGATTGTTATTTAGGACTATAGATACTTTAATATCAATTGATAGTCTAGGATTTGAGATGCGAATATTATGTATTGATGATTATATTCTTCGATATAAAAAAACCGGGTCCGCTTATCGTACACTACCCCCTTTATCTATCAAGGAGTTATAATTACATATCGATTGGTACCTATGGTTTTCGTGATTATTTTGGCAACTAATAAGGAGGTATACAAATTTCTTTTCTGTATGATCGTTTGTATGTCTGTTTGTCCACAGGATATCTTAAGATTATAATGAGCTACAGATTTGAAATTTGTCTGTTTCAAATCATTGTGGTGGAGGCTTTAATAAGCGGCCTACACTTGTTATTTGATTGCTATTATCGAACAATTCTATATATTATCCAACTTCGATATATGTAAAAATCTTATACAGAGCTATATTAAATTGCTCTAACAGAAGAATCTCATACATTACAATTTTAAATACACACAATTCACAATAACATTAGAAAACAACAAAACCAACTATGGCCTAGACTTAGATATCAAATAAACCTTACAATATTTATAACTTGCCCAGTTTGATATCAATAAGTAACCGCTTTTGTGAAATGGAGGAAAGAATTCTCCCCAGGAGCCAAACCCACATGTTGAAGCTTCTTAAACAAATCTTGTCACTTGTGAGAAATATCTTACATATTTTCTTCATATTCGTCACCATTTTCAAAGTCTCAAAATATTACTAGTTACTTCTTGTTGTTCATCATACTAGTTACTAAGAAGTTGAAATCATATGATAAGTTAAATAAATTGTAATATTGAATTATCATTCAGATAAAAACAATTGAACCATTCGATAATAGTGATCTAAATAACAAGTGTAGGCCGCTTGCTAAAGTCTACCCAAAACACGTGGTGTGGCGTACTCCTATCTTGTAATATTTTAATAACCAACCATAATGTAATTAAAAAAAACCATATAAACTGAGTACATATAAATATCCATAAATGCAACAATACAATAAAGTTCTCTAACAATGATATACATAATACATTCATGTAGTCTATGGCAGACTTATTTACATATCTAAGTACAAAAAGAACCGTTTTAACAGTCATATGTAGTACTCTAGGACATCTACTTTGTTAATGTGTCTTTACCCACTGAATTAAAATATGAATTGAAGTTCATTGTATACAGGAATTGTTACACAACCTTTCAGCTGCATAGAGCATAGACCATGTGGATTTTGAGATTAGTGAATGGAAACGTGAACAAACTTTTTAAACAACCACAAGAGAAAATGTCTTAGCTCCCCTTTTATGTAGAATATCAATATTTTAGTAGTTTGAGTTCTAGTTCAAAATCTAATATGATGCAGATTACAATGGGCAATTGTAAGTAATTATTGGGTCAACTTCAATCTCTTTCATATTTTAGTATGAATACCAGATAGTATTTTACTTAGAAAGTAAGAAACTTGAAAATTAGGTGTTGGGCAGTCATTGTTGATGTTACCAAGTGATAAGAACGTTTTTTGCCCAAGACCATGCTGTTTTTTATCTTGTTCAAACTAATATGTTATTTGGCATATCTGTTTCTTATGTCTTGGTTTTATTTTTGAAAATGTCATAAATTTTAAATATTTTTAACTATTTGGTTTTTTCTTATTCATTTATTTTAATAATACTATACGGAGTTAGGCAAAAGTCTGGATAATACCCCTATAAAAATTGATTGGTCAAGGATTCATAGTTGTGTCGGAGGGGTTGATTCAATATCATTTCAAACGCTGTAACAGGAGGAAAGTGAACTGGAGCTAAACTCAACATTTCCACCACAGCTATGTTATTTATAGAAAACTCAGTTGCTCCACCATGATGTGGGATTGTATCTAAAACATTGTAGTGCAATTAATTGTACACTTGATGAGGCAATTGGAATACCTCTTTACCTAGATTACATTATATTTTGTTGTCTATGTGTCTCTGATGTCAAAATGATCCAACGAGTTCATTTTGAGCTTCTTTGTTACCGACTTCAAAGGAAAATCTTTTTCTGATAAACATGACTCCAGATTCCATGAATCAAGTCTGTGACAGCATCAGATTTCATATGTTACACTAAGGTGAACTGGAGCTAATCTTATTTGTTGTCACAGTTCAAAATGATGTGACTAAAATTTCAAACTTATATTAAAACAGAAAGATAGTCTAGGGAAAGAGTGCCTCTTTGAATTGTATAAGTACACAACCTGGTTTATCTTGAAATTGATGGAGAAAGTGTTCCTAATAAATAAATTGAACATCAGCCGCATTATTTTTTTTAGAGGTTTATACGGAAGGTTATCAAAGGATTAAAAACTATAAATTGTTTTCAGATCATATTTTTCCTAGCTTAACACATTTAAAAACCAATGGTGAGACACATAAGAATGTTAAATCAGTGTCAACTAACCATGTACAGATCCTGAAAGCAGTAACTTTTAATCTGTTTATCTAGTTGTCTTGTTCCACTTGATCTAAATCACAATTATTGTTGAAGTAAAAGGCTGTTAAATTAGAACTCCAGTTGTTGATATTTTCACCACAGAATTACCTAAGTAAAAAGGACAGTTATTTACTTTGAGATGAGGAAAGTTGGGTTCTTCTTGTATCCAAAATTCTTATCTTATTTTATTTGGAGTATTAAAGACAAATTTAGGTTAAGCCTATTCTACTTATTCAACAGAGGCTTGTATCAATGGAGAGTCTGTAGGAGAAAAACAGGAAGTGAAGTCCAATAATGTATTCTGATCACATAGGTTCATTTGATTTTCTTGTCACGTGTTCATAACATACTTGGTGCAAAATCATATAGGGAGGATAGGCTATATGTTTTTTGACGTGACAACGTCTTAAATTAGGTTGCGGCTCGGAGTCACTCATGAAAAAGTGTAACGCCCGGTAACGTTACGATGCCCGTCCAGTGGGTCCGCCGCACGGGATAAAGCAGATAACTATGTTTATTCGTGAAAATGTGGAGTGCTTAGATTCGTCATTTACAACAACTACAACAATAAAGGTAAATAATTGTACACTGATATTTCATTATCGTAAACTATGATTGATTGATTAATTGTTAGATTGACACAAAAGTTGAGAAACTGAGTTTATAGGTTATGTCATACTATTGACAAATGTTGATAGTGTTAAGTAAATTATTAGTTTAAATCACTCTGCAATCAATCGTAATTCAGTCGATTGAGAAGAAACAGCGCGTATTGCTAGTCAAACATTTAAAATAACAAATTATAACTTCTAACCTGTCATAACAGTGCGACCAAACAAACGAACTAAACTGACCAATCACCACGCGCGGAGTTAGAATTTAACTGTGTTTAGCAAGAATTTCAAATTCCAATTTTAGTAAATGTTTTATTTTTAACTTTACCATTTACAATAAAAAATTTTAATTAATTTCAAATTATGTACAATGTTTTAGTAAACAAAATATATTTCTATAGTTAAAATTTGTGCAATTCTTATTTTCATTCAATTCCTTGTTCCTATTGTGCAATTTAATAATATTCATATCAATAAATATTCTACCGAGAAAAAGACGTTGTCACGTAAAATCTTCGCCCGTAAAACCGACTTTACAGGCAACCATAATTTTTTCTTTGTCTTAGTTTTGAATTTCAGTATAACAGCTGTAGTTAATGAGTATCGACTAATACGCTTTGTATATAAACCATTTAATTTATAAACAAACACTCCAATAATAATTATTAAATTTTATTTTTGTGAGGCCTTTCTTGTTCAAGGAACACATCATCAGACCCTTGATGTGTGGGAGTGTCTTCTGTGTATTCGAGTGTTTGTTTATAAATAATTATATTCCAATAAGTAAGTAGAAGCTGGTAGAATGTAATTTCAACATAACTTAAAATTAAGTTTATAATTGGGGTGAAAATCATGGACATTGTATTTAATATGTTATCTGTTATATATAACTTAGTTAATATGTTATTATATAACTCAAATACTTGATGATATATATATACATTTTGATTATGAAATAATTATTATTGAAGCCAGCTGAGAAATGGTAACACAAATAAATAGGGTACATAAACAGGGGGAAGAGGATGTAAATAATTATACTGGTAGTAGTAGTTACCCATGTCTTTGCACGTCTATCAGCACTGCTCGTTCGAGTGAATATATTTCTGACTTCTATATTGAGTTTGCTTTGTTGCAACAATCAAGAAAACCTGTCAAAAAGTGTGCCATTTATGGCTCATCCACTCCATTCAAACAAATTGTCAAACAAAAAAAATAGCATATCAGTCCTTCTACCTCCCACTATCTACGAATATTCACATGCCCCCCTTATAACTAAAACTCTGGATGACCCCCGTCACTCCACTATTTCTCTTCACGATGAGCTACTTAGCACCTCAAAGGATTTGATGACATCAGGAGACAGACAAACCTGTAATAAAAAACGAAACCATTTTGACTACACCTCCGACAGAAGAAGGCAACTCTCTGACTTCAGGAATCACTCCCTTACATCAAGAAACAAACAGCACAAAACACCTAAGCCATGGGAAGGAGAATGCCCAGGCTAAAAAATCTATACTTCCAAGCTCTAGAAAAAGAGCAGTGCTCAGGACGAGCCGAAAATAAAGAAGAAACAAAATATTGAAAAAAGATATATGAACAGAAGCTGAAAGCACTCCGAAGAGAAACTACATCAGCCTATATTAATAGAGCAGATAACAAGTCCAAAGCCCTTTGGCAAGTGATAAACAATGAAAGAAAGGCTATCCCTAATGCAGACAATCAAATTCATCTTCAAATTAATGGAAGCATTATTAAGGAACCTACAGAAGTAGTAAACTGTTTTTAACAACTTTTTTGCTACTGTGGCTCAGAGAACACTTCAAAAAAAACCAAATTAACCCCCAACCTCTCACTTACCAAAACCTAAAGCAGGTTAATATTAATAAATTTTATTTTCCACATGTAACTCCCACAGAAGTAGAGAAGGCCATAGACACCTCATCTAAAGCCAAAAACCTCATCTGGTACTGGCGAAATATCAGCAAAGCTCACTAAATCCTGCAAAAAAGACCTATCCGCTCCTCTTACAGACATCATAAATAAATCACTTCAAGAAGGAATCTTTCCAGACCAACTTAAGAATTTACCCAAAATATAAGAACGAGCCAATAACCAACACCAGCAGTTATCGACTTATCTCACTAGTATCAACCTTTTCCAAAATTATTGAAAAGATTGTGCTGGAAGGCCTCCTGCAGCATCTTCAGTATAACAACCTTTTAACAAGCCAACAACACAGTTTTCTAAGAGGCAGATCTACAACTACCACCCTCATACAGCTTTTTGAGCACATTGTCGATCAGCTATAAGAAGGTTGCACAGTAACCAGCTTGTTCCTTGACTTCAGCAAAGCGTTTGAGTGCCTAAACCATTTTCACTTACTTGAAAAACTAAGAACCCTAGGCATAGAAGGAACAGCAGCAAGTTGGTTCTGGAGCTATCTGAATGACAGAAAACAAATAGTAGAAATCCAATGCACCAGGGAAAACACCATGCAAAGGGTCCAGTCACAACTCACTAGTGTGCAAAGGGGACTACAACAAAGATCAGTACTAGGCCCAATGCTATTCTTGTTGCTTACAAACGACCTACCAGACTGGCTTCAGGGTGCTTGCCAAACAGTTATGTATGCTGATGACACCGTCCTCACTGCAGCAAATAAATCAATAGAGCACCTCAACATATACACAAGGAATACTTTGATCAAAACTAAACAATACTGCCAAACCAACGACTTAGTCTTAAATGAAAATAAAACTGTCCAGATTAATTTAACAACAAAACACATAAATGCAGACCTGACAGCACTACCTGGCTTGGAAGCCAAAAACCACACTAAGTACCTCGGCGTCATCGTTGATTTAAATCTAAACTGGAAGCCTCATGTTGAGCAACTTTGCAAAAAAACTTTGCTCAGGCATCTACGTAGCTAAAACTGCTTATTTCACTGATTGTTGATTGAATCACATCTGAGGTATGGACTAGCAGTGTGGGGAAGTACAATTCTGCAACTAACCTTGGGAGAGTTCTCAAGCACCAGAAGAGAGCTATCAGGAGTCTGACAGGTCTACAATTCCGAGAAAGCTGCAGAGAGTCATTCAGGCAACTTAAAATTCTCACAATAGTATCTATTTATATTCAAGACATCATCCTACAAGCAGTTAACTCAGGACAACAAAGACATAACAATATTCACAACTACAATACACAAATTTTTAAACTCTGACCTATTTATGTAATATGTTATTTGCTATTAATTTTATTTGTTATGTAAACAAAAATGTAATGACTCAATTACTGTTCTCTATGATCATGTAATAAAGATGTTTTGTCTATTGTCTATTGTAATTTACTCCGTTATTAGTATTTTTTGTTCAATAGTTGATTTTGCTTCTTTCTAGATAAATAAAATATATTTAGCCTACATACACAGATCTGAGAAAATTGATTACATTTAACAGGTCTTTAAATGAATATTTCACAACTTTAAGAGACCAAGATGAGATTTTTGATACTTAAGTAACCAGTGGGACGTAGCCTGGAGGGATTTTTTAAATACGACTAGGCCTATATTCATACCAGAGGCCCTAAGAATATTCATGAAAAATTTCAGTACAATGTGTTGAATGGTTTACGCATGAAAGTAAAACAAACAAAATCACTTTCTCACATATAATATTGTTAGGATTAATTATTCAGATTAAAAAATTGTATAGTTACAATACATACTTTACTTTTGGGTTTGAAGCTTCATCTCTTTTTGATGTTCATACCTATTGCAATAGACCTCTGAAAGCAAACCAACATTCTGCTTTAGAAAACAAAGAGTAGGTTTGTTACCAGTGCACTGCATATCAGTGCACTGCATAAGCTGCCCAAAAGCAAAGTATCAAATATGCCCTAATTCAAATTATTGAGCACAAATTTCATATTTTGGAAACTATTAAAAGCATTGTTTAAAAAATACCATACATGTAGTGAACTATATGTTCAGTAATCAAGGAAATCAGTTATTGTATCTGAATATATGTTAAGCGATTATCTGAGAATCAGGATTCTTAATGAGTGACTTCTTCTTTATTCTTGTTTGGCAGGATGCTGTGGCTCAGGTCCTGGCTACAGGAGTCCACAAGACGCTTTCAAGAATGGTCCTCGTGAGGAAATTGTTTATGTTCTGTGTGTTCAGCCTGATAAGACCAAACATGACTACTTGGCTATAGTTGACGTTGACCCTACTAGCCCCTCATATTGTCAGGTATATGTTTAGAAATTTCTTTAGTAATAGAGCACTGATGTTTGTTTAGTAAATAACATAACTTTAATGTTTTTAACCATCTGAGTCCTTGGCAACAGTCAGAAGGATGTGAAGTATTCACTTATATCGTGTACAGTAAAACTGTTGTCTGGAGTCCGCAGAAGCATTGTTGACAATACCTGTGCAGCTAAAATATTGAATAGAGTTGTTTGAATAGAATTTAAACACTCAGAGCTCCTGGAACCAGTTTTGACTAGATAAACAATAGAATTTTCTGTACAGAAAAATAGTGGCCTTGGGTAGATGGTTTTTTTATAGATTTGTCACTTATTTTATTAACACTGTATATTCAGTAAGTAGTTTGGAGATACAATCACAGTTTTTGTGCAAGGCGTACTAAACTTTAGGCGTGTCTAACATAATCCCCTCATGCTTCATTGCAATTTTAAGTAGATTTTCCATGTATTGAAAGGACCAAGCCACTTATTTGGAATAAAGTCATGATATTCAGTGCAGTAATTGTAGTATCATGAGTTTCAGTGTCCAAGGAAAAGTGATGAGAACACATATGTTTTATTTATTTTATTATTTATGTTTAAAAATGACCAAATGTCTGGGTTTTGTACTGTCTGTTAAATATTTATATCTGCACAAATTAGTAGACAGTATCAATCGAAATAAACTATGGGAAAAATGGAGCAGTATGGAATACCTACAAAACTAACGAAAATGGCAAAACTTAGCTTAGAAAATTCCAAATGCAAAGTTAAAGTGGAAAATGAATATTCACCCGAGTTTGAGGTAAAAACAAGGGTGAGACAGGGAGACAGCCTCTCTCCATTACTGTTCAATTTAGCCCTAGAAGCGTTGAAAGAAATAAGAAATAGGAAACTAGGTATAAGCATTGGAACTAAGATAGGAGCACTGGCATTTGCGGATGACGTGGTGTTAGTTTCCAATGACAGAGATGAACTGATGGAGATGACAGGAATATTAGTAGACAAAACCCGGTCAATAGGACTAGAAATTAACGACGCTAAGACAAAGTTGATTTATTTTAGGCGAGGAAATAATGGTAGAGAAGATTTGGAAATACTGAACCATAAATTCGAACAGGTAGAAAGATTCAAATACCTCGGAGCAATAGTTAATTCAAAGAGTAATGAACTAATAGAAATCCAAAATAGAATAAATTTGGCAAATAGAAGCTTGTACGCATTAAATAATATTTTAAAATCAAAATTACTGTCTTACAAAACAAAATTAAGAATATATAAGACTGTTATAAGACCAGTTCTTCTCTATGGAGCAGTGACATGGATTATAGATAAACAGGCAGAAAAGAGATTGGTTACATTCGAGAATAAAATTTTGAGAAAAATTTTCGAACCTATTAGAGATGGAGATGGATGGAGAATCAGGCACAACCAAGAAATCAGAGAGATGTTTCAATCTCCAGACACTGTAGGAGAAGCAAAGAGCAAGAGACTTCGGTGGTCAGGCCATGTGATGAGGAGGGAGGATGATAAATTGATTAAAGAGGTTTGGAAACACAATCCAGTTGGAAGAAGACCTCGAGGTAGACCCAAAAATCGCTGGAAGGACCAGGTGGAGAAGGACTTGCGGAAATTGAGAGCGGGTCAGGAGGATTGTGAAGACAGGGAGAGATGGAGGCAGCTGGTTGGCGAGGCCAAATACCACCTAGGGTATCCATGGCCATGGGAGTAAGTAAGTACAAATTAGTAAATACATTATTTAAGCACTTCGAAATCGCAAAGAACATTAAATTAAGTATATTTGTCAGTATGAAGACATTACAAATTGAAAGATCTTAATAAGTTCAAAAACACTTATGTTTGTTGGTTGTAAATTCTTAGATTAACGTTAAAATTCCCATTTAAAATCAGATTTAGGTTCCTTTGCTTATTCTTATGATTTAAAAATATCAAAGTTATACTCGAGTAAGTACTAAAATCACCTTTATGTGTTCAGTAAATTGTTATTACTAATACATTTACCTAAGTTAGAGTAAAGTGAAAATTTAAAAAACAAATCCATGGAACTGCTACTATTTGATAGTCTTGAAGCTGACAGCCAATTTACTCTGTATAAAAAGTATAAGTACACAACCTGATTTTTCGTGAAATCAATAGAGGAATATTTTCGAAGAAAAAACTGATTGTCAGCCATGTTAATATTGGAGGAAGTCGAAATGGGAAGATATCAAAAGCATTGAAAATGAGAAACAATAACTTTCAGATTATATTTGTCTTAGGTCTACATACCTATAACCAACTGTCTGATACTTAAATAAATGTTATATCAGTATCAGCTAAAACTATATACAGGCCCTTAAACTACATTCAGGTTCTTTATTGTTAAAAAAAAATATCAAATTGCTGAATATTTTTAACATCTGTGACTAGCGTAATGAATAAAATCTTTTCTCACATGAAGAACTTGTTTATTCTTCATTAGTGTACTTGAAGAACAGTAAACTGATATCTCCCTGCAATGTAATCAGCTCATGATAGCTCAGTGGTTAATGAGCTGACCTTGATTCCTTTACTGGAATTATTTAACTGCAATTCACATTTTCTTGTGAATTTCTTCATTTTATT
Source organism: Homalodisca vitripennis (assembly GCF_021130785.1). NCBI lineage: Eukaryota > Metazoa > Arthropoda > Insecta > Hemiptera > Cicadellidae > Homalodisca > Homalodisca vitripennis. The sequence goes on from NC_060208.1 coordinate 36,265,931, forward strand.
TATGGATATTTGTTTCAATTATGTGTTCTTCAGGCGGTTTTGTGACAGTTTGATTTGTATTAATTGTTTACTGTATAGTACTGTAATTGTTGTAAAATAATTGAAATACTTAACACCTTAATTAATAATAATGGTTTAAATATAAATTATGTATTACTCTAAATTATCTAAACATAGTTCAGAGCTGTAAAAATAAGGAAAAAATCTGTTGTTAATTGTCTGACAAGGAATTTTCTTGTCATCTTAACCCTCGAAGGGGAACCTTGTGCTTGAGTCCGATCGCCTCCGATCACCACAAACTACTTTATCATTGCTCCATTGCTCCCTAGTTTGTGTTGCTTAGGGATGTTATCTAGGAGTAATATATAAAACGCTTTATCAGTCTCTTCATTGACAGTAATTTAGATGTTTTTCATCAGTTCTTCCCAACTTGTGTTGATATTGTATAGAATTATTGGAATTATTTGTAATTTTCTGCAACTACTGGTTTACTAACATAATATTGTTATCTTATTTTCATAGTTATTTAAAAGACTTAAAAATGGTTCTTTTTATATGAATTTAAAAACAAACATTTCTTGTACAGGTGCATTTTGGATTTATTTTGTCTCATAAGTGATGTACACCCAGTACATTGATCAGCTCATTGATTGAGCTTGGCCGTCATAATAAGAATTCATTATTGTTGTTGTTTACTTTTGATTTTTTGAAAATCATTCTGTTGGAAATTTCTGAATAAAAATGTTAAGATATTTTACTTCATTTCGATTTATTTTTGGAAATGAATAAGCTTTATAATTTTTCAAATACCATCACATTATAGAGAATTTAATAGTATCTACAACAATGTATGGTATGTAACACTGGACAGTTTTGTTTGAATAGAATTGTTAAAAATAATAAAAACACTAAAGTATTCTCGTGTGGCAGAGCGGATGAATCAATTCAGCCCAGTAGGGTCATAAGTGCTCCTTAGTAATTCTACTGTGAGAGGGTTAATCTTCTAAAATAAAGGCCCATCGATGTTGTTACAAAGGTTTTGTAACATTTAGCATAAGGATGGTCCAGAAAACAATGAAAGATTATGCATCATGTCTGGTGCCGATCTTTTTCCTCAACAATGGCATAAAGGCCAGTTAGCTCCGTCTCTTGCTAAATTGTGAGCTAACATTATTTAACTGTGCACTGTAAGTCTTTGTTATGTAACCTATCAGAAAGGCTGTGCTTATCATAAATCCTGTCAAATTTGAAGTGAGTAGTGTCATTCTTTTACTGGAGGAAAACTAGTGTTTTTATTTGAGCACATGAATTTTCCTCATACATTTTTTAAGACCTCTTCCTCATAAAGTAGTAACAGAACAATTAGGCTGTACAGAATATAATCGGTTGTTGTCTAAACTTTCCTAAACTGAAGTCACCACTGTGAAACAAATTCAAGAAACTTTTGTATGTTTTACCCAAAATGTAAATGGCAGTTAAAGTTTTCTTCTCCGCATTCAGAACACCACGGAACACCAAATTCTAAGTGCTTCAGAACTCAAAGAAGGCTTGGATCTGCAGAGGCAGAACTGTATATCATAGACTTTTAAAACCAGGCACTTTACAATATGCCCCTTAAATATTATGGTAACTGAAGTTCATTAAAAATATATAAAGGTTCTGTGACTTAATAAATAAAGTTTCAAGTTGGCATCTTTCAGTTTGATGTATTTAAATACCTCTATTTTACTTTTTTGACAACCTTAAAGAGGGCACCAGAGGCTACACAAACCATGGGAGATGATAAATCTGAAGGCCACTTTTGATAAAGTGAAAAATCAGGTGTGGGAAGTAAACCAATATGGTGAAGCCAAGGATTTTTTATGAGGTTGTAAATCAGTTCCGGAACTACTGTATTATTCTACTTGTAATATTATACTAATTTACCACAAATTTTGAGCTTAGTGTTTCATTTGTAGTATGTCTTTGATTGAGTAATTACTCACATATATTGAGTAATTACTCACTCATATATAATTTTCAAGTAGGCTACTAAGACTATTTTAATAATAAGGTACTTGTTTTTAGCAATTTATAGAATAAGAAAGATAAAATTGTAATATAAAATGGTGTAAATGCACTGGAAGCGTTTTTAAAAAACAACATCAATAGAACAATAATGTTCTCTCTAAACAACATTTTATAATTATAAATATGTACCCTTTTGATGAAGCTGAATTATTAGCTATTTTGGATCATTCTATTGAATGAAGAACTATTTGATTTCTGAAAAAATAAAAACATGAGATTGCATTTGAATTAGGTGACACAATTAGACAAAAAGAACAATTTTATTTTATTAAAATTGTACTCTTGTGAACCTTACATTGTTATTATTTTGTTGTCATAGCAAATATTTAAAAGCATACAATGCATTTGGAAACAACAGAGATTTAAAATTACGAGATATATAAATAATTTTGCCACGGTACATTAGTAAATTAGTATCAATTTAAATGTGTCTATGTCTACAACTAATCCTAAAATTAAAATGATGTATCAATATCAGATATATGCTCAGCAGATATTTGATGTTCAAGTTATGGAAATCCTGTCTAACATAGTTGGTCTAACACAATCATATTGTTTGTGTTATTCACTTGCAATACATGTAAGATTAACTGGGGCTTGCAGTAAGTTATGTAATACTGCAGCCTTGAGAGTGGAATAAACCCAGAGTCACATAGTTGTGTGATGTGTAGTTGAGTCTGTTCACACAACAACATCATTTTGAATGTGAACAAAATGATGAAAACAGTTCAATCTAGATCAAAATATTTTTTTAAGTCTGGATTTTTTATGCATAATCAACCGATTATCTAGTAGTCCTGAAGCGCTTAGGTTATTGTTTCTAGTAGGGTAAATTATAAAACTTTTTGGTTTGAAATTTAATAAAACATATTTTTAGTAGTAATATTTCAATTACCAATATCTAAAGTAGTTTAATTTAGAAAATTAAATGAAAAATGTCTTTAATTAAAAGAGAGACTTTTGGCTACCAACCTCTACTATTCTACCCCATATCATTTTTTAATTTTAATTTCCAATTTATTGTCATAAAACTTTAAAAAATCATTGACTAAGTTATGTTGGCCATTTGTTTCCGTCATATTAAATAAAAATACTAACCTAATTAACAAAGTGTAGAATTTTAATATACGCAAAATACGCATATTATATAATTAAAACTATAAAAATGTAAATTAATCATGATATGTTATATAACAATATTATAAATATGAAAATCTATTAGTATTGAATGAAGCAGTAACTTAAAAACTAATGTCCCTTTTTTATTTTAGTACTGTTTTCCCAGAATAATAACCCAGATGAAATGAAAATGAAATATAAGTTTATTTCCACAATCATCATATAGGTACAGAGGTTACAAAGGTGCACCTGGTAGAAATTTTTGAATAGGAAAGTTGTCTCTACATTTATTCCTCCCAATTAATTCGTTAATAATTCCCCAAAACAATCAGATCTAAAAACAGCTTGAAATAAAGCAAAGTAGGCTACTCTAATACGGTGTTGTGGAATAGAAGTGATCCCATATCTATTAGGTATCACAATATAAACAATTCTTAACAAACTAGTAGCTTTATATTCAACATGTGTTGTCCATGTTAAGTGGTTTGTCAATGAAAATTCCCAGAAACTGTACTGAAGAAGAGAAATCTACATCAATACTATGGGGCATGGATATTTTTAACTGTTCTGGAGAAATCCTTTCAGAATTTTTATTTGTACACATAGCGGCAGCTTGAGGGGGGATCGTTTAGCCTTGAGCAGCAAAATTGTAGGAGCGACAAAAATTTAGAAGATAGATTTGTTGAGTCACAATTGTTTACACGTAGTTTTGTCAGTCTCTGCATGAATGGCTTCACTTGAGTATCAAAATGTACACGAGCTAGAGGGAGATGTGTCAAAACGAGCTATTTCAATTAAGTTACCTTTAATTACTTCTTAAAATGTGATTGTAAAAATTCCTTATTAATTAGTGTTAAAAATATATAAAATAAAATCAATTAATTTCTGGTGATAGTGATAAATTAAATAAAAAAAGTCTTTAATATGAACTAAATTAAAGACATATTACTGTACCCTGTATCACATAAGTTAAAATAGATTTCAGTAACACTTATTTATGCTAAATATTCACTGGAGAATGTGATAAACTATAAATAGGTTTTCTAACAAAATTTTAACCACCATAATGAGAGCGTTTTTGCTGGAGGAGAGGTTATACGCCAACAGCGACGATGCGCTGTGCCGCTATTGGCTGGACTCCAACGGTCTTCTTTGCTGCTACCTGATGTATTTGGTTGCCAGTAGATTTAGTAGACATCTCCACTTGTTCATTAACGGTTATTTGGAACTGCCTTCATATTTTTGTTCATTTTCTTGTTAGTAAGTTAGTAGGTGTATTTTCTTGTTCGTAAATATCAAGGTCTATAATATCTATTTTTTGGTCACAAAATTTAGCATTATAACTTGCCTACTTGGCCGTTAATGGTTTGTTGCCTACAGACAGTATTTTGTGGAGTTTTTCAACCTTCACTTGATTTTGAGAGTGATGTTATAAAATCTATTTTACTTTTCAGCTCTTGTTTTTCTTTTTCAATCTGTTCCTTCTCTCTTGCTTACATATAAATTTTCTCATTGAACTCCTGTTATTCAACTTGAATGGTTTTATTTAGACATTTAATTTTGTCATTATATTGATATTTGATTTTAAATCCATCCACAGATAACTTGTCTTTCCACTGATTGTTTCCTGTTCCAGAGATCTAATGGTATGAAGTATATGTTTTTATTCTTCCAGGATTGATAGATTGATAACTGCATTATCAAGATAATTTCTACCATTTGTAGGTTTGGTACATATACAGTTAAAATTCAATTGTTTAATTAGAAAACTAACAGTTTAAGTTGTTTTTTTTTTATGTAATATCAAGATTTTTATTTAAATCCCCTCCAACAATAATAGTGTGACTACACCATTGAGTTTTGAAATGCACCAAATAATGAAGTTTTTCTTGAAAAGTCATAGTACATCCTGTAGTAGAGTGATGTAAAGATATAAATATTAATTTAACATCATCCATGAAGGTTGCAGATGATTCAAAATGCAACTCTACACAAAAACTGATAACATCCCATATTGTAAATTCAATCAATCAATTAATCAATCAAATCATCTGTATGTACACAGAGTACAGTATTGTGTCAAAATACAATAAAATACTAAATACACTAAAAATACAGTTAATTTAGAGCTTTAGTAAATGATTGCATATATTTCATAATATGTGTACTATTGTTAAGTACTATCTCATGTATTCATGATCGGAAATGTGTGACAGCTGAATAGGGCCATTAAAAAATGTTGCACTATTAAATCAAATCATTGTTCAATTCAACCTAATGCCTTTGTATTATAACATTACATAATTTGTATCACATTCAGAAAACTTTAAAATGTTAACTTTACAGCTTGAAAAACATATAGTTATATACAAATTATGTAGTAGATGTGTGACAGATATTCCTGTAGATCGTTTGGTTGTATATTCAACGGTGATGTTGATATTTTATAGTAATATTTTGTTGTAGCAGTAGGCTCTAGTGATAGTTGTTTTATTACTTTGGTAGTGAAAGTGTAAACTTAAAAAGATTCCTATGTCAAAATTAGGGTAGCAAATCTGTCTTAGATTTAACCAGTATTAACAATTCAACACCTTATTAGATATCTAAGTCTTAACAAATATTATATTGTTTTAAAATAAATAATGCTTAAAATAAAAGATGATATTATAAGACCATTAACGGTTGTACTCTGTGCGCAGGTGATTCACAGGACCAAGATGTTGTACCCAGGTGATGAAGTGCATCATTTCGGATGGAACAGCTGCAGCAGTTGCTATGGCAACGTGACCAAGCAACGGGACAAGCTGGTGATCCCTTGCCTTGGCAGTGACCGCATCTACATCCTGGATGTGGCGGCCAACCCCCGGGCTCCTACCGTGCACAAGGTACAATACTCCACATACTGGAGATAGATCTTGATTTTCCTTAATATTTTCTCTATCAGAACGATTATTATGTCACATTATACAATAATAATAAGTTATGTGCTCAATTGAAAATATTGCCAGAAAGTGTACATAGCCATATGTGCTCTTCTTCTGTTATTCATTATAGAAAATCTTCATCTTTTTTGTTTTGTACAATATTTCCAATGTGAATGTTGAGTTTAATTCCAGTTCACCTTCCTTTTAGTGCAATGTTTGAAAACTGATGCTGTCACCGACTTGACTCCTGGAATCTGGAGTCATGTTCATCTGAAAAGATCCAAAAAAAGTCACAGACATTTACATGACTCCAGGTTCTGTGACAGCATCAGTTTTCATACATTGCACTAAAAGGAAGGTGAACTGGAGTTAAACTCAACATTCACATTGAATCAATCTTTCCAAGTTGATATCTCTTTTCCTTTTCCCCCCCCCCCCCTTGGGGCGGCCTACTGCCATGCACTTAAGCCTCAAGGGCTTTTTGCGCACCCCGGAAACACACCATGAGGCCCACCAGTCTACAACTTCAGCAGTTCCACAAACCGCCGAAAACAACCTATCAGGTCCTCCTGGGGAAATTCACCACCCCTGTCCAAACTACCAAAAATGGCATACCGCTCCCTTGCTATTGCGGGGCAATCAAAGAGCAGGTGCTCAGCAGTCTCCTCCTGCTCATTACACCTTCTACAGAGTGGATCCTCCTGATGGATGCCGACTCTGTGAAGATGCTTCCTCAGGTGACTATGCCCCGTAATGAGACCAATAACCTCTTTTCCTTACTCTTGGTGGTAATGTTTTTTTTAAACAAAATATTTGTTGGTGGACACACTGAAGCTGCGAGTTATGTCACTCATCTTCCCCTACTTGATGGTGGCATTCTTATTCACTAAAATTTAATCTGTTGCTAACAAACTATTCTTGTAACCGATATGATAAATTAAAATACAGGACCTGAATTCAATCGTTTATGATTAAAATATTATTTGGGTCTTCTTTTATGAAATGTTAGTAAATTTCATATTCCTCTAGCTAAGGTGTCAAGTTACTGACCTTTATTACATACTGAGTGTCCCATACCGTCTGGGCCTCTATCTTTGTTTAAACATTTGTCATGACGTTCTAAGAGCTTTGGAATGACGTAGAAGTCTGCCGCCTGTGAGGATAACCAATCTTTAACTGCTTCTTTTACCTCGTCATCATTGTTGAAGCTCTTACCCCTGAGAAACTCCTTTAATTAATGAAAGCAGTGAAAATGAAAAGCGAATAGTGAAAGTCTATTGGTGCCAAGTCCGAGCTGTACGGTGGGTGGTCAATCTGTTCCTAACTAAATGATGTGATAAAATTTTAGGTTTGGATGGTAGAGTGGGGTCTGGCGTTGTCATCCAACAAGAGAACTTCAGACATCAATAAGCCACGTCGCTTATTCTGTATTGCACATCGAAGTCTAATCAGAGTATCACAATAAGTGGCTGTATTTATTGTTCTTCCTTGTTCCATAAACTTGACTAACAATATTCCATGTCTATCCCAAAACACGGTTACTATAACCTTGTGTGTTTGACTTTAACCGGTAACATCGTATGATGCCATTCCATTGAAAAGTGTTTCATATCTGGGGTTATGTGAGAAACCCATGTCTTGTCACCTGTGACAGTGTTCTCTAAAAGTGTATCGCCTTCCTCATGATATCGGACCAAAAACTCAAGAGCACAACTCATTCTTCTCATTTTGTGTTTGTCGGTAAGAAGCCTGGGAACCAATGTGAGCACAATTTGTGAAATTTCTAATGTCCAGATGTTCTAATGTTTCATGTTTTGTGCAATGTTGCTTTACTTATAGTGATAAATTCCAATGCTGATGATGAAATGGTAAATGTCCGATCCTCACGAATCCTTTCATCAACAACATTTACGAAATCTTCTGTGATCACTGATGGCTGGTCACATTACGGTTCATGGACAGTTTCTTGTCCATGATTAAAAGCTCTCATGTACTTCCGCATTTTTCTGTTACTCATCGCATTAGGGCCGTACACTTCATTTATCTGTCTATGAATTTCTACTGCTAGAATGTTCCTTGTTGTCAAAAACTGGCTAACTGATTGTATCTTGCAGTCGGCAGGTTAATTGTTGTGAACATCTTAAATTTATACAGTAGACAGTACTCTACAATGATTTCACTGCAAATGGCATCACTTTGTGCGCAAGGCGTGCTGGGAGTCGGCGCGCATGCACATTGCATTGTTCCCTCGCCGCTCGAATAGTTACTGTGAAACGGACCTTACTTTCAGGATGACCTTTGAATCTCACATCTTAGTAATTATATAAAAAATATTATAAATACAATATAAATAATTAAGTTAAAATAGAAATAAATCATAAAATGACACTTAATAAAACACTTGTACACTCAGATTTGTTAGAATAATTTTAAATAATGCTGTAATAAATATTTGGATCCAATTAAATAAAAAAAATAGATTAAAACTTCCAAAATAATGCTGTTCTAGATTAAATCTTGTAGCAAAAATGTTTATGACAATCGTCGGATTTGATCCAGTCGTCAATCCACTAAGCTAAACCCAGATGGTTGACAATGGCAGGTTATCAGTTATTGATAAGGTTGTTTAGTCATCATGGCCATATGGTTATGTTTTTATTGCAAAAGCTCTTTTCTTGTTGTTAGATGTAGAAACTATTATTGCTAATAATTGTTAAATTTTTGTGCCATACATTAAAATAATTCATGCATTAAATGGTCTTCAGGTTATAACATCCTTGCAATTTTATTTGCAAACCTAAATCTAATGCTTGTAATTATGTGCTGCCTATTATTTCAATTCATTCATCAGAGGAAACACTCACTGATTTAACATAAAACAAAACTATTTAAAGAATTTTAAATGTCAAAATATTTGCTGCATAAAACCTTTCACATTCCCAGTCAACAGCAGAATAATTCAATCTCCTGTCGGTGACATTGTGAGTTAGGTGTTTAGTCATTATTATTTTTGCAAGGAGATATTTTTAAACGTAGTAAAAAGAACTATTTATATTAATAACGACACTTTACATTACTGTGTACATTATACAAAATAAAAACAAAATTTAAATAATTAGGAGATGCTTACAAAGCTCTCCCAACTACGACACTTATGGCACACTTTGATGCATTTATTATATGTAAACAATATTAGACTTATAGTATAATCTGTATTGACTAAAATAATTATACTTTATCGTCTGATGAAAAAATGATGTAATCCTTAGCCATTCAAACAGCAGTGAACATTGCATTATGTAATGTTGAAACAACCAGCTGACATAAATCGTCTGTTTGGCTAAAAACATCAGATGAATAATCCAAACAAAACGTGATAATGACAAACATAAAGAATGATTTGTTCTTTATTACGTGATACAAATAACTGCTTGAAACAGATCTGTCTGCCATCAATAGCAGCTCATAGGATGAATGTATAATATGTGTAAATACGTAGCATTCACTTGAAACCACTGCAAGGCAAGTTTGCTGACCAAGATAATCACATAAAACGACACTGACAGGTTTCACGTATTTTTTAACATTAAAAAAATTGAAAGTTCTTTAACATAAATTTTCAAATAGTAAATTAAGCCACGTATTACATTAAACTAAAGGGCAATAAAAAACAAGCAAATTTTGTATTTAAAGTTTTGCCATATGTCTAATAGTTTTAAGATGGTGAATAGTCGATAGTTGTGAACACTAAGCTAAGTTATCAGTTTGATTGTAAAATTTCCCATCAAATTAAAATAAATTATTTTAGTGTTTATCAATAAACTCATTAGTTCACTTAACCCTCCAGCAACAACTTGGAATTATTTGTTTTTTTAATTATATCTATCAAAGAAAAATCAGTGTAATACATTTATATACAGGAAATATCTTAAATAAAACCCATCCTTCCTTAATAACTATCTAATGCTTATTACATGAAGTAGAACTGTCCATTTCCTGTACTGTAAAAAATCAAATATGAAGAAAAACTCTCTATTGTGGTAAATACATAAACATCTATAGAATCCGTTGTATTACGTGATTCTACATTATATTATTGGGGTAAACATAAACCAAAATTATGTTTGTTGGTCATGATATATCAGTTCTTCACAAATACTTAAATAAAACTTCCCACGCTCTGTTAAGAGGGATGTGTTCAATTAACTAATTATACAATAATAGATTTAAAAGCCATTTCAGATGATGTAAGAAATGCATCTATATTGAAAATTGCAAACAAAACAAATCAGTAACAAAGATGTTAAACAGGCTTGATTGGATTGACAATATTTTTGAATATGCTGATATACAAAAATAAAAAAAGAAGTTCATTAATAATTACTTTTTACTATGCAAAGCTGATAAAGGCTGTACCACCGTAATTACATACAGAAAGATTACTATACTACCAAGTTTAACAGATTTATAAATAATAACAATATTATTAACATAGGGTTATTTAAAAAGAATGGTGGGAAAATATTGTTAGTATATTTGCAGAGGATAGTCTCAAAATTAGAACTGCATAAAACAATTTTTTTATGTTAACAAGTTATAATGTATATTACAAAAGTTTTAATGTGCACTGCAAATGCTCAATATGAGCACCATTAGTTGCTATACAACCATTCAGGCAATATCGAAGAGTAGTGCATAACTCAACAGTTCATAGCTATTTGCATGAATTAAAACAGCTGATTGTTGCAACAATGGAAATGCATGCATATAAGTTTGTTTTAAGAAGGTTTTTTCTGCTCTTGGTTGCTTGTGTGACTAACACAAAACGGTTTATCAGATGGTTACCACAAAGTAAAAAATGTGTCTTTTTTGGATTTAGTTCACTCACGCTATTTTTAGTGTTTAATAGAACTTTTGGAAAAAATTCAGAAATGATCCTCCTCGTCGGAACTGCGTAGCAGATTAGATGAGCCAGTTTGAGACAACTGGGTATTGCTGTGTCAAATAAATTCAATTTTGTTACTCTTTGCATGAACCAATAATAACAAAAAAGGGCCCATTCCTGTCCCCCTTCCTTTTTATTTCCGCCATCTTGTTTTTATCTGCCATGACGTAGTGCCCTCTGGTCGGTCGTAGGTGGTTAGTAGACGAATGCAGACGTATAGTGACCTGTATTCTGTAGTTCAGTTTTAATGATTAGTGTTGTATATAGGTTTTTATAAAGTGCATGTTTTTTAGAGTTAGTGAAGTTGACAAACAACATGGTGGTTGTGATTCTTGGCTTAGGCGTGCCATAACGCTTTGGTATGATTTGTTTATTTTAACCTAGTTTGTAATTATGTATTAGGTTAGTTCTTTACCTGAAGAAGAGATCAGATTGCAGATCTCGAAACGTAGTGTTACTGATTTCTTGTTTCACTGAACGCTGGAAAATGTCCGGAAAAATCCTGTTTCCTTCACAAGCCTTCCATTGTCAAAAATAACCTTCAAACAAAGAATTGATTATTGGTATAATTATCTATAAGTATTAAACGTCGTAGTTGTATCTTAAAAAACAAATTCAACTTGAGTAGTTATTTTTGTCGAATATCATATTTAAACACTTGATGATAAAACATTAGTCTTGAAACATGTTGTGAAATCCACATAAAAAAAGTTATGAAACTTTTTGACAGATATAAGAAAGTAAATATTTTTTTGTATATTACCATAATCATTTCACACATGAATATATAATCATTTTTTTCATAATGATTATAATACAATATTTCAGAGATATAGTGTATTGGACACTGTTCTTTAAATTACTTATGTTAGCTACTTTGAAACTGATTTGTTATAGCCTCTGCTTCTAATATTTCAGATATTTTCAAGCCTCACACAGTTTTCATTATTTTTAGATGTAGATTGGATTGAAAACTTTTTAAGGAGCAATTACCACAAATGACAGTGCTATTGGTGACAAGTGATAAACATTCAGTGCTTACATTAATAGACAACAATTAATAATTGTTTTTGCATGTAAACTTATTTATCCTAACCAATATCTTATGTTATCAATAAACACTACTTATGGAAATATTTTTTACATAGTTCTATATAATCACCAAACTGATTGTCAAAATACCAATTAATGAAAATGTTTCTTTCAATTTCAATTTTTATATTTTAAAGATCAAATTAATTTAGTTACATTTTAGAGCTGTATGCTCTGCTTCGGTTTAACATTTTGAATTAATATACTGCCTACCAAAAAAGGTGGTAGGTATTTTTCTTATATCGTAATAAGTTAAAGTACCATGAATAGAAGACAGACAGTCCAATCATGAACTATAAGACATAATATATTGTTCCATTAATTAGCCAGTAATCACTGAGATAAGACCAATTACTGACACCTGACCCTCGACCTCTGTTTTCTCGTATACAAGCTTCAGTTTTAATGATTACTTTGGTTATTTCCTCCATTATAAAGTTTGACATAGGCAGGCACCTGGAAATAAGTTTTGTAAACAATATCTTTTACTTTGTTTTACTCTTCTCTCTTGATCGAATTACTGAGTCGAGCTTCTAGTGCTACTCAGCTAAATTAACTGTGGGAAAACACTTATTTACAATATTTATTTTCTAATTCTAAGGATTTATTCAGTTTTAACAAAAGTATTACATGTTACATATTTTGTAGAGCTTATTTAATCCTCTATAATATGGTCATATACAAATTATTAGACTCACAGAATTAAAATTTTATCCCAATCTTAATGTACAAAGTAGAAGTACGCTACACCTCAAGTTGCATAACAAGCTTCACTGAGGTGGTGTACAAAAAAATCAAGTAAATTAGATTAAATAAGGTTGTATAAAGGACTCTTAGTTCCAAATTTGTCAACCTAAGCTTATGTATGTGTGTATATGTAACTTCAAGTTCCACTAGTAAGGCCTGTCTACTCCTGCACCTTCAACGAACGAGATCCAAAAGCTTCTGCCAAATGCTGATGTCGAATTCATCACCTGTCTGTGAGATCCCAAATATCCAAATAGGGTTCTTCTCTAACCTCAATCTTCTCACAATTCAAAATAATGTGTTTAGCAGTCTCTTCCAGCTGATTAGTCTACACCTAGGATCTTCAGTAGTGAATTCTAAGGTGTGCATTCTGTCTTTTCTGAATTGACTGTATCCGTAAATGACCTATATCAGAAGGATTTTTTTTTGCTTCATCAGCTAATGAACTGGATTTTAGTGTCTCTAAATGAGTTTCTTGCGAAATGATTTCACAGTAAAGCTCTGCCACCGATGACAGTACAACAATCAAAGTAATGATGTCATATGGCTGTATTTAGTTCTTTAGAAATTTATTTATCCTGCAATTTTTTCTTTGGCATCATGGTTGCCCATAAGACCAATGTAAAAATTTTCACTAGCATACAGTCAAATCCCATCAAGTGACATGCATCATCATCAAATTCAGTTTTGCTTATATAGAAATAAAGCAAATGCAAAATATCAAGTCTATAGGTCAGTTCATTCTCAAGATATTGTGCGGACAGACAAAAATGAATTTTTTCCAGCTCGAATGATAGGCTTTGCTAACTCTCAGTTAATAGTATAAATTACCTAAACCTAGATTTACATGAACTGTTATGTGATATCATTATTCCTTTTTCCTAATGGTTCAGAAAGCAATTGGTTTTTTTTTAGAAAGAAATGTCACATTGTTAATAGAGTGATGTATAAAACAGGTAGCACAACGATGCAGAAAAACGTTCTGTGAATAAGGAATGAATGAATGAATGAATAATAAATGAATGAATGAATGAATAACGTTTATTCCAGCAGTTTATATACATATATACAATCTTTCTTAGATGAAATAGCTATTATTTTATACATACACAGCAGCTTATATATAGAAGAAGTGTAAAATAAGTATAACGAATAGAATAATAAATATAACAATACTGGAAATCCTACATGGGCAATCTGCCTGTGCGTAGGCCTAGTTGCATCTAGCCGCCAACATAAAATTTAAATAATACACTGGATATGTTAGTAATAGAATAAGGTAAAAAAAGATAGAGGGATGTATGTCTATTGCTTCTTGAATTGCTTCTTTTACTGTAAGTGATTGTTTTTATTCAAGCGGTGGAAAACAAATGAATAAAAATGGTATGTGTGGCTAAAAAATGATCCATTTATGACGGAGTGAGATGAGAGAGAGGAGTGTGTGTGTATTTTTGTGTGTGCGTGCATCTGTGTGTGCGTGCATCTGTGTGTGTGTGTGTGTGTGTTCGGTTAGTAATAGTAACAACGTCATAGTCAAGGGCCAGGTCCGCTGTACCCGGCAGTGATAATGATCTCCGCCTCTGATACGCCTAATTGCAATAGCCACTCATTGATACGATTTTTTCAAAACTGACAGGATTGTGTGTTAAAGAAATTATAAGCGTGAAAGAATCTAGAAACATTTCTGAATAGTATATTTGATATGTAATATGAATTAGTTGTGGAGAAATATCTATATAGTTGTAAAGTGGCTATTCCTGTGTCACGGGCATATCGGATAACATTACTGTAAATAGATTATTTTACGAATGGTTAAAAATGCTGTATAATGGAAGCACAAAGAAAGATAATAAAGAAGAGCAAGACGATTGGGTTTTAGCACCAAGCTCCTCTACTAAGTGATTTGTAACGGTTAACCTTTCGGGGAGCAATGATTAGCTGTGTAGTTTTGTCTTCATCGAAGACCAGATCATTGCTGATACAGTAGTCTTGTGCTAAACTCACTGCAATGAAGTTGTTCACCTCCAGTGCTTCTGCTATCGTATTGCTAGGCAGGAGTATGGTATCATCGGCAAACATGATAGCTCTGCTATATTGGCTAACGTAGTTGGGGAGATCAGCTGTAAACAAAGCGAATAGCACTGGTCCTAAGACCGAGCCCTGAGGGACTCCTCTCTTGACATTTAGTGGCTTCTATCTGGTCAGTGTTGTAATACCATTGGTGGTTCCTTTTAGCTCCATAAGCTGCATTCGACTGCTTAGATAGCTTTTAAACCAACAGCGAGCTATTCTGACAACTCCAAGCTGTTCGAGTTTGTCTAAAATGAAGTTGTGATCGAGGCAGTCGAATGCCTTGCTTAGGTCAAGGGATGTGCTGATGATTGTTTTCCCAGCATCTAGGTCATTAGTTATATACACTCAATGATTTCTCCAAGAGCTGTTATTGTCGAGTGGCCTGGTATAAAGCCATGCTGTCCTTCAAGAATAATATCATTTTGCTGGTGATGCGCTCTAAGTCTACTTAAAACAACTCTCTCCAAGACTTTAGAGAATGTGGGAAGCAATGAGATCGGTCTGTAATTCTTGATCTCATCTATCTTGCCTTTCTTATAGAGAGGGTATACTTTTGAGGTCTTCATCTTAGATGGAAACACCCCTTGTGCCAGAGACTTATTGATCACGTCGGTCAAAGGAACCAGCAGTTCTTCCTCGCATAGTTTCATGATCCTTGAAGAGATGTCGTCTACACCAGCTGAAGAGGATGGTTTGGATGCTCTGATGATCACCCGAACTTCATTTTTTGTGGTTGGAGCAAATACTCTGAGATGTTCTTCAACAGTAAAAGTATTATTTGTGGGTGCATACGTTTTTGGGGGATTTTTCTCCTTCAAGGTGTCTTCAGCCACATTGATGAAGTAATTGTTGAAGTGCTCAGAAATGCTGTCTAATTCACAAAATGCTTCATTGGCTATTTTTAGTGAGCATATGGAGTCTGTTGGGTTTTTCAATGTCCTTCTTTTGGCATTTATTACTGTCCAGATGGCTTTGTTTTAGTTTGTAGATTCAGAGATATAATTCTCATTGGCAGACTGCCTTAGTGATCTGAGCTTAAGATCATAAATTTTTTTTTTTTTTAGTCAAATCTACTTTGTCTTCCAGTCAGAATAAATCTGTCCCGTGCTTCAATAAAGGATTTCTTCCTTTCATTCACCTCCTTGTCATATGCAGTTGTTTTTTGTTTTACAAGCCTGTTGCGAGCTATCTTGTATGGGCAGGCAAAGTCCAAATTAGCAACCACCAGAGTGATGAATCTGGAATAGGCCATGTCTGCATCTTCCTCTGTAAGCACTCCATCCCAGGACTGATGAGAGATCGTTTCCCTAAGGGTTAACATTGAATTGCAATTAAATTGTCGCCGAGTGGAGACAGTTGAAGTATTTTTCAATGATGGTACATTTATGGTGAATATTTGGCCAGTATGGTCGGATAGATGTTCATTAATTATTTCTGTATTTACTAGGTCCTGGTCCAGATTTGTGCACACTAGGTCAATTGAAGTCTGTGATGTGCTCATTATTCTAGTGGCAGGGAGAGGCAACCTATGGATGTCATAAGAAGCTAATAGCTCATTTAAGGCTGATTTATCTTGTGAATCTTCCAGGTAGTCAACATTCAAGTCTCCCACTAAGCAGATTCCACTGCTATTGGAGGGTAGTGTTTCAAATGCATTTGCTAATAGTGCCATGGCATCTTCAAGGGGGGCATCTGGTGGTCGATAGGCACCCAGGATGAGAAGATTTTCTCCATTGATTTAGAGAGATATTTATACCTGACAGCTCCTAAAGGCACTCCCTGCTAAGATGTTCAATGTTTAGGCTCTCGATAGGGTTGGCAATTAAGTTATGGCTGTAAATGGCCACACCGCCCTTTCTATGATTAGTCCTGCTGAAAGCTACTATTAGCTTATAGTTTATTAGGTGAACATTTGAGATGGAATAACAGTCCAACCCATGTTCTGTGATTACAACAATGTTGGGTTTATGATCATCAAGCAGATGGTTTAGGCGTTCTACCTTATTTCCAATACAGTCTACATTCTGATGAAGAATGGTTGTCTTTACAGGAATGAATAATGATAGAGGACCAATTAATACACAAAATAATAAGAAATTATTTGTTAAATCGTTAGATGAAAATTATATTAATTTTTAATTTTATCTTCTTATAATTTATAAACTAAAAATCATAAATTTTGTACAAAAACAAATTTCATGATTGCAGTTCAAAGTCAAATTAAAAATAAAATGTCACTTACTAAAAAAAAATTAAAAAATAGTTTTATAAAATTCTTACATACTTGAATAAATTAAATGTTATCAGTAAAGTCAAAGTTGTGTACTGTAATGTGTCTAGTTGTAAGGTTTTTGTCCAAAAAGGAAATATTTTATGTAACCTTAAAAAAATGTATTAATACTCCAGTGGATGCGCTACTTACTATAACGAGTGTCTCACAAGATCAGTCCTTACCCCACTTTTATTTTTCCCTATTATCGTATGTTGATCTGTGTCTGGTTGTTAAAAATGATGAAATAACGTTTTAAAAGTTTAAATGAAAATACTGTGTACAGTAGTTCCTATTTCCTATCTGCGGCGACTATGCAAAGATGTCTTCTGCTTGGCTGTAAACAAACAATAATTTTTATATATCTCGTAATTTGTGTAGTTGTATCCTCTACACGTATCCTGTATACAAATATGTGTATGTTTATAACCTAACATGTTTTATCATGGCTAAGAGTAGGTTGAAATTTTCCCGCTCCCTCTTAATGGCCAAATTTGCTTCTAATGGTAACAAAATAATCTTGTATTATAAGCTTATTTCAAAATAATACAGGAATTGTTATTGAAATCAGAATTGGAAATCAAGACATCAATTATTTTGGTTTTGGAAAAGGAATCAAAACTGTTTTGTATTGGTTTATCCCTAGTTTCTTACATGTCCTTTCACGTTATTGGTTTAAATTTGCAGTAATTATTTTAAATATAAATGGGTTTTTGGACGGCCAGGTGATAGAGCCAGAGGAGATGCACGCGCTGGGGGTGGCCACACCTCACACCACACACTGCCTGCCCTCTGGGGACATCATGATCTCTACCATGGGGACAGTGTCCGGAGAAGGCAATGGGGACTTTATACTTGTTGATGGCTCTACCTGGAAAGTCAAAAGTGAGATTTTTTTATAAATGGCACAAAAACAACAGTTATCCATGTCTATTCTTTTCCATTTTGATACCCCCACAAATTTTTATGGTTTTAAATGTTTCACTACACAAAATTTCAATATTCTGATTAGAACGTGAGTTAACATATATGAAATTAAATTTATTTTAGCGCCTATTGTATAGTTACTATTACTAAACAACATGTTCATTAAAATTAACCTAACAACACTTAAAATTACTTTATTTAAATTATGATGTATCTGGGTAAATTGTAAAAGGATCCACCCAGTCAAGATTAAAACTAATAAATACTAGGTGATTCAGATATACAAGCAATCTATCAGATTCTGGTGAGCAACCAAGTTCTTGGAAAGAACCTGAAGAAGTAAACTAGAATATCACCATTATCTCTGTACAATTCAGGAAAACTTGGAGGGAGGCAGTAATCATTTCTCTATTATGTACAATCAGATATAAATTGATTTTCGTTACCTTATTATTATTCTGTTTACTTTTCCCCATTTTGTACAGATTTTATTGATATTTCATTAATTTTTGGTGAATGTGATATTTAGATTGTTTATGCCAACTTGTATAAATAAATACAGCATTTTGAAATGGTGAAAAATGTGTTTATGTGATTTCTAAGTCGTTATAAGTAATACACAAATGTAAATACTAAAGATTCATTGAACATAACATACATATTCATTTATGTGCCTCACAATATTTTGTTTTGTCTGGATAGTTTTTATGTGCGGAAAATCATAAAATATGGCTCTAAAGGTTGTGAGGAAAACTAGGGATTTTTATGTTGTTTTAGGCTTGTGGACGGAGGGTGACAAAGTGGCTCAGTTTGGATACGACTTCTGGTACCAGCCGTATTGGGACATCATGGTGTCGAGCGAGTGGGGAGCCCCCAAGTCTTTCAAGCCCGGCTACAAACATTCCGACGTTTTGGATCCGAGTGAGTATAGCGTATTCCTGTGTTGTAGTATGATACCTGAAAATTGCCTATTGACAAACCGCTTGCAAAGAAACCTGTGCAGAAGCAAATATCTGAGCAGCAGGAGCTCAGGAGGGGCCCCCCTCCAGTGGTGGGGAGTGGGGCAAGCATCTCATCATCTCTGTTTTATCAGCTGTGTGGATCGTGTCTCACTCACGCTTACACTGCATTTTTTTTTACGTGCACACCATTTCGTTTACACTGCAGCCACTTACCTATTCTATAAGTGTATTGTTGTTTGTGTGTAGGCCTATGCAAGCATAAAATATTAATTGAACAGACTAATGTAACCATAGACGTATCCAAGGAGCTTTGGTGTGAGGTTAGCTGCTAAGTTGCAGTGGCCAGGTCGACGGGCGAGTACCGAGCAGTGGCAGGAATACTGGGAGAGGGTGGCATCACAGTGGTGGAGAGGTATTTACTCCACCCTGTGTGAACTGAATTCGCCCAGTTTCTTTGTAAGCGGTTTACCTATAACAAATCATCTTTTAATATGTATATATACATATTAATATTTGTAATATGTATAAATCACATTTCACAAATGATTGGTGTTGAAGTTACATTGTACTATGTATTAATAAACTTAACATTTTAAGTACTTGTCTGTCCTCAAACATGTGGTCATCTATAAATAGCTGACCATTTTGCATGTTTTTCTAAATATCATAACTCAGAAACTAGTTAATGTAAAAAAAGATACTTATTTTCCTGAAATCCCTGTATCTTCTTCTTTATAGTGGCAATGAAATTATTTTTTGTATTATAATAAGTATACAAAACTATTTTATATCTCCTTTTTGAAAGTGTATCACTAAACTATGCTATACAAAGAAAGCAAAGTCTTTTTTAAAACGATTTTTTAAATTTTCTATTATTTTACAAAAGAAAACTCACAATTCTCCAATAATTTTTGTATTTTACCACAAGGCCTTTCGACATCGAAGATGCCATCATCAGGTGTGAATCAACAATTTAAAACAAATATCAGCTGAGTAAAACTTAATACAAAACTTATATGGTTAAAAGTAAAATAAAATAAATATTATTATATGTATAAAAGTTTTGATCAAACAAGAATTTAGATATATTTTAAAGGAATGGTGAATTTTTTGAATCGGTCCAAAATTATTGTTTAATATTTTATCTTTATGTTTTGTTATGTATAATGTTTCATATGCGTCGAGTTCTTCTTGTTTATGGACTTGTTTTAATAATGTAAAGTGTGGTTTGTTTCAAATGCATGTTTGGCAATAGCTGATTTTTCAGTTTGTCCATATTTATAATATCTTTCGTGTTCCTTAAATCTTTTATTAATGGTTCTTTTTGTCTGGCCAATATAAATTTTATCCCAATCTTCACAGTTAATTTTGTAAATGCCACTTTTATTTTCATCTAAAATTTTATCTTTGGATTTCCAATTAGGTTATTTATTTTATTTGGTGTGCAAAATGTTATGTTCATGTCAAGATGTTTTCTAAATACTTTTTTAATGTCTTTATAAAATGGATAACTCATGGATTGCCAGTTCCGTTTTTCTTTTTGTTCACTTTTTAAAGTTGTTCTCGATGTTTTTGATAAATTCTTCTTTTGTTTTTTTAATAAACTGTCAATTAATTTAGTTGAGTATCCATTGAAAGCTGCTATACTTGTTATGTTTCTTATTTCCTGCATGTATTCATTGTGTTTTAAAGGTGTTGTAAGTAATCTATTAATCATTGTGTGGAAAGCAACTCTTTTTTGGGAGGGTGGATGGTTCGAATCGTGTGGTGTATGTATCTGTTGTTGCAAGTGGGTTTTCAGTAAATGTTATATTCTATGTCGCCATTATTCCTTTTCACTAATACATCTAAAAATGGCAATGATGAATTAGTTTCAATTAGGTTGTCACTTTGTATTAGTGTATAAATGTTTTGCTGTCGACATATTTATCCTTGTTGTGTTGGTAGCCCTGACAGGCCGTTCAATCAACTTGTATTCCTGGAAAGAGCGAAAGCTGCTCCAGACCATTTCCTTTGGGGATGAAGGGATCGCTCCATTGGAGACCCGGTTCCTCCACAACCCTTTGGAAGCTCAGGGCTTTGTCGGCTGTGCAGTGACTTCCAACATCTTCAGGTACTTGTAGTTGTTAATTTCAGCCTAAAACCCTAAGTCTTATCACATTCTAACAGATTTATCAGCCTTCATTTATGTAGTGTTGAAGTTTCACAGTCCTCAGAAGCTCATAGTCCAGGATCTAATTGAGCATGCTTAAAAGTATTCGAAATTCTGTTTGTTGATTTTTGGTTTAGTGAAGCCTATTACTCAAGAGGCTGGAAAAATTTCACTTCTTTCTGTCTGTCTGCACATTATCTAGAAAATTAAATAACATACAGACTTGAAATTTTGCATTTTGGTCATATATATATATATATATATATATATATATATATATATATACACATTAAACTGTATAAATGGCAATAGCCTTATTTAATTTCAATAAACATTGAATCACAAAAAGTACTTGCTCTCTGCCGGGAGTCGAACCCGGATCTCTCACTTGCCGGGTGAATGTGCTACCATTACACCACAGAGTGCTTACTTTTTCCGATTCAATTATTTTGTATTTGGCCGTATCTGTCACATATGCATTTAATATAAATAACAAACTCATGTCGACGAAACCTAATAATTTACTTTTAACTGTTAAACTGTATAAATGGCAATACAGGTTGTTTATGTTTTTATTCTGAAATAAAAACTGATTTCATACACATGTTCATTAAAAATTTAAATGGATATAGTTTATGAAACATTAACGTAAAATTGAGCCAAATTTTATTGCAGTTAACAACAAACTTACTACCTGCCTAACTATAAGACAAAATTTTACATGGTTTTCTAATTTAAATTAATGATTTTTTTACTAAAGAAAAATAAATTAAATAGGATCAACGATTACTCTATTTAAAATTAATGCGGTTTTTCGCCTGTAGTGTGTATTGTGAACTTCTTGAAAATTAACACAGGCAAAATTACAATTATAGAGAAAGATGTAAAGGGTAACTAATTCTCAACCTTAAAAACCTCATGTATGGTTGAGATTTATTGATGACATTTTCATGATTTGGAATAATAGTTTTTATTTTTGTAAGTCTTTCTGGAAAATTTAAACAAATTCTCAATTTTGAAATTTGCGTGGTAGTTTTCCAAAGATATCTTACCATTCTTAGATTTAGTTGTTTTTATTAAGTCCAGATTTCTTAAAACAAAAATTCACATTAAAGACACAAATACTTCGGATTATTTAAATTTTAACAGCTACCATCCTGTTTTGTCAAAGTACCAAAAGGTTTATCAGTTACGGCCAAAAATTGTTTTTTTTAATACTTTGAAAATTATGTTGAAAGACTAGGAAATTTTTTAAGGAAGTAGCCTTCCAAGTTAAAAAAAAGTAAATTAGACAGTCTAATGTTCATAAAACTCAAATAAATGCTGATGTAGAATTTATAACAAAATACTTTTTTGGCTTGTATAAAACAAATATTGTAAACATTACATACAACATTTTAAAATCTTTACAAATAATAAAAACACTTATTTTCAAAATCACCCAGGCTAGTTAAGTAAAAACACTACCCTCAAAAATCCTCTGGTATGGCCCAAGTTTTTATTTGTATATTTATATAGCTGGAATATAAAAATAAATAATATGCTTATAACAATGAAAAGAGTCTAAAGAGAATAATAATTAATATATATATATATATATATATATATATATATATATATATATATATTTTAATTATTATTCTCTTTTTTAAGCCTCAGCTCTTGGCTATGCTGGCTTGTTTTTTGTCACTGTGGCTGTTATTCCTATCATGATTGGACCTCCTCGGGATTTGAACCCATGATCTCTTAGTTAGAGAGCCGTGACTGTATCCACTAGTCTACGGAGGAGGCATTTTGTTTTTCTAGGTGATTGTTATAGCAACAAAGAAATTTTACAAAATATTAAATAAAAATTTTTTTTTGTATAAAAGTGGTTTAAGCATAGTTCTTTTGCACATTGATATTTTTATATATTAGTCAACTATCTATTGTTTAAATGAATAAAATCCAATCAGGAAAATACTTTAAGTATATTAGAAAACACATTAAACAATATATTGTATTGTTGCTGTAGTACAAATTATTTTATAAAACATTTAAAATAGTTTGTAAACAAACATTTTTCAGTGTAGTTCATTGATATTGATATTTAGATACATCAGTTATCTATTGATTGTTTGAGTGACTGGATTCTATATAGTTATAATCTAGAATTATACATTTAACAAACAAACAAGTCATCAAATAATGTGAAAATGTATTTAAAACCATATTGAATTCATCACTGCCAAGTGATGTTCACAGCATTGAAAATGTTAAAAAACACATTGATGGATTTGTCTTTGTAATCATGTAATAGACAGAAAAAGATTAATTCATGATACCATAATCATCGATATATATTAATATTGTTTAACATTTGTTACTTATACAGCTGGTGACATAATTTAGTAGACTTGCCACTTAAAGGGATAACTCAATATTGCTAGTTATATTTGGTTTAAAACAAGCTAGGGAATTTTCCAAGGGTAAATCCAAGAATTTTAACAATATTTTGAGTGATTTCTGGTATGCTAATTATTGGCTGATAGTGATCATTCACAGTTCTGTTGATCCTCACAACTGGATCCGTGTCGTAGCTAATTGCTTATGCTAGGCTTAGGTTGATGGTGATCATACACAGTTCTGTTGTTCCTCACAACCGGATCACTGCCATAGCTAGCTGCTTAAGCTAGGCAGTAAGAGAGTGGTTGATGGTGATCATTCACAGTTCTGTAGATTCACACAACTGGATCACTGTTATAGCAGCTGCTTATGCTAGGCAGTAAGAGAGTGGTTGATGGTGATCATTCACAGTTCTGTAGATCCTCTCAACTGGATCACTGTCATAGCTAACTGCTTATGCTAGGCTTAAGAGAGTGGTTGATGGTGATCATTCACAGTTCTGTTGATCCTCACAACTGGATCACTGTCGTAGCTAATTGCTTATGCTAGGCAGTAAGAGAGTGGCTGATGGTGATCATTCACAGTTCTGTTGATCCTCACAACTGGATCACTGTTATAGCAACTGCTTATGCTAGGCAGTAAGAGAGTGGCTGATGGTGATCATTCACAGTTCTGTAGATCCTCTCAACTGGATCACTGTCATAGCTAACTGCTTATGCTAGGCTTAAGAGAGTGGTTGATGGTGATCATTCACAGTTCTGTTGATCCTCACAACTGGATCACTGTCGTAGCTAATTGCTTATGCTAGGCTTAGGTTGATGGTGATCATTCACAGTTCTGTTGATCCTCACAACTGGATCACTGTTATAGCAACTGCTTATGCTAGGCAGTAAGAGAGTGGCTGATGGTGATCATTCACAGTTCTGTCGATCCTCACAACTGGATCACTGTTATAGACAATCTTACTTCATTTACACAATCATAGAGATCGGTATTGGCGTCAAAACAATGTTACATAAAAATGAAGTTCTATCTTGCGAGTGTTATCTTTAAGTCTTCCACTCCATGAATTCCTTTTCGCTATAGAAGGGATGATCTTCAAGCCATCGAAGGAGTTTTCCCTTGAAGGTCTTTGCCGTGTCTTGTTTGATGTGGTCTGGCAGGTTGTTGAAATACCGTGCTCCCCTGAAGGTTGGCTTCCTTTCAGAAAAGCTCAGGTGATGTGCTGGAAGTGAGAAATCTGAGGCATTTCTGGTGTTATATTGGTGATAAGCTCCAAGTTTTGGCTTGTTTGATGAGATTACTAGTAGAATTACCTCGCTTATGTAAAGTGCAGGTACTGTAAGTATTTTGTGCTCCTGGAATGCTCTTCGACAGCTGCTTTGAAATCCAAGGCCTGTTAAGCATCTTATTGTTTTCTTCTGCTGCAAGAAAACTCTTTCCATGTTGGAGCTAGTAGTTCCA
The DNA here is from genome assembly GCF_021130785.1 of Homalodisca vitripennis. Classification (NCBI taxonomy): domain Eukaryota; kingdom Metazoa; phylum Arthropoda; class Insecta; order Hemiptera; family Cicadellidae; genus Homalodisca; species Homalodisca vitripennis. The sequence continues at coordinate 36,291,060 of NC_060208.1, forward strand.
CCCCATGCTGCTATGCTATATCTAACATGTGCCTCAAAAAGAGCAAAGTAGGCAATTCTTGCTGCAGATGTTCTGCATATTTCTTTTATCCTTCTTATGACATAGGTGCCCGATGCAAGTCTCTTGCACAGCACATCAACATGAGCCTTCCAATTGAGGTTCATGTCAAGATTAATACCTAAATATTTTAAATTATCTTGTACTTTTAAGTCAGGTATCCCATTCTGTGTGTTTCCTCTTGTGCTATACGTCATCTGTACAGTTTTACTCTCATTCAAAGCTAGGTCGTTTGTCCTACAGTACTGTTTTGCTGAGTTGAGGATGGTTCGTGTATCTATTTCAAGTTGATTTTTATTTTTGTTAGCTAATGTTAGAACAGTATCATCTGCATACATTATTGTTTGGCAGAGGTTGGTCAGGTACTGAGGTAGGTCGTTTGTGTAAGCAAGAGGAAAAGGACAGGTCCAAGCACTGTCCCTTGTGGTACTCCTCTATTCACCTGAAGTGGGGTTGAGTGAACCTTGGTAGTTGTTCCGTTCAGGTTGTGTTTTAGTTCCACTAACTGCTGTCTTCAGTAACTTCACTACTGTAGGAAGGTCCTGAACCAGTTAGCTGATGTTCCTTTGATTCCCAGTTGGTGTAGTTTTTCTAGGAGCAATGAGTGGTCTATGCAGTCGAATGCTTTACTAAAATCTAGGAACAGGCTTGTAACAGTTTTTCCACTTTCAATTTGGTCAATGATGAACCACTGTTAGTATGCTAGACAGTAAGTGAGTTGATAAATAGACCATATATTGGTCTTTGGTCATGAATGTAATAAATCCGTCCAGTATCTTTTCTTTCATATTTGTAATTTTGTCCATGTACAGTTGTGTATATACCAACAACATAGATGATTTTGACTGTAGACCAAATTAGATTGTCTTGTAATGGGTGATGCCTTAGTTAACAAGCCTTAATTACAGGATTGAGCTGTGTTATCATTACTGTGTCAAACACATGGCTATTTTTGGTGTTTATAAATTAACACTGTAGAACCTTGAGACAAGTCTCAAGGAGATTTGGAAAACCTTTTTTGTATCAGTAACATTTTTGATTATCCCTTTTGATCATACTAACAAATTCCCTTTTAAAAGTAGTCTACATTTACTAAACAGTTGTGAACGGTTCATTATTGTTGTTAGAAGGTTAGCAATTAAAACTCATATTTTAATTATCGTATTGTAATTCGTTTAATTGTTTACTGCTACAATATTGTAGTTAAAAATAGTACTGTAGCAATGACAGAAATATAAATAAAATATAAATATAAATAATATAAAATATAAATAACAACACACAAGAGTAAAAATGTAATTAAAAGTTTCTTTCACATCTACTTACTGTATTTTGTAAAAACTGCAGGAAGCTAATTTTCATTTATTTCACAACTTGCAGAAATACAGAGCAAGTTAGTGAAAATTAGTTAGTGTGCATTTCAGTCCTGTTATTCCTTTCTCTGGATAAGTGGATGTCAACAATGTGACATAGTTTTTTCAACATATTTTGTATTTAAACATTGTTATCTTTTATGCAATTATTTTATTTTTTGTAAAATTTCTTTTTAACAGCACCATTTTTGTGATTTCAGATTTTACAGAACAGATGATGGTACTTGGGCGGTAGAGAAGGTGATCGTTATTCCACCCAAGAAAGTGAAAGGATGGGCACTTCCTGAAATGCAGGGTAAATAAAAACGGAATGTTTGGGCTTTTTTAAAACTAATTGTTATTTCTGCCAACAGTGATATTGGCTCCTAATGTCCTAAATGAATTTTTGAGTACAGTTGTTGAACTTTGCAACTAAATATCCTATTCATTACATTCAGAAGAAAGGAAGATTCAATGTGTGGCTGTCATTTAAAAATATAAAATTGTAGATGCAATATTAATTTGAAAGGTTAATTTAAACAACAGGATGGTCCGACGACTGTAATAGGTATTAACTCAACCGATTCAAAAATGTATAAACTCCAAAACCTTTAAAATTTACACGATTAAAATCTGTGTACGCATTTAAAGTAGTTTCAAATAATTTGTACTTGTATTAGCTCAACATTTTCTATGGCCTTTATGGTTGTTGTTATATATGTGTACATTAACATTTGATACAATAATGTGAGTAATAAATAGGAAACAGGTGCATCATCAAAATATTAAATAGTATTCACTTAAGGTAACTTAAACTATAACAGATGTAGATAAGATCATATAACAAATGTAGAAAGTAACAAATAAATAGACAAAAAACACAGAGTAATAACAAACAAGTAAACTGTACAAATATGCAATAACCTGCAAATAAAAGCAATATTTTTCCTGTTAAATCAATTACAATTATAATGCTGAATTAACAAAATGTCATGTTCTGTTTAATATAAAGTATAAATAGCTACAATAGAATTCTTGAGATAATAGGACAATTCAGGGAAATACTGACAAAAGTAACTACAAAATATGGACTGATTTCAGGCGGTCAGGCATGAAGTAGGTTGAATGCAGCCAATTGCTCTTGGACGTTTGTGTGGGAGAAGGTTAAATCTATCATTATTAAGTTTGTGAGCTTCTGAAAGCTTAAAAAAATGTACTACATGAAAAATTACCCTTTTTTGTTTTTGTTTATTTAAGTTTTAGTGATATATTCAAGTGTGTATGTATTATTGTGTTATACTTAAGTTTAGGCAACAATTTAATAAAACAATATATAATGCCACCACACACCATTAAAACTATAGATATTTAAATGTCTACTTAAGAAAAATATTAAGAAACAAAATGGTCCATTTTCCTATACTCCTTGTTAGTTTTATGACGCTATACTTTCCTACAGTGAGTCTAGAGTTAACATATAAAAGTGATTAGTTTTCTTTACTCTGTGACACTTAAAAATAACCAAACAACAAAATTCGTTATCTAGGGATTTTTGTATGTCCAAGATTATATTTTATAATAAACAACCTATGTTTCCCTTTTCAGTTTGAGTTTTGGTGTTGCTATACATTGTGAGGAGAGAAAACCTATGTCAAATAAAAAAATACCTAATTTAATTGTTTTTTTTTCTATTAGATAAGCAAAGTATCAGAGCAATGGCTCAAAAAAGTTAATGTTAACAACATTATTCAGAACAAACCTGGAAGGAGAGTTGTGTATCTTCTATGACCTAAATCTAGTTTTGAATAAGGAATATCTACAGGTAGCTCTATAAAGAAGCTTTTGTCAGTACCCCCTACAGTACTTTTAAAAAAATGTCACATGTATTCTGAAATACTATGTTTTTAAACATCTGTGTCGACTGTCCAGGGATGGTGACGGATATCCTGCTTTCCCTTGACGACAGGTTCTTGTATCTCAGCAACTGGCTTCATGGAGACGTGCGACAGTATGATGTAAGCAACCCCTCCAAGCCCGTACTCGTCGGCCAAGTGTTTCTGGGTGGGAGCATACTCAAGGGTGGCCCAGTAGAGGTCATCGAAGACCATGAGCTCACTGTAAGTCATGTACTCAGTTGCAATTTGTTGTTACGTACAACATCAATTTGTAGGCTGGTAATCACCTTACACAGTATTAGTATACAGAACAAAATTACTTCATGGAAACAATTAAGGGTGGATAGTATAAACATACCTTGCTTACTTGGTAGTAGAGGAATATGATTAATGAAATTTTATATCGAATCCAATACTATGTATCCGTTTAAAGCTTTTAAAAATCATTAGTTATGAATTTTAAAAGCAAATATTTATAAGAAAAATATTTATAAATATTTATTCCTTATAGAATAAGGAACGAAATAACCAGAGAAAGATTGAAGGTAGTTTCACTGCAAGAGACAATGGAAAGAAGAAGAATACAGTGGATGGGGCATTTGAAGAGGATGGGAGATAATAGAATGCCTAGAATAGCACTGGAGAAGGAGGAAAGAGGAAGAAGACCAAGAGGAAGATGGGAGGATCAAGTGTGGAAAGACATAGAGAGAAGGGGACTACAGAAAATGCAGGTGGAGGAAGAGGAGACCTGGAATGACAGACAAAAGTGGAGGAGGCTGTGTACGACGACCCGTGATAACGGAAACGTCAGATGATGATGATGACTTATGAATCATTGTTTTAATGGGAATATTAATAATATGACATTTGTTAATTTTAAGTGTTATGTTTAGAACCAAGTTTAAAAGCAAAAGCAGTTTTTAAAAATACACATAGACCTGTAATGTATTTTTAGAGCGCATAGTCTAAAAAATGTATGAAATTTACTCATCATATTATTTTTGAGGCTCAATAACTAAGAACGAAATTGCAGTACAAATCTTTACTTACATATAGTATTCTATATTTATTTATATGAATTATAACTTGTTTGACCACAATTCACTTACATTTAGGTTTTGGGAAGGAGATACCATGGCAGCCTTCGCCACTGTTAGTGTGTAATAATTACGTAATTGTAAATTATAAATTATAACCTGGTAAGAAAGGTTCAAAACACAACTACTGCAATGCCAGACTGGGCTGCCATCTCTACTCAACTAATAGCAGCGCTGTGTTAGACTGTTGGACAATGTTTGTCTAAATACCATAAAATGTTCAAGAAAAATCATTTGGAAATACAAGTTGTTACTTCAGAACGTAGAAAGACAGAGAAATAAGAACGAAGAACCTTAAAATAGATAGCAATGATTTGTACCTTAGCTTTTCTTATGTATATAGCTGGTGGCAAAGATTCTCAGTGTAATATTGTAAGGCTTAAACCATTTGGTCATGATTTATTAAAATGGTTCCAGGGAATTCCAGAAAATCAGGATTTGTGATGAATTTTGTGTGCTGGGAAAAAACATTAAATATACTGGAATTTTACAGAATAATGAAAAGGTGCTTAAATTCTTTTACATCTGTTCCAAATATTATTCTTGCAGCACAATTTTGCCTCTCAAAAATTTCAAGAAATTTAATTTTGAGGTTGAGTGGTAGGATCTTGATAGCTTTTTAGGCTTTAATAATAATTGTCGAAGGCTAATCTCAAATCCATTAAATCGTAAAAAAAGATTTGGATTTGAAAATTGACCGATAGCACTTGAGTCTGCTTTGATTTTCAGTGTCACTAATTATTTGACAACAGTCATACATTCATGTTCCATCACTTCCAGTTTAGTTTGGTAACACAGCAGAAGCTTCGGCATAGAATGACAAACCATTAAACAATGAGGTCTTTGATTGGAAAATCGTCTTGCACATTGCTTTGTGTGTCTGTTGTAATATTCAATTAATATTGGAGAAGAATCATGTTCAAAGTGATATGGAAGTGCTCAAACTAAGTCCATTGTATAAGCATTACCATTGTAATGTATGATCGATAGATAGAAAAATTGTAGTTTATTCACCAAAGTAAAAAAACTTGTGAAACATATTTGAAAGCTAAAAGCACTTATAATATTGAGAACAATTGTAATGTTGAGGAATTCATTAATCATAATAGTAATATCATACAGATTAGGAGAAATAATTCATAAGCATTTAATTATAAATCGAAGGGAGTTGGTTACTTTCAAATTTACATTCACTAAAAACCCATTTAAAAACATCCCTCCTTAGCCTTACTAAAACAAATTTATTACCAAAGTTTTTCTTAATGTTTTATTTTCTGTAATTCTGTACTATTAAATATAAATTATTGTTAAAACATTGTTGTCACATTATGAATAAAATATAGTATTGTATTACATTGGCACACACTTACTTTGTCAGAATTAAACTGATGTAGTATTTAAATAAGATTAGTTTTGCATCTTAATAGATTCAGCTTCACTTAATAGTATAAAACTACCAAATAATTATGAGCTCAAACCATATTGAATATGAGATAACTATTCATACTCGGTTTGAATTTTTGAATATTCGCATACCTCTATTGTGCCATAGATGAACTTGCATATCGTTAATTAATGACTCACAAATTATGTTGTAAATGACAGGGAGATAATAATTTACTATCTATTTATCAATAGTCATTATAAATGATTTAATTTTTTGTGCTTGTCGTTATCTATATATATATATATACAAAAATGAATGTTTGTGTGTTTGTCCTTTATAGACTCAGAAACTATTTGACCGATCATTATGAAAATTTGTATGTATATGTATTTTTCCACGTAGAAGGTTTATATGCTATGCCCATTGATGTAACTCACCACCAGGAGGTGCTGCAAAATATATAAGTTATCAAAGCGTCTGCACATTGTAAACTACAATTACGAGATAGTTGTGTATAATAACCACACACTATGTGAAGGCGCTAAGTTTTTATGGATATTTGTCTTTCAAATGAATTTCTGTTTGGCCTTATAGCTTGAATGTTAGACCACTTTATTATTAAGTACATGTACGTGTACAATGGATATAAACATACACTTTTGGCAGATTTTCTTGATAGTGTCAACAAGGTAAACTCTACATCGGCGTTGACAATATACATAATTCACTTGAACCCCAGAAGTGCTCATACACGAGCAAAGCTTACAAAAAGCGTGCGAAGCCGCAGGGAACAGCTAGTTTTTTATAAATATTTGTACATTTTTAAAGTTCTGTTAGCATTTACAACTATTGTCCAAATTTATTTATGTGTAGTTAGTTTTCAAACTTTTAAAAATATTACATTATTTGGATAACAGGAGCAGCCAGCCCCGGTGACTATCAAGGGTAAGAAGATCCTCGGTTCTCCACAGATGCTGCAGCTGAGTCTGGATGGCAAGAGACTCTACGTCACCACTTCCCTCTTCTCTCCCTGGGATACACAGATGTACCCGGAGATGGTCAAGTGAGTTTATTCAGCAATTTTCTCATTGCCATCGTCCTTACCCATAATACCAATGTAAAAGTGTTAGAATTGTAATTTTATCTTTAATTTTGATCTCTAGAAAATTCAAAATAAATAGCGCTCTTTCTTAGATCAAGAAAAGCCTTTCTTGAAAGTTTCAAGTATTAAGAGCTATTACATGGAAAGATATACAAATAGACAGATAGCAACATTATTCTAGGAGTTGTTTGGTCCTTAATAAAATACATAGCTACAAAGGTACTGCATAGATACACAGTCCCCACAAAGGTCATTGTGATACGTATTTTAAATATTTATTTCACTGCTGTAGCATATGACATATATTTGTTGATTAACCAGGTTCATGATGTCTTTAGCTCATATCGCAGTTGATGTATCAATCTGCTGTTTTCTACACATGTTGTGATTTGGAAGTCAGTTTCAAAGGACTAATTGAGTTATTTTCAACATAACGTATGCATGTTTTAGAAAGCTTTTTGTGATTTTGATGAATAAAAGTTTGAAAAGTGCAATAGAAACCGTTTTACAAACTTCTTGTGATGTTACAGAAAAGGTTCAGTCTTGATGAAGGTTGATGTTGACACAGAAAAAGGAGGTTTGACTCTTGACACAGATTTTCTAGTGGACTTTGGTGCAGAACCAGATGGCCCGGTCTTGGCTCATGAGACCAGGTAAGATGTAGTGGAAATTTCTTTTGTTTTTTTTTATTCCAAGTTTATATTTTATTTTCAATGTTTGCGCTGTACTTAAATAAATATCATTATGGATGGATTGATTCCGATACTTGATACTTAGTGGTATGAAACATTTTTGATTTTGCAGCTCTTTTTTCTTAATTCCTATACAATATTTTTTGAAGTATTTTATTACAGAATAATTAATATCAACAAAATTACTCAATGATATTTTATTTATACATCTACATTCTGTAATAAATTAAATATTAAAAATACCAAATGCCTTCTAGAAAGAAGAACAATCGTTAAGAGAAGCCAAGGGAAGGGGAGAGAGAGAGAGAGAAAATTATATATTTAGCTCTGAATAAAACTTTAGTTATCTAATTCCTTTAGATATACACAACATAATTTACTACAAAAATATGTATATTAAAGAACCAGGTTTGAAGTAATATCTTGAATCAAGTGAATCTTTAACAAAGATTAGCATTCGAGAATTGATCAACGGGATTTAACAACCGAATCTGCGGAGATTCGCTGTGTTGTTAGTGGCTGATCAACACTATGCGAATTACTGTCGAAAAGTTGTAGACATTAATAAATTATATTTTGTTTAGGTATAAACTTCTCTATTTATGAACAATGCATCGCCCTGGTGTGTACTGTGTCTTTGCAAATAACACCTGTCGGAAGTACGCAAATTACAGATCACAAAATCTTGTTTTTGTTGTATTTTGTGTATGAATCATAAATAGATAACATAAGCAACAAATTATCATAGTTTTCTAAATAATAATTTTTTTCTATGTTATATTAATGTTTGTGCATTTCCATGAATCTTCTGCGTCTACTCGCAGACGATAGCCGGTCAGCAGTAATCAAACAGACATATGCTAATTTTTATTTACCTCACAATATGTTTAGTTGTATAAATATATGTATTTTTATACAGACATATGCTAATTTTTATTTACCTCACAATATGTTTAGTTGTATAAATATATGTATTTTTATATCTTCATATTTTTTATTATATCCAGATGTGGTTTGGAATTTTTCAAGTATTTTAGGTTTAAAATAAGTTTTATAAGTTATACAAATATATCCCCATATTTTTGCAGATTAAAGATATATAAGCTATATAAGAGCCCATATTATAGTATAAATATATGTCCATATATCTTCAGATTAAAGTTATATATTTGAGGGCCCATATTATAATTTATCAAATTAAAGTAGAAAATAGGGGATACAACTTAGGGCATTTCTCTGAATCTTCATTGAAATGGAGTATATTTTTGGATTACTACTTGTATTACCAGGTTGTCTCCAAAGGTTTAAAAATTTGAGTAATTGGATTGGTGGTGATTTGTTTGAATCATATTTAGGACAAAAAGAAGCTATTTGGAATTGAAATTCGAGAATTGGGAATCCTTTTTTAGCGTTGGAATCAGATTTAAATGTTTTAAATCAAACAAGAAATAAGCAAAAACCTATAAGTTTGATATGATATGTGTCTGTATCCAATCATCAGCTAATGTCAACTGCATTGACAAACTTTATAAAAATTAAAAGAATGTACTAACATAACTCGACTATTTTTGTCTTGCTTAATTAATTATTTTGTTTCACCACTATCTCTGCTATCAAAACTTGAACAAATGTGTCCATATGCAATAGACTAACTGTGTGAATATTTCAGATATCCTGGGGGAGACTGCACATCTGACATTTGGCTGGTAGATGAAGAGCCTAAAGTGGAATTGTGTAAATAATTTATGTATATCTATTTGACATATGTGACTGCAGTGTGCATGAATATTTCGTGCATTGAAAATATGTGAGGTAAAGAGGTTAACATTTATTTTAGATTACGCTGTCATCGATGCATATCATGAATGTATATGCACACTATATTTTACTTAGTGGGTTTAGAACAAATATTAGTCTTTCTTACAATTATGTGGGTGGAAGTGAATACAGTTCTATGACACAATTTCTACATTACTGGTGCTACCAACAATAGTTACCAATAGGATTATTACAAAATATAGTTTTGCACTTTCTAAGGTGTTAGGGTTTTAACTCTTGATTATGAATTGTTCTGCCCTTGAAGAATGTGCCACCTAGCGGCTAACGCTGGAAACACACGCTATTAGTAGCGTCAAGCAGAGTATCGTAGAACTAGTACAGCACGTGCTATTTAGAATATTGTTTCAGAAGCGTGAAACGGGCAACAGCTCTTAGCAAAAGGTCAGGTAGATGGAGCCAAGCAGTTCCGACAACCACTGACAAGCCCCAAACATTTGCGGGTTGGCGAGTGGTTAGGGGAGCGAGAGGCTGATTGGTGAAGCGATAGTTGCGACACTGGTGGCGGGTACGCAAACCACATAAAACCATGTACGCTGGCTTTTTACACCTGTCCCGTAGGGATGATATATCTTCTCAGAAGGATTCACAATCAAGGACAAAACTAAAGTAATTGTTATTATCTGGTGTCATATATACCTTTGACATTTTTTATACATTCTAGATTGTTATATGATCATCTTAATTTGGGGCCATTTTAATATTAATTAATTTTAAAATAATGTTAGAAATAAAAATATGCACATTTTATATATAACTTACAATATTGTAGTTATTGTGTTGTTACTCTTAGCAAAAGCACTTTTTAAAATCAGCTTTTATATTATAATATATTAGCAATTATATGCATTTATATGTATTTTATATACAAGACAAAAGCCAATACAATTTTACCATATTATAGTTTCTTTATAGCTATGTTATCTGGGAACTATCTATTAACTTGTATATTATTTTACAATAATAACATAATTATATTTATATGTATTTTAAATACAACATTGAGATTATTAATCATTGTTATTTTTGAATAAAGAATATGTTATTGTTATTAATTATTGTTTTTTAATTCACCATTTTCTCTTGAGAGAATTGTAAATCTATAAACCATAAAATAAACAATGTAAGATTACGCTATACCAAGTGTTGCGTAAGGTTATGCTGAGGCTGCATGCAAAATCTCAAGTCTATATCTCGTAACTTTCTTGAGAAGATTGTGGACAGACAAACAGTCACAGAAAGAAACTTTTACATCCCCCCCACAGGCAAAAGTGATAGGCTTCAATGACACTCAGCCTAATGCGATGGATTGACATGCAGCATCACAGAACTCATTAGTGTATATGTAAAACAATTTACCTAATGAGTTAGCAGCCACACTCAGTGTAACATCACTGAGTGTGGCTGCCTGAGCTCAAAAAAACCCTTCAGCAGATATCGTTTATTGCACCAGGTACCCCAAACCCCCATCACTAGTCGTGCTGTACTTCATGAACTAATAGAAGAAGATCAAGTGTCTCAAGCCAACAGAAACCCAATCATCACCAAATCTAGCAAAATTAAAATTATACAAGAAGATATGAGTAAAGTAATAAAAGAATTCAGAAAATGACCCTAACACAGCTTTCAGCCATTGTATATCAGCGGATATTGGATCGGACAGACACATGACAGCAGGCGTTTGCAGTAGTTTTTGGCAGAAACTTTGGCAAGCCATCAACCGCTCATCTCTTAAATTCCCACTTAAACCTACAACAAGAAAAGGGCAAAGCTGGTATTTATGGTCTCGTTACAAAGACAAAACATTTTGAGAAACCAACCTCTGCAGACTATGACACAGCTTTCCATCAATTCGCTGCAGACTTCATAAATAGAGGACACAAACAGCTCATTTGTTCACCAATGGGCTGTGTTAGGGATAACATACAACTGGAACATTTCTTATCAAATCTCATAGAATTTCAAAAATCCTCTGGAGTAGATATCACAATTGTGTCTTATGAAGAAAGATCAACAAGAAGATTATACAATGGTTTAGAGCATCCTGATTTTATGAAGAGGGATGGAAACCATCATCCAACATCTTCAAGGAGATTCCATGATGACAGCACAAAAAGAAGAGCCTTCAACATCATCTAGAAGAGCAAACCATTGTGTGAATTCTTTGATGACTGCATTATCTCATGTCCAACAAAACCCTTTCGATGAGCAGAATCTGAGCGAAGTGAGGTTAGCTACGCCGAGGAACCTAACCGTTTGACAGTCCAAATAAAACATTGGAAACTACTTCACCGACTGAGACACCTTTGGACTGCAGTGCAGATCCACCATTAGATATGTTAGAAGAAGTGGCCAGTGAAAGTGGAAAAATTCATGGGCAATCTAGTGTTATTGATTTATGTTCTTCTCCTTTAGGTTTAAAACTAATGTTTTATGACAATGAAGACGCTTCTGCATCTGTTTATAATAATCTTAGTATAGATGTTAATAAGGTAGAGACCAATTTTAAACTCAATGTATTTTAATAACAATAGCAATAATACTTTTGGTAATGACTATTACAATTTAAACAATAATCTAAACGGCACTCAACTTCAATCTCTTAAAATACTACATCACAATGTTCAACATTTATCATCACGCCTAAACATATTAAAAATTAATCTAGAGGAAATTCAACCTGATATTGTCGCAATATCTGAACATAAAATGACCGAAACAGAAATTACTTATTTAAATGTACAAAATTACAAAAAGTGTTCCTTTTTTTAGTAGATGTCATTCATTGGGCGGTGGTGTATTGATATTAGTTAAAAATTGCATCAAGAGTAAAAAAGTATCAATTCCTGCCATACAAAAATCTTTTGGTGGAGAAAGAATTTGAATGCTGTTTATCAGAAATAACTGTAAACACATTTTCATTTATCTTGGTATGTATATACAGATCCCCCCAACAATGCTTACTTGAATCTTTTTTTTTATAAATTTGATTTCCTTTGTGATTTATTGTGCAAAAAATACAAAAATATCCTTATTGCAGGTGACTTAAACATAAATGTTTTGAATAAGGATAAAACTTATAATGCCTTTGTTAATATTTTACGTTTTATGATCTCGAGTATAAAGTAGATTTTCCTACCCGAGTTACATCTGAATCTGAAACTGCAATAGATAACTTTATCACTAACATTAAATGTAAAAAGTTAAAAATATCGGGTATAATAACACACTTATCAGACCATGATGGACAGTTGTTGGAAATTTATGGTTTGGAAAATGAGTTTGGTCATAAAACTAAAAAATACTGTAGGAAATTTACGAAGGCTAACACAGATTTATTTTTTAAAACTTCTGGCACACGAAAATTGGTTAGATGTTTATCAAGCTACTGTTGAAACTAAATACAATGTTTTTTATTGTAAATTTGCTTATGCCTTTGAAAACTAGCTTTCCCAAACTACTAACAATAGAAAAAAAATAACAATGTTAGATGGATTTCAAATGATGTAAAAATTAAAAATGATGAAATTGTGAAACTTGAAAAAGAGTATAGATTGCTGAAAAACCGAGTTTTTAAAACAGAAAATTAAACAGTTAAAAAGAGAAGTTAAATTGCAAATTGATAATGAAAAAAAACAGTTTTTGGATAGTAAAATAATGAATTCTACAAATAAATCAAAATCTTACATGGCAAATTATAAAATCTGAAGTTGACAACACTACTAAAACAAATGAAAATATACATATTGTTGTAGAGGGCAAAACTGTATCAGAGCCAAACCTTGTCAGCAATATTTTTAATGATTATTTTGTAAATGCTGTAGATAATTTAGTAATTCCAAACATCCAACCTAAAATTGTTAGTGAGTTGTCCTTTAAAACACAAAGTTCAAGAAAATTCACTTTTGAATCTGTTAATGAAGATGCAGTAAAAAAAAATTGTTTATGACTTTTAAAAATAAATTTTCAACTGGTATTGATGATATTCCAATGGCTTTGGTTAAAAACAATCGTTCCCGCTCATCTCCAGGCCACTCACGCACATTATTAATTCATCATTAATTTCTGGTTTTTTCCCATGTCAATTAAAAATTGCTAAGGTAATACCTCTTCATAAAAAAGGAAACACAAATGACCCATCAAGTTTCAGACCTATATCATTGTTACCCGTATTCTCAAAGGTTTATGAAAAAGTAGTTTATAACCAGCTTATGAAATATTTGGAACTAAATCAGTTACTTGATAACGAGCAACATGGTTTTTTTTCGACCAGGCAGATCCACAGCTACAGCAAGTGTTAAATTTATTGAATCGATTATAGACTCAATTGACAGAAATGAAAAAGTTATTGGAATTTTTCTTGATCTTACCAAAGCATTCGACAGTGTGTCACATGATGGGTTGCTTAATGTCCTTAGTGATTTTAATATAAAAGGCAAGGAATACAATTGGTTTAGGTCATATTTGAAGAATAGACAGCAGTGTACTCAAATCCAACACATTTTAAACTATGCTGGAAGTCAATATAATTACATTAGAACCTATTTTTCAAAATTTAAAATAGTTAAACATGGCGTTCCTCAAGGTTCTATCCTGGGCCCTCTTTTATTTCTCTGTTATTTAAAGGGGCTCCCTGGGACGGTTCCAGGTGGAGGCTCAATATGCCTTTATGCTGATGATGCAAGTATTACGGTTTCAGGTAATAAACAGGAAGACATTGAGCTTTTGTCTTTTTTTTAAACCTTTTAACTGTTAAAGATTTCCTGAGTTCCAAGAATCTCTTGCTAAACCCAAATAAATCAAATTTTGTATCGTTCAGTACTAAACAATCAAGATTACAATTTGAGCCTAACATATATTTAGAAAATTCAAAATTGAATCAAGTAGACAATACAAAGTTTCTTGGAATAATATTAGATCGGAATTTGGGTTGGGAGAAAACATGTTGATTATGTGGTAAAAAAAATGTCCTCCAGTCTATTTGCTTTACGCCAAATGTCAAGGGTGTTAGCATTGAGACATTGAAAGCCATCTACTTTGCTATGGTAAATTCCCATATGTCTTACAATATAGGAATATACGGAGCCACAACTAAAAGAAATCTGGACAGAATCTTATTACAACAAAAAAAAGCTCTAAGAATAATTTTTAACCTAAAACAAAGAGATACAGTGAAACCATACTTTTCTCAACTTTCAAATTTTAAACTGTATATGATCTATACATTTATGAAACTGTTTTATACGTAAAAAAAATCAACAACCCAATTAGTATTTTAAATCATCATGATCATAATTTAAAGACGTAGCAGATATGTGGAACAACATAGGCTGATGTTTTTATGAAAAGAAAACTGGTTTCATTGGCACAAAATTTTGTTTAACCTTCCTCTCAATATTCAAAATGAGCAAAATTATGAAAATTTCAAAAAAACTACTTAAAAATTATTTATTAACATTATCCTTGTATTCTTTTGAAGACTTTTTTTTGTTTCAATATGTAAGTAACATTTAAGTATTGTTGGGTATGTTTAGAAATGTATAAAATCCCCTTAAATTACCTAATAATTACCTTAACTAAATAACTGTCTTGATTTAAAAATTGTTTTAAAACTTACTCTGTAGAAGGCTACATAGCCAAAATCTTACTTTTTCAGTGAGTGTCAAACTGATTTTTATGTTTTAATATAGCAATTTATAAATTTATATTGAGATTTATTGTGACGCTATTCTTGTAATCTGTTACATGGCTGAATAAAGAAATTTTGAATTTGAATTTGAATTTGAATACCTAACCAGACTCCTAGATATAGCCAGTAATAATAGCTCTTTCCAATATTAGTTTTATTTTTGGAATAAGGGTCTTTCGAATCCAATGGTTTTCATCCTCAGGTGACTTCACAAACCGTCAGACTGCCCAGGGCAGTGTGTGTCGATAATCTTGCGGTTTGTGCTTTCAACCTTCCCATTTAAATCTCTGTTACAGATAAATATTTGAGATAATGGTTCAAAAAATTACACGCCTAAGATAATGAAAGGCTAATTATTCTGTTGTACGAATTTTGTTTTATTCCCTCTAAAACTAGTGCTTGGTTTTAACAGTCCAATTTTTATTAGGCTGCAAGAGCCACAGAGCTAGTATTTCTAGTCTTTAGAGCTCTTTTGATAAAATCTCTGTAGTGAACAGTATACACTTTTGGTGAGACCTAAACTTTACTACTTCATCAGAACTTTACACTCATAGACCTTGATAGTTTCCTTGAAAAATTAAAATTGGAAAAGTTCACAGACCCAAAAGTTCAGTGCTTAACCCAAATTTGACTTTTGAAGAGTTACTTTTTTTATTAATCAATTTCTCATTCATAAAAAAATTCTAAACCTACCCCATTTTCTGAAATACATTGATCAAATATCCAGAACTAGCCAGCATAATCAACCACCCCTCTGAGTAGGATCTTGCTGTCCTACATACTATCTGGCACATCTTCATTGAAAGACATTTAATTTAATTCTATATTTTAATTTAACCATATTTCAGTATTTTACCTTCTGGTACCCCAACATTGTAATTTTGAATTTTTATATTTTAATCAAATATATTATAAGTAGTTTTTTTCCCCTTGGGGCAGCCTACTGCCTGTCTCAGTCAAGATACATTCCAAGGAACTTAACGGATTCAGCCTCTTCTAAGAGAATATCGTCCATCATTACCGCGGGACGATACTCCTGTTCTTGTCGATGCCGAAGGCAAAAATTTATTGAGTTTGATTTTGAGCTGTTTGTTTTCAGATTGAGTCTTGATAAATGTTTGATGCATGAATTTAAATTG
The DNA here is from genome assembly GCF_021130785.1 of Homalodisca vitripennis. Lineage (NCBI taxonomy): Eukaryota > Metazoa > Arthropoda > Insecta > Hemiptera > Cicadellidae > Homalodisca > Homalodisca vitripennis. The sequence continues at coordinate 36,307,306 of NC_060208.1, forward strand.
ATAAATGATTTCACTTCAGGATCAGTTTTATATTTTGATTTAATACAGAGAGTCGTGTTTGCAATTGCATCTGGGATGTAAATAAATAATAACTCCATTGTCTAATGACAAACATTTATTAATTTTTGGGTGGCAAAAGGGCATTATCTTAGATATGTGCAATTACTAATAGGTATAGATATGTTCAATATTTCAAGACTCTAGGTCTTCGCAGTTAGTTTAAATTGATAAATATTTGTAATTGATCGACAAAATGTGAGTTAATAGAAACTTTCTAACTACCTTACGAGATCCATGCTCCGTCCCTCCTATTTTTTTGTCAATGATACTAGTCAACAAAACCAGTAATTTATCCTGCCATCAAGATGGCATTGCATTGCTAACATGTTCAGGCTTTGTATGAAATAAACCAATCCGAAATGGTTACTTCATCACATAAGTTGCTGAAGAATGTCATATAATTAATCCTCACAATATATTCGGTTTGTTTAATTCTTTGTTTTTTCTTGTTAAAAATAAGAACCATAAGAACAATGGTCAGGGTCATTTTTAGACAGATATAAATCAGAACTCCCAACAGACCATTTTCTATACTGATGTAAAGATAGTAGTCATAAAGTTTCACATTTAATCTCATCCCATCAGATGTTTGAGGATTATCGTGTACAGAGAGAAATAGGATTTCGTTCATCAACTACTGATAGTTTGCTTAATGCTCAGCCAATAATTGTAAAAATAATTTGCAGATCAGCTGTTGTCCTTGAATAGACATGCTGTAGTAAACAAACTTATACATAGAACCCGTAATCCTACGGTCTTCTATTTATTGAGGAGGAAGTCGTGACTCAAACATAATATACTTTAGTGAAGTAGAGGTTGTTTTATCTCCCTTATCTACAGCTGTCATTAGATATTCTACGATTGTCACGGATATTGTAGATTCAATTGCAACAAAACCGTGTTGATCTTTATTGAGATATGATAAAAGTCATATTAGAACAATTTTCTCAATAATTTTGGCAACTACAGGGATCAAAGAAGTTGGCTGGTAGTTGCTGCATTGGGTTGGGTCTCCTTTTTTGAACTTGACATCAACTTTTACTGATTTTATTTTGACGGAAAAACAACTTGTACAAATGATTTGTTGATTACAGCTGTCAATGGGCACACTAGAGGCTCAATGCATGCTTTTATAAGTTTAGAGATGTCATCAAAGCCAATTGAATTATTGGGTTTAAGTTTCATTAAAGTTGTTTTCACTTTGAGTTATCGGCCAAAGTACAAGTTTTGTGTATTTTCTGCTTGGGAGGCTATATAACAGGCTAATCATCGTAGACAGCTTGAGCTAGAGTATTACTGGCAACATTCATTTAGTTGTTCTACTACCATGGGGTCTTATGTCAATACCCTGTTAGTTTTAAGTTGTATTGTTTCATTTGTATTTTTGCATTTCTCTTTATTTACAAGTTAGGAGTAGACACACCACAAGTTGCATAACAGGCTTAGCTGAGGTTGCATGCAAGCTTTTAAATCTATAGCTGATTTCGTTCTCAAGATATCTTGTGGACAGATATAAAGGTGGGCAATCATAAAGAAATGTTTACTTCTCCTCCACCAGGCACAGGATGTATCAGCCTACCGAGTCATAGCCTTCAATGACACAGCTAAATTCCATGGATGGACATGTGTCCATAGAAATGTTTACTTCTCCTCCACCAGGCACAGGATGTATCAGCCTACAGAGTCATATCCTTCAATGACACAGCTAAATTCCATGGATGGACATGTGCCCATAGAAATGTTTACTTCTCCTCCACCAGGCACAGGATGTATCAGCCTACCTAGTCATAGCCTTCAATGACACAGCTAAATTCCATGGATGGACATGTGTCCATAGAAATGTTTACTTCTCCTCCACCAGGCACAGGATGTATCAGCCTACCTAGTCATAGCCTTCAATGACACAGCTAAATTCCATGGATGGACATGTGCCCATAGAAATGTTTACTTCTCCTCCACCAGGCACAGGATGTATCAGCCTACCTAGTCATAGCCTTCAATGACACAGCTAAATTCCATGGATGGACATGTGTCCATAGAAATGTTTACTTCTCCTCCACCAGGCACAGGATGTATCAGCCTACCGAGTCATAGCCTTCAATGACACATTGACACAGCTAAATTCCATGGATGGACATGTGCCCATAGAAATGTTTACTTCTCCTCCACCAGGCACAGGATGTATCAGCCTACCTAGTCATAGTCTTCAATGACACAGCTAAATTCCATGGATGGACATGTGTCCATAGAAATGTTTACTTCTCCTCCACCAGGCACAGGATGTATCAGCCTACCGAGTCATAGCCTTCAATGACACAGCTAAATTCCATGGATGGACATGTGCCCATAGAAATGTTTACTTCTCTTCCACCAGGCACAGGATGTATCAGCCTACCGAGTCATAGCCTTCAATGACACAGCTAAATTCCATGGATGGACATGTGCCCATAGAAATGTTTACTTCTCCTCCACCAGGCACAGGATGTATCAGCCTACCGAGTCATAGCCTTCAATGACACAGCTAAATTCCATGGATGGACATGTGTCCATAGAAATGTTTACTTCTCCTCCACCAGGCACAGGATGTATCAGCCTACCTAGTCATAGTCTTCAATGACACAGCTAAATTCCATGGATGGACATGTGCCCATAGAAATGTTTACTTCTCCTCCACCAGGCACAGGATGTATCAGCCTACCTAGTCATAGTCTTCAATGACACAGCTAAATTCCATGGATGGACATGTGTCCATAGAAATGTTTACTTCTCCTCCACCAGGCACAGGATGTATCAGCCTACCGAGTCATAGCCTTCAATGACACAGCTAAATTCCATGGATGGACATGTGCCCATAGAAATGTTTACTTCTCCTCCACCAGGCACAGGATGTATCAGCCTACCTAGTCATAGTCTTCAATGACACAGCTAAATTCCATGGATGGACATGTGTCCATAGAAATGTTTACTTCTCCTCCACCAGGCACAGGATGTATCAGCCTACCGAGTCATAGCCTTCAATGACACAGCTAAATTCCATGGATGGACATGTGCCCATAGAAATGTTTACTTCTCTTCCACCAGGCACAGGATGTATCAGCCTACCGAGTCATAGCCTTCAATGACACAGCTAAATTCCATGGATGGACATGTGCCCATAGAAATGTTTCACGTAAATGTAAAGTCAACAGATGAAATCTTTCTCAAGATATCTCGCCACAGAATGTATTGTAATTTTTAAAATTAAATTAGTTTTCGTAGCATTGTTCGAAAAATAACAGTTTCGGTGAGCTAAGGAAGGTACTGCAACGCAAGAGTGCGCTGAAATCAAATCTTGGTCACCAAGTTTTAATTGACTCTCCACTGTTTTCTGTTTACTCTATGAATAAAAATCACACGTTCAAATCTCAAATGGTAAGACTAAGTTTATTTAAAAATTTATTTATTCTGTTATTTTCATGTTGCCATCATGGATAGCCATAAGATAAATGTAAAAATATTCACTAACGCTCAGCCAAATCCCATGGATCCATCATCATCTTACTCAGTGTTGCTAATATATAAATAAATCTTCATGCAAAATTTCAAGTCTATAGGTCAGTTTATTTTGCAAATATTGTGAAGTTAGACAGACAGACGCAGTGTAGCGGGTACAAGATAACTAGATCAAGCAACGTTGAGCGTGGCTGCTGCTTGGATGGGTGACCGCTGAGCGATCCGGTCCTTGCAAGCAGCCCACCTCCCCGGGCATTGGTGGTATTTCGGAAGTCAACTTTAAGCCATTGGTCCCCAAGTTAAGTATTAGAGAGGGCTTCTTAGCCTTAACTTTGTTAAAATAAGACATATTTTCTTTATCTTACTTTACAGACAGAAATGAAATTCTTCCAGTTTCACAAGTGATAGAGTTCACTAAAACTCAGCCAATTACATTCCACATTGCTCTGCTATAGTCGTCAGCATTAGTAATAAACTAAGATACTATAAGATTTCTTTGGGTCTGGAGGGGAAGGTTATAAGTTCTCTTTCTTTCTACGGCAGTAGCTTTGTGTTCTGTGCCAGCCAAAGTCAATAGGTATTCTTTGTGGGCTGCAAGAAATTTGTCTAGTTTTTCTCTGGTTTCTTGCTTGGATATATTTAATTAATTGCCTTTTTTTTCTCATCATGGGAATGTTAGTATAAAGGCATGATAAATCCATATTATAAGTCAAAATATTTCGAAAATTGGCATAAGATTCTTCTGTTTATCTGGCGCCAAGTACGTCACTCTCCATGTTTAAATATTTTTGTATCAATTGGAGGGGAGGGGGAAAATAAAAATCCACAAAACATCCTCTGGATTCATCTATCCTAGTGACAAGGAATAGTCTCATAAAGCTACAGCTCTAGCACTATATTCTGCTACCTTAAAAAAGAAAACAAATAAAACAACATTTAAATACTAATAAACAATTTATTTATTAATTCACAATACTTTTGGTGTCATAATATAATACATAGAGTGACAGTAGAAACGTAATGGCACTTCTTGTTGTATATACAGTGCTATGTACAAAACAAGAAATTAACGCATTACTACTTCAAAATAATAACAATAAATTCATTATAAACAATGAATAAATATATAACAACCGATGATTAAAGCTGTTCTAGTTATAACAATATCGATATAAAACATAATGATCTTATGATAATTTAATTATGTAATATGAAATTTAAACAACAATTAAAGAACAAATATAATACAAAAAGGATAAATATTATTCATGAAAGGAAATATAGTTTATTATTTCAGAGGGAATTAAAATACTATTATTATGTAGTACATATTTTAACAACAACAAATTAATTACTATAGTCTGTTACATTATTAATCCAAAAAATGTTTTATACATATCCTCAATTATTGTATTATAATAATATTAACACAAGTAAGTATGTATGTAACATACAACAGCCAAAAGTAAAACTTAAAATTGGTATATAAAGGCTTTTTATTACATTTTTTAAAATTAATATGATAATTCATATTTAGGACAAATTTAGTCATTAAAATGTGCTTATGGTTAGATTAACCCTTTGTGCTCGAAAGGTCAGCAGCACTGGCAGCTGTAGTTTGTCCTCGTAACTCATATGGCCAAGCTACTTTCATTGACAGCCTGGCGGCCATATTTGTTGTTTGCCTCCCTAGATCGGGATTATTTTTCAATTTCCTTTGCGTTATTAGCATAGTAATTTAAAATGTTTAAAGAAAACGTGAAAAATAATTTTAAATTTATTTTTAATGAATTTCTAATATAAAGCTAATACATTAGGGAAATTTAACTCTCATACGTATATTCTTAACAAATATATGTAAATAAAATGTTGTAAAGTAGGCTTTTACAGTTATGTTATACTCAGACTATTTATTAGTTACAATTTTCTGTCTTTACTTTTTTTTGTGGTCAAGAATTAGCTTTACTTAAAAACTACCTTAAAGTAAAGCTGCTCGATAGGTTCCAGCACTCACCATTCATTATAAAACAAAGAGAATATTAAAAAATAACTGTTGTTTAGTGGTCAGCGGTGCTGGCCTTACGAGCTATGGACGTAATATGTCAGCACAGCTGGACATACAAACTGAGATAACATAATGACAAACATTAATCTGTGCTTCCAACAAAATGCCGGTGGCCAGTAGAGTTGGCCATACAAACTCCAAGGACAAATTATAAAAAGTGTCTTTTAGTGCATAGGGTTAAACAGATTAGGGAAAAGCAATAGAAAACCTGATCTTTACACTAAAAGAAATATTTCTCTTGATGAGATGTTTTAATAGTCTTGACTACAATGTTAGAATATTATCTTTTTAAGAACTGTAGTAAAAGCATGTCACTTGCATAAAAGCTATTCTGCAAAAAAAAAAAAAAAAAAAATAATAATAAACACAAATAATTTATTAATCTTTATCCCAATTATTATGATTATATCACATTGAAAAAATTAGTTATATACCATGCTGATGTGGGAAAGCTATTACATACATGATTTATTTGTAATAGACCTGGAAGTTTTACCTTGGTCACTATTTTCTTGAATCCATCATGAGAATAATAAATTTTATAATAACATCACAGATAACTTAAATAAATTACTAAATGCTATAACAAGAAAACTCAATTGGACGAATTTTATGCAGTTTAAATAAAACTTTTATTTAATGCCTTTTATATGGCCAAACACCTTATATACAGTAAATCAACAAACATTAGAAAACATTATATTAACTATAATTAGAAATGAAATAGTTTTATAGTATATTCTTCAAAACCATAAATATAACAACAACCTTTATTGATTGAAAAAGACAGAAAGGAATAAGAGTATTAGTAAAATAATAATACAAGAACTATTAGTGAAAGAAAAGAAAACTAATAATAATAATACAAGATAAAATTTAATGCAATAAAATAACTTACATTTTGAGGTTGATACTATCTAGGATAAAATAATAACCTTTTAAACCTTAACTAACATGTCTTACAGTAATTGACAATCGCTTGATGATTGTAATATGTATTTATAAAATCTAACTTAAGTACAATTGAAGCAGTCGACATTGCCAACCTAATTACAAAAGCGTGAATGCTACCAACCTAGGCGTCTAATGGAACGTAATTAATTATTCTACCAAGGAATCACTAAGTCTTGTCTCTTCCAGTCTATAATAAACACTATAAATTGTAAAACTTGTCACCATCCAATAGTTATTAAATTTAAATCATCAATGAAACGTTCTTTTAAAATATTTACGTATAACCAATTTCTTACAATATATCATAAACATATATCTTTCTTGGCATATATAATAAACAGAAAAATGCAGTTTGTTCTCCTTTTTTATACTAGATAAAATTATCTTTGAAAAACTTGCAACTTTTATTTAGTCAAAATTATAAAATTTTCAAACCATTTGAATACATTTCGACAAAGTTATTACGAGAGGGAGGAAGGGGGTTGGTAACAATACAATGATTCTAGAAGGCGGTGAAACTATGTACTCTGATTAATTTCAATTACATTATGGTGATATTGCACTATTTATAAAATGACAACATCGATAGTTTTCTCTTATTAGAATATATTAAAACGTGTGTTGCATGTCTGGATCCTCGAAATCTATTTGGCCGAACTACAAAAATAAATCTTCTAATAGACACGAACATTAAGGTACAAACTACATGACTAGTCTGGGTTGGATGGGTCTCAGGAACTAGAATGAAACGAGACACTCTTAGGACGAGGCCTGTGCGCACGTACACGTGCGGCGGCGCGTTCTCAGGTGATGTTGAACACAGGACCAATACGAAGAAAGAATCTGCGCAACACAGAACGCAGCTCAGGCTTCAAGTCGAAACACATGAGCTCACAGAGTAGAGAGTAGTAGCTGGAGGCGTGTGCACCAAACTGGAAGCAATCGTTCAATTAGATGGTTATTTTGTGGATATTATTTCTTGCATTTCCTAAAACGTTAATAGAGGATAAAACAGTTTATTTATTTATACAGTTACAGAGCTAAAGTATGGTTATTTGTCAATTAAGTTTTGTAATTACGTTTTAGCATTTGGTAATTTGTGTACTGCTGATCAGTCGATAAGTAATGATGTGGCAGATCTCCGCAGATTTGATTGTCGAATCTCGTCAATCGATTCTCAAATTCAAATCTTTGGTGAAGATTTGGTAAATTTGAGATTCGGAATTCGGCTTTGACACATCACTAACTTAAAAAATACGGTATTATACCTTGTCAAACAGTTTCAAAATATGTACATGTTCACTACATGTTTCAGAACAACCGTTCCATCATCAGGTGGTTCAAAAATTAAATAATGCTCCACATAGGGTTGTTAACGTTTCAAAATATAAACAATAACAAAATAAATAAGGAGACACACCATACAGGCAGTAGGCCTACTGTGGACATACGGTTACGACAGTAGCTACTGTTAATGAAACTGTAACTAGTTTAATGTAAATAGTCTTTATTTAAACACGGAAAAAATAAAACAATTTATTGTTAACGCTTAAGGATACAGTGGACAACAGACTATCTTGTAAACAACACACTGAGTACGTATGTAAAATATTATCTAGGGTTATTTACTTATTGTGTAAATTAGAAAAAAACTAGTGTTATAAATGTATATAAAATTGCCTACTTTTTACATTTTGAAAGTGTTATTAGATATGGTTTAATAATTTGGAGCAATGTTACAGGTATTGATCAAGTACTACTAATGCATAAGAAGGCTGTGAGAATTTTAGTGGATTGTCCTGGGTTAGATCATTGTAATCCTTTGTAAATATTGGTGTTTTAACTGTTATTAATCTGTATATTTATGAGGTATTAGTAGATGTAAGAAAAAAGTTACATATGGTTTTGAAAAGAAATAGATATTCATCACTACACAATACAAGGAATAAATATGAATTAAATGTAGATACAGCTATATTAAGTAAAATCATGAATTACCAGTTTAATTTGTTACCTGTGCTGTTCAAATTTTACCATGTCAGATTTATAGTAATAAATACTATTGCTGGCTAAAAAATAGGCCTTTCTATAATATTAATGAATAATAATTGAAAAATTAATAATTTTAACCTCAGAATAGGCTAGTAATTTTAGCTTTAATATTTGACGAAACCTATTGCAATTTTATTGAAAATTATTAATGGACAATATATTGTCTATTGTGTGTGTTAGGCCTATGTCCATATGCCGTGTGTCCTTATTTATTTTGTTGTTGTTTGTATTTTACCTTATTTAAAATTTTGTAACGTTGACAACCCTATGGGGAGCATTTTTAAATTCTTTAACGACCTGATGATGGAACGATTGTTCTGAAACATGTAGTGAACATCTACAACATTTTAGAACTGCTTGACAAGGTATAGTACCACATTTTTGTTTATTTACACAGTTCCGGAGCTATAGCCCGTGAATTTTGACATCACTAGCCATAACACACATTTTAAAAATTACTTCTATCAGTGAGAAGTGTATTAGAAAACAGTCAATTTTACATATTTTTATTTTATATCCATATTATATATTTTTTGCAATGATGGATGAGATAAATACTCTACCCACTAACACATTCAATATTAAATGGATTAATGGTGTATTAAAGTTATTCAAGACATAATTAACTGTCAGTGCAGAAACAGTTAATACTATTTCTCTCACAAGTAACATTATAAAGCTCGAGTTAATTTAAAAAGAGTAAAACAGCATAGTTCACTATAACTTACTCTGTCGTCAGACATCTTCAGTATCCTGGTGAGAATCAACAGGAGAATACATGTCCAGGCTTCTCTGTGCGCCTCGGACTGAAGACTCAGGAAATACTCGAGAGCCTGCAACAAACCATGACCATAGGTATTCCAGGCAAGTTGCATCAAGAAACAAGTGTCGTGCACAAAGACTGTCACAACAACACATTTAACAATTTCATGTAAATTTGAACCAAACTCATATTTTTTTGTACCAGAAAATATGTCTAATGATTACTATACTATAGCAAAATACAGTTCAATTACACTCAGGTAAATACTATAAGCTAATGTACATCACACTGTTCAACCAAACGATCTAAATATAAGCCTGAGAACATGTCTCTATTACTACTCTATCCTGGCCTCAATAAGATTGTAAAAAATTCAATATCCTCTAAGCTCAAGACTTTCTATATCCAAAAATCCCCTTACAAATTTTTTACAATCTTCTCCAAACAACTTAGACACTGACCCATATCCCACCAACTACATTTTATTGATGAACTCTACTTTTATTGATATTCTAAACCTTATGGATTTGGAAATTAAATATAGAAAAAGAAACTAACTTTCAAGATTGTCTTGAAACACAATAAATTAATTATCAATCATAGAGTCAGACTAGTTTTGACTGAATTCTATTAATATGTGGGCAAAAACCTAAATTATCTGTAAATTTGTACCAAGCTGAACCAACCTAACATTTTTTGTACCACAAAATATGTCCAACGATTACCATACTATAAGCCACTGTAACCATGCTATAATTACCTCCTTGCAGACAGCTATCAGTCGACCCTGGACTGCAGCCCAAGCATATTTTTTGGACCACAAAATATGTCCGATTACCATACTATAAGCCAATGTAACCATGCTATAATTACCTCCTTGCAGACAGCTATCAGTCGACCCTGGACTGCAGCCCAAGCATATTTTTTGGACCACAAAATATGTCCACGATTACCATACTATAAGCCAATGTAACCATGCTATAATTACCTCCTTGCAGACAGCTATCAGTCGACCCTGGACTGCAGCCCAAGTATATTTTTTGGACCACAAAATATGTCCAACGATTACCATACTATAAGCCAATGTAACCATGCTATAATTACCTCCTTGCAGACAGCTATCAGTCGACCCTGGACTGCAGCCCAAGCATATTTTTTGGACCACAAAATATGTCCACGATTACCATACTATAAGCCAATGTAACCATGCTATAATTACCTCCTTGCAGACAGCTATCAGTCGACCCTGGACTGCAGCCCAAGTATATTTTTTTGGACCACAAAATATGTCCAACGATTACCATACTATAAGCCAATGTAACCATGCTATAATTACCTCCTTGCAGACAGCTATCAGTCGACCCTGGACTGCAGCCCAAGCATATTTTTTGGACCACAAAATATGTCCAACGATTACCATACTATAAGCCAATGTAACCATGCTATAATTACCTCCTTGCAGACAGCTATCAGTCGACCCTGGACTGCAGCCCAAGCATATTTTTTGGACCACAAAATATGTCCAACGATTACCATACTATAAGCCAATGTAACCATGCTATAATTACCTCCTTGCAGACAGCTATCAGTCGACCCTGGACTGCAGCCCAAGCATTGCGTCTGTTCTCATCCCCTGCCATCTTGAACAACACTCGCAACACACATGCCAGACTCTGTGTCTCCTGTTGTAACAGGTTCGGCTTAGCACTGCCCTTGAACCCTGCAAACATTTCAACTGATCAATAATACTTCACTTTCATGTGTTACTATGCTAATGTCATGTGCAGGGTATCATCAACTGAAAGTGTATATTTTGCTATGGACAAATTTTCATTGCAAAAACACATTCAAATTTAAGTCTGGCATAAGCCTGAACTACATTCAACACAATGTTCAAAAGGCAATTACTTCAAACGACTATTTCTCTAGAACATTTTTGGGATTTACACAAGTTGGTGCAAAATTTTGTTACACAATTAAGAAAAATGGTGATGAAAACTGTGTTTAGACTACTTAATTACATTTAAAACACACAAAACCAACACTTTTGTGGTGTGTCTGATGAAGACAGCCTTGCTATCGTAAGGCCTCACAAAAATAAAAGTGTTTAAGTATTGGTTTTGTGTGTTTTAAATGTAATTGAGTAAATAGTAGCCAATACATGCTCCATTTTCAACATGTGTTTAGACTAGTACTGAAATGGTATGATAAACATCAAGACATTTACATCCATATATCTAATATATTTATAAGCAAAAAAGTTTGGAACAATTTTATACAATAATACCAAAAACCAAAATAATGTCTTGGACCTTCATAACTTGAAATTGTCTAAAAATAATTTCATAATTTATGAAGAAATTAACTAAAAATTAATATAAGAAATCAAATTAGAGAAATAATGTGACAGAATAGTATATGCATGGTTGTTAACCTTTTCACTGCCAAATCCTGTAACTGAAATATTTGTCAACATACCACAACCTACTTCTAACCTATCCATGATGATTGCAATAGAATCTACCACTTTCGCTGCCCAGGTCTAAATAGATTTAGAAGTGGTATTTCATAATTAACCATCGAATTTTATCACAATAGCAGAGAAGGTTTTATGTATTTAGTTGTTATTTAGTTAAGTGTAAATCTATTATGTGAGTGAATTACATTCTGTATTGTGAAGTGTATTATACAGGTTATGTTGTCTCCATAAGCTTTATTATACGAATTTTGTCAACAATGTTAATTTGTATAATATAGTATTAAGTTTTCCTGTCTTATTTAAATACATTTTCTTGTGTTTTTTGTTGTACTACTTATGACAATGCTAAATGAAGGAATGGAATTGGTTTGATTTGAAACAAATTGAGGCAACATAGCATGTTATTCCTTTACCATTTGGTTGTTGGATTTTAGGGTTAGAGAAGTTACAACTTTGATATTTTGGTAGCGATGAGTAGCCAAGTTCAGTACATGTCTGTGTGTGGAACTCTAAAAAACATACATTTCCTTTAATGAAACATACATTAACATTAGGCTTTCTATTAGCATTTTTAGGACTCAAGGGTGGATTTTGAATTTATTCTAATTTTATTAAATTTAAAAAAAGAACATTTCAACTTTGAAACACAAGTAGCATTTACAGTACTTGTATATCATTATAATCATGTAGCATGTAGCATGAATGTGCAGTAAGTAACTTAGCACCAGTCACTCTTACCAGCTTTCCACAGCAGATTGCGCTGTTCATGGTTGGAGTTAAACTCCTTGGCGAAACGGTGGCTCTGCATGAGACACTCAGTCAGCTGTAACAGGTGAGAGGAGCTGAGACTGCCGTACATGCCTTGCTCTTCCTTCTGCTGCTCAGAGAGCGAGGCATCCTCCCAATCCAGCACATCAGCCTGTATCAACAGTAAATAGCTGTAAAAGGATCATCCCACCATTCAATTCTTTAATAAGGATGATAAAGTCAAAAGCTATTAGAAAATGATTATTTGAACTATCTTGCATTAGAATATTTGGAATTTGTAATTGAATTTGTACAGAAAGTAGAGATAAAAGGGATACAAAGGAGGCCTACCTTACTAAAGTGTTTTACATTGATGGCTCATACCCAGACTCCAGGGCAGGGTTTGGAGTATATGGGCCAAGAGCCAAATTGGCAATGCCCACACCACAGTTTTCCAAGCAGAAGTTATGGTAATTGAAACATGCGCCAGAAGGCCCACACAAACGAGGTTTAAAGGAGCAGAATATTTAATACTTACATACAGGCAGGCAGCATTAAAGGTGCTTGATGCTTGCCCCTTTGTCTTAAAGGAAGTATGGGAATGCAAGAATGCACTAATAGAACTGACAAAGAGGAACAAAGTCCTTGGCTGGAAAGGCATTGCTGGGAATGAAACAGCAGACGTTTTTTCCAAGATTGGTTCTGAAAACCTTTTGGTAGGACCAGAGTCGGATTGTGGAGTAGCCTTTGCCTACAGTAAAGCTATAATAAGTATTTGAGAAAAGAGAATTAGATTTGAGAATTGGAGAAAGACCTCAGCACTCAGGCAATAAAAATGTATCTTTCCAAATGCAAAAAGGTGGTTAAGACTCCTAGATCTAAGCAAGGAGGATATACGATTAGTACTTAGGATACTAACAGGACACGGCTCTCTTAGAAAATATCGGATGAAGGTGGGTCTAAGCCAGACTGATAAATGCAGACTCTGTGAATAGGCAGAAGAATCAGCAGAACACATATGGCTAAACTATTCTGCTATTTTCAAAACCAGGAAAACATTCCTAGGAGCTTATCTCCTTAGCCCAAAGGATACCAATGGACAGGATCCCTCAAATCACACAGGTTTCTCAAAAGCCTTAGTTATTGAGAATTAAAAGTAAGTAAAGGAAGTGCAAAGATCCTTATAAGACTAAGTGCAGGGACTAAGGCTCTTTCACTCATTCAAAATAAGTGTCTGAAATTATTTTCTACAAATCTTTGACTGGAAGAGGTTGTATGCCAGAATTTGTTGGTTAGTGAAAGGATTCAATACCTGCAAAAACTGATTTGTGCCCAATTAACCTAGCACTTTTCAGTTCGACTACGTCTCTACAGAGAAGCTCACCTAGTATCAGCCAACGTACCTGAGCCAATGCCAGATTCTCCTGATCCTCTTTCCGTGAGGTTGCGGGGTAAAAGATGATGTTGTCCACTGTCTGTATAAGCTCCAGTTGTACCACACACTTGATCAGCAGAGCGGTGAACATGCTCCCCATCTGCTCACATACAGACCATATTATTCAGGGCATTGAGGCAAAAACATGTATAATTATCACATTTCCTTTTCAAAAGCAGTACTTATTTCAATATTATGGAAAATTTTGTTTAACTCTAGAAGTAACACAAACCAAAGGGAGTGGCACAATATTTTACACCAACCATTTGTATATTTTCAAAAATGTATTTCAACTGCAGCTAATGCTCTAAATGTAACATATTATACAACAGGTTACATGTAAAAGAACACAGAAATTTATATCTTGATTCATTTTTACATTCACTAAAATGTCTACTAAATTCAAGATGGTTTGAATTATATCTTTAAATCTTACCGATTCCTCACAAAATTATCAAAATGTTTTTCTGTATCTTAAAGGGCTGTAATTAAAACCTATTTTATAAAATTAACCAAAATATAGAGCGATTAATTACACCATTACTACTGTGAATTACCACATAGAACTGTACAAAAACTTTTCCTAGAAGAAAATCAGTAAATTTGACACCACAACATATTTGATAGTTGAAATTATTCTTAAAGCTTAAGGAACTACTTAGAGTTTCAAACCATTGCTACAAAGACAAAAGTATAATATCCTACCTTAGACAGAGCAATATCATCAGATGTGATACTGTTGTTGCTGTGGACACTGAAAGTGCTATTGGATCTCTTGAGTATTCCAGGCCTAACATTTTCCACCTGCAACCATGTCATAAAACACTCTTCATAATATAAAATAAAATAAGCTTAAATTTAGAAATTATAGATGTAACTTATTTTATAGTTTATTTAAGAATTACATGAGAACAGTTAAAAGAATTTTCCTCACAAAAAAGGGGATATACTTGTTAAAATTGCCAGTCCATAAATAGTTCATCACATTGAATGTTAGAAACATGTAATGCATGGTTACAACTTTAAAATTTTGTTGAATAAATTATTTATTTAAGCTAAAAACTACCAATGCCTCTGCGGTGTGTGAGTAAAATATTAATAATAATATCTTTGTTGTCATATTAACATTTTACAATCATTGAGAAAACCAAAGTACAACAGTTCACACACAAACATACCAAGCCAAAACATAACCTAGGGTAACTAATTAACTTAATACACTAATAAATTAGTAAAACTTAATAAACAACAACCTAAACATTAAATAATTAAAGCAACAATATTAAAGTTAAAGTATAACAATTAAAACTTTAATTTAATAATATACGAGGGCTGTTTTTTTTCAACTTCCGATGTGGTGTAAAAATAAAACTAGGGAGAGTAATTAAATAAATTTATTATCAAAAGTTAGGTACATTATTAGTTACTTTTCAACATAATCGCCATTTAAATTGAGGCATTTTTCATACCTGGGTACAAGCTTCTCAATACCTTTTTCATAGAAGTTTGCCGCCAGTGATTTGAGATGGGTTTTCACGGCGTCTTGCAGCGCGTTGTCTGTTCGGAAGCTCTGCCCTCCTAGCATCTTCTTCAGTTCCGGGAAAAGGTGATAGTCACTCGGTGCTAAGTCAGGACTATACGCCGGATGGTCAAAAACATCCCATTTAAAACCGTCAAGAAGACGCTTTGTCAAAGCAGCACTGTGAGGACGGGCGTTGTCATGAATGAGCACTACTCCTGATGTGAGCATTCCTCTCCTTTTGTTCTGGATAGCTCTCCGCAAACGTTGTAACGTACCGCAGTATCCTTCCGCATTGATTGTGGTACCTGGCTCTAAAAACTCAACAAGCAATACACCTTTTTGATCCCAAAACACGGTGGCCATAATCTTTTTGTTGTTGAAAGTTTTTTTTGAATTTTTTGGGTTTGTTTGGAGAGTTTGAATGCATCCATTGTTGGGACTGCTGTTTCGTTTCTGGGGTATCGTACAGAACCCATGTCTCATCCCCTGTCACGATTTTGATCAAAAAATCTTCGCCATCAGCTTCATAACGGTTCAGAAAAGACGTTGCTGACGCCATTCGCCGAGCTTTGTGGTCGTCAGACAACATCTTCGGCACCCATCGCGCACAAAGTTTTTTGTAGCCTAATTTGTCAGTTACGATAGAGTATAGGGCTGACCTTGAAATCTCAGGAAACTGATTGGATAGCTCCGTAATCGTAAACCTTGGATTGCTTCTTACACTTTGGTCAACTCGATCAACGAGGTCTTCTTTTGCGACCGACTTTCGTCCTTGGCCCCCTTCATCATGAATGTCAACTCGTCCATCTTTAAATTTCCTACACCAATGACGCACTGCACTGTCACTCATAAAGCTTTCTCCGTATACTCGTTCCATTCTACGGTGAATTTCTGCTGCAGATAACCCTTCAGCTTGCAAGAAACGAATGACACTTCTCAACTCACACTTGGCGGGAGATTCTATCATGGTAGCCATGTTTATGTGTCGCTAGATAAATTGGAAATGGTTCGGCTGTCCGAAAATGAGTGAGGTTGTAGTGGGAGAGGTGCGCAGTCGACTGCCGCGCATTGCTGGCCGATACCGCTTGCCCAGCCATCTAGCGGCACGATCGGAAGTTGAAAAAAAAACAGCCCTCGTATACTTAAAGTAAATATAAATTTATTACAAATTAAAGAGAGCCCAGAAATTGAAATACATTAATTTATGCCGAAAACAGATACCTTACCAAATTTACTTGGTAGGAGGTATTTTATTCAGCTACAACACACTGCACATCAACATGTTAACATGTTAATAAATAAATATAGACTATATATTAACAAGTATTTGTTTGCATATTTTCAACAAATATTCAGAAATTTGACTGAAGGAGAAGCTCTTCTTTATTTGAAAAACTAGTGTAGTAGAACAAATTTAAAAATTTGAAAACACATGATCAAACAGTTTGACAACAGTCTTTCACAATGTGCTTAATAAGTTTTCATTTGTTGTGTTCTAAAACAGAATCACCATCACCATCTAAATTGTCAGATATCTTTTTAACTTTCAAAAAACACACTTAATAAAAGAAGAATGAACCAATAAGAGCCGGTATTACCTCAGGTGTGTGAGTCCATGTGAGCAAGTCTGTCGGTATAGTACACTTGAACATGTCTAACACACACTGACAAGTCTTGGCCCAGGTGTCCTCACCAAACTTCAGGCCGTTGCTGATCACCAAGTTCTCCAAGCAGTTGGTGCCCGACCTTGCCAACTGTTCATTGGCTGCAACATAACAAGCTTTTGTTACAGAGTTTGTCAGTTGTATTTGTAAAGTAACATGATGTTCGCAACGTGTTACTTTCTTGAAAGGATCATACAGAGGCTCAGTATTAGTCAAGAGGACTAGAGTTGTTGTGAATTTATTGATATTTTTACAAAGCAAAAGCAGTTATTATTATTCTAACAACGGAAGATTATTGATTCCCAGTAGGATTCTCTCCTGGCTGGTTTATACCGTCCAGTTGAACCTACACTGGGTACGGCAAAAACCGATGTGTCACTTAAATCTGGGTAACCCTATTGTGATGTTCAGGAGTGGCACATCACTAACTGCAATGTTGAGATATTAGAATGCAAGTGTTGATCGAAATGTCTAGTCTACTGCAGGAGATGACTGTTGGTGGGTTCCTTAAATGTTAAGAGCTGTTGCTAGCCTCAAAATAAGGATGTGCCACTCTCTGCCTACTATGACTGGAGGGGTCATTAGTTCATTGCTGGCTTCCCCTCTTCCAAGGAGACATGATTGAGATTAATGCCCAAAATCCTTCCTCATGGACGTGGCAGGAGATGGTCTCTACCCGTAACCTTACCATCCAGATTAACCTGTCACTACGGAAGCAGCGTAAGGTCCTTTTAGGACTAAGTGTAATTATATTAATTGAAATATCAATACAAAATGAGCCTGATGTCATCTCTTGGAGGAATATGCCATCAATTGTTTGTCCGTAGTACTGGTTCCAATTGTGTTTCTACTATAATTCTTGTCAAATGTAAATTCAAGCGGTAGTTTGTTTTTAGAGGTTAAGTTATAACTTCAACTGCCTCATCACCTTTTTTACCCTTAACAGTTTATTTGAACTATATTTGTGGAATCATGGGCACATACTACTTACCTTGTTGGACACACCAATGCAGTTGAACATAGAGATCAGACAGCAGTAGGGGTCCCAGCACATCAAAGTATTGCGTAAAAACATCAACAATAGCGTACAGAGCATGGTTGCACGTAGTCGTCATCCATTCTGCTTTCTGGAAAACCAAAACGTCTATTGGTACTTAAGCTACTAACAAATTCTGGTACTCCTTTGCACAGAAAAAATATTAACCTCATGAAAAAATGTTACCTAAAGTTCAAATTCTATTTGAAGTAAGTCATTTCATTAAGTAAGTAAAATCAATAAATTTTATATCAATTTTTTCTACAATAATATTAACATATTTAATCGCAAATATTTGAACACAGCTTTACAAGCAGTTCTAATCTAGTTAGTAAATATACTACAAAAAAGAGTATTTTTCATGTTACTAAACATACATTTAACAAAAATAGTAAATAGTTACATTTTAAACAAAATTAACGTTTTTCTTATTCTTTTTATTTAAAAATTTAATAACACACTTATGACTCAAAAATATCAACCTTAGTATTGAGTTTATCACATTCTGTAGCTGCTCTACACATTTGTGACATGATTTGCTCTACTAAGATTTCCAATGTATTATTGGTGGTAAAAAAGTATCATGTAACATCTAAGCTAGTCGTTATTTTCAAAAGAAATTCAAAACTGTCAGAACTATTAATTTTTCAGGCTAAGATCAACCAGAAGCCAACCAGCAGTGTAACAATAGACAGCAGTTGTTGTGTTGTGCTGTCAGAAATCATGCATAATAAACAGCCCCACAAAGTGAATTGTCAATATTGTGTTTAATAGCTGATAAAAGAATAAGCAAAACATGTGCATATGAAGATTCTCATGAAAGAGTGAAATAGCAAGTCAATTTAATTAATACAGTGGGACCTTAACATATCAAACCTCAATATATTGAATTTCTTAAAAAATCATACTTGTGTCATTCTCCTTGAATGTGCCGCTTCTTTTTTTTTTCCTTTCCTGAGGGAAGAGGACAGTTTGTCCCCGCGCTTAGTCCTAAAAAGGACCTTTGCACCTCCCTTACTTTAATTTGTGCCCTCAAAGACCGAGGCTTTTGCAAAAATGTGCCGCTTACTTCAATGCTGATTTTACCTCTATATATATATATATAGATGGTTTGACATTAATAAACTCAATATATCAGATTTTCGCTCTTAACTTTGCCTACTGTTAACCTCTATATATTGAAGTATCAGTTTATTAGTGCAACTAATCGAAGTACAGTACTGTATTTTTCATGTCATGACTTGAAATCCCCACGATCTCACGATCTCCTTTGTTTTCTGTTGTCGCCAGTGGTAGATCAATACTCTACCCCTGAGTTTGATTTCAATGTTACAGTCATTCGATCAAATTTAAGTTAACTCAGTGAACTGTACGCGTTACATTTTTAATTGTGACAGTATTTGAAGTAAAAGTGCGATGACAACATATTGTATTTATATAGCTTTTTCAATTATATTTAATGTTCCTATTTGTACTGTTATACTGTGTTTTATTAAAATAAATAGATTTAAATATATGTACAAAACTTTTTACAATTCCATATTCAACATTTCCGAAGTATCCATAATCATGACCTCATTATTACTTTAGTTGTGAATTTCTGTGTATCAAAGTCTGCTGATTTAACCTTGATACAATGTATAACAGAACAGCAATTGTAAACCTCTATATATCTACCACAAAAGCCTTGATATATCGAACTTAATTATAACAAAATTCTTTATGTATCCAAGTTTTGTATTTTTTTCCCTTGAGGTTAGACATATTAATGTTCCACTGTATATACATAAAAATGTGTCCACCATTTCAATCCATCACATGGTGGTTGTTGTCCTAAACCATATAAAATAGAGCAATCAAAATTTCAGAGAATACTTGTAGTATACCTATTTAATATATATATATACTTATACTATATATACTCAACTCCCTTTTTTATAGAAGATAGGGTAAAACTCCACAGGATCCCATGTTATATTAGGTTGTCTTTATAAAATAGCTCCAAAATATGGATTTTTATAGATACAGGCATGAAAATTGGCAAGATGATAAATTTAACAGAAATTTAGTTTTAGTCATCTCTCAAAAACTATCCTCAGTCTCATCCGGTGAAATACGTCACATAATCAATTTTTTTATTTATTAATTAGAGTGCACATGCAATTTCAAATCAGTTAAGTAATACACATTCAACTAGAAGAATTTTTATTAAGATTATTTAAAAGATTACTTATTAGAGTATCTCACGATTTGCTAAATGTTATGGAAAAGTTAAATAGCTACTAATAGTAGTAATTTTTAATATTTCTATGATGTTGAAATACAGAAATTCTATATTTAATTAGCAAAGAGCATAATAATAAGTTTGAGTTCCATACGTTTGTGGAAGAACAGAAGATATTTTATAGTAGTATTTTATGAATATTGGATTGGAAATTATTAATAATAAGTTTGAGTTCCATAAGTTGTGGAAGAACAGAAGATATTTTACAGTAATATTTTATGAACATTGGATTTGGAAATTATTATAAACAGTTTCAGTTAACATATTTTGAGCCAAAGCGATGTTCAAACCTATTCAACTTGTACTAGAAATAGGATTGTTGTAACAGAATGCTACTTTGCCAGTACCCAAGCTTTATATATATATATATATATATATATATATATATATATATATATATATATATATAAAGATATATATATATATATATAAAGATATATATATATAAAGATATATATATATATATAAAGATATATATATATATATATCAAAGAAATGTGTTTAAAGTGTAAGGTAATAATACTTGATGTTTTTACATTTTTAAATACATAATCTGTTTTTTGACAATAAAGAATTTGATTCCACTTGAAAACCCAAGGAAGACCTTAATACCTTAATATTTTTAATTATATTAACACTATCATGACATAGAAAGTTTTTAATAAATGACCCAATACTGATATTAGTTAAGTACACTTATTACAACAATGTTGGCTATTTTTAAATATTGATTTATTATAAACTTCATATATATATTTATATTGTTAATAAAGAAAGAACCAAATAGTTAAAATCAATACTGTCAGTCTTATTAAAATACAAAAAACTAATTGCAATTTTTACCATCCCATTCACAATATTATTTAAATTACACAACACGTGTTACACACATTTATATTGTTAATGGTACAAATTTCCCCATGTAATTTAACACTCACAGATTGTATTTTTGAAATGTAAGCTGAACAACAATAATGTCATAATTACAGACTTCCTTTGATTTTATTGACTAATAAATGATTCAATCAAGCGCATACTATACAAACGTCACGTTTCTTTTATTAAGAATAAGAATTTTATTCTGCCAGAAAATATTCCACACAATATATTACACAATAAAATATTGTAATAATCAATGATGATAAATATCCATAATCCTGTTACCCTTTTCAAATCACTCATTGTTAACAATGAACTTTAAAAAGAGTATACGATATAAGTTATACAGCCCTCGGGACAACCACCAGTAATTTGTTTTGTTTGCTTCCTGTAATTACCAATTAGTTTCAGAGTACATCCTATCCTGGACCTGAAATTGAAATACGATGTTTCAGGAAACTAACAACAAGAGGAGAAAATATGTTTCTATTAACATTACCACTCAATAGTTATAATAATAGTGTGCCTGTAGAGCCAAAGATAAACTTATTTCATGTCTCCATTTTTTAGTTTTTGCTGGTCACTCATTAGTTAGGTATTTACATGTTTTATGATAAGATTGTAATGTAATTTTGGGTAAAAATGTCATTTAATATATGATTGAAACTAAATGGATAGTACATTTTTGAAACATGTACAGTACTTCTAGCCCATTAGATACTTAATACAATACCACTAACTTAATTTTTTAGAAAACTTTGATTTAAAAGTTATCAAAGCCCAAAAGTGTTTGTTTAATGGAGCCAGGAACACCCACATTTTATATTGCATAGTGTTTCACTGATCTTATACAAAAGCCAACATAAATAACAGCCTCAGTGGTAGTGACGAAGATTAAATTCATCATTAGTGTTCTGAACATGTTATGCATCATTAGCTGCTTATACGTAATATTGTCTTCCAAACGTCATACACTAATTCACAATGATTTTATAACCCTTGATCAAAGTTAAAACAAAAATTTTAAACAAAGTTTTATCGTTGGACAGTGTGATAAGAAGCAATGTCTATGACTACTACACTTTTTTGGCAGATTAGGTATTAATTAACTGCTGTGTTTCACATCTCCGACTGACAAAACTGTATTGTGCGCTTGCCACATCTTTAGGCAGTCCTTTAAAACTACTTTTCTCTACCTTTATATAACATTATGAGTGGGATCTTTTGATTGATAGTTATAGCAACATTGGAAGATATTTGAATTGACAGACCATCCACGGGAAGAATCAATGTATGATTCGTAATTGTACACCAGCTGCATTGTACTAGGATTTTTTTATGAACCTATGAGACATCAAGCATTTCCATAAATAATTTGTATTAGTTGTAGTTGTTCTCAATTTTTAAAGATTAAGACCCAAGTCTAAATACGAGGTCCAATCAAAAAGTATCCTACCTTTTGGTGCAACGTAAAACTGAAGTTACCTGAAAAAAGCTGGCGTTAATTTTCTTCAAAATAAGCACCCTGAGAAGCAACACAACGATTCCAGCGACCACTTCTGGAAGCAGTCTTGAAAATCAATTTTCGGCATCGCCATGAGATCAGCCGTCGTTTTTTTCATAATTGCTTCTCGACTTTCAAATCTGGTGCCTTTCAATGGTTTTTTGAGGTGGGGGAAGAGCCAAAAATCGCATGGAGCCATATCTGGAGAGTACGGAGGCTGAGGAACTTGCGGAGTGCCGTGTTTCGCCAAAAAAGTTTGAATGAACTGGGAAGAATGAGCTGGCGCATTGTCGTGGTGTAGCCGCCAATTTTGAGACGCCCACAAGTCAGGTCTTTTGCGGCGAATCGCATCTCGGAGACGACGTTGGACACTTAAATAGTACTGTGCATTCACAGTTTGACCCTCAGGGGCATATTCATGGTGCACAACTCCACGGTGGTCGAAAAAAACAGTAAGCATCACTTTGACATTGCTTCGAACTTGCCTTGCTTTTTTTGGCCGAGGATCCTGGGGAGACTGCCATTGTGATGACTGAAATTTGGTCTCAGGGTCATATCCATAGACCCAACTTTCGTCTCCAGTTATTATCGATGTCAAAAAAGTCCGCATCATACTCACAACATTGCAGCATGTCCTCGGCAACATCCAATCGCCGTTGCTTCTGCTCGTCTGTCAGCAATTTTGGCACAAATTTTGCGGCAACCCGGCGCAATCCCAAGTCATCCGTTAAAATTGCTTAAGCTGATCCGAAACTGACATCTAACTCAGTACTTACTTCCTCCACAGTCATTCGACGATTTTCACAGATCAAAACTTTTGCTTTCTCGATGATTTCCGGAGTTCGACTTGTTTTTGGTCGGCCCGAACGCGCGTCACTTTCTGCCGAGGTTCGACCACTTTTGAAACGGTTATACCACTCTTTAATCTGCGTAACACTCATTGCCTCATTTTCGAATGCTAGCTGAATTTTCCGAATGGTCTCACTTTGTTTTTCTCCGAGTTTCACGCAAAATTTAATGCAATAACGTTGTTCCACTTTTTCCGTCATCTTCACAGTTAGAGAAAACCGATACGCGCACTTGACTTATCAGTACATACTGACCCGTCTCCGGCGAACCAGTCGGGGGATCAAGATAAGACTTTGTACCTTTCCTTATCATAGTAGGAACTATTGTCGCAACAAATCTTATCTCATTATTGGCAGCAGAAGCCGCGATACACGACGAGGTCGGATACTTTTTGATTGGACCTCGTAATATACTTAATAAATTTCTACACTTTTTTAGACTTTTTTATATTTTTATTGGTTATACGGTTAGAAAACCCCAGACTTGTATGTACTATATCGTTACAAGGTATACAGTTTTTGGGAAAAACTGAATTTTTTGGATTCTTATTAATTACATTTTTAAGATGAGATCTCTCATAAAGCTATGACCAAAATAAGAGATTTAAAGTGTTCAAAGTATACAATTTTTCTTTAATTGGGTAAAACTCAGGATAGTTTCAGTACAGCCAGCTCTCAATGAATGGACTGACACTGAATGCAATACATTTGGAATGGACTGTAACACGTGCTTTCATGTAGTCTGGAGTGGGAAGGGTGGCTAGAGCGCATACTAACCGTGGTTCGTGCTAAATTGTCTCAGTGTGTACCACGCAAAATAACTAACCACCAAATGCACACAAAACAAAGAGTTTTCTTTATACAATTATTTAGATGGGTTTTCTTAAATTTCCAATCTGAATATCTCTGTTATATGATACAAAACTATAAAAGTGTTTCAAGGATTGAAATCTACCCTCTTATTCAGGTGAGAAAGGCTGTGATATCACAGGGAAATGCTGACATTGAGTTCCTCGGGCGTGACATGTTTGTGCTCTAGGCTCCTTTGGACTGACATAGCTTAGGACTGAGGCAGAGTTAGCGCTATCAAGCCCTCTCTACCACTCAACCACAATTACTTCATTACTTTAACTTTGAGTGGCATTTCCTTGCCACAATTTATATTTTTTTAATGCCTTAGGGCTTTTCTCACCAGAAGCGATCTCAATCCTGGAAACATAGTGTTATACTTTTTGTAACGTATAATGATGGAAAATGTCCGAAATCATATTATCCATTCAAACCTTCCACTGTCAATAACAAACTTCAAACAAGGAACAAAATATTTTATTTACTGCATAATAAATGGCACTGATTCTCTTTTTCCACAGCTTATTGGATTAAAATGTGATCATTCTTTTTCTATACACAATAACTTATAAAACAAAAAAAACACTCCACACATCAGCTAGTTGGGTGTCACTTCTAAAACATCAACACTGTGACATCATTTATACTCTGTTTATAAATACAGATATATAAATTTTATCACTAATAGAATATTCCTGGTCCATTATAAGCACACATGTTATGCTGCAACTCATCCAAATCCAGCCCGAAAACCCATCATCCCAGGTGGCAAGCGTATGAAAGCACTAAGTCAAATGCAGTTGTAAATGCACGCAGCATAGTAAATATTAGGTTACTGAAACCAGCAAATGTCTGTTCACTTCTTTGGAATTATTGAACTTTCTTAGTTTGTTTTGTAAATGTTTAATGTGATCATATTATTATGATATAATAAACTCGTAAATGATGAACAGTAAAATTATCATAAGTGTACATAAGCAGGAGAATATTATTCTCTCACATGGAAATTTACAAGATGGGTGAGAACAAATAATTATACTTAATTCTGTATACTGTTTTTGTATTTGAAATCAGTACAATAATATACCACGTTGTTTACATAGTTAACTTATTAACACCGGGATGAATATTCCCATGATGTGCAGGCTTGAAATTTGAGGATAATTAAAGGAAAATTAAAGAATTGAATTCAGGAGTAACTTTACACAAAAACTGGACACAATGTTTTGTGTTGTTGAGTGATGAAGCGATATTAAATATTTACTTTCAGTGTGATACAATGAATACCAACCAGTACCTCCAGATAACATGTGGTCTATGGTATCAGAGTGGTAAATATTGGTGACTCAATTTTCATCTTAGATGGTTCACAAGAAGTTTTCTGGAATTTTGCTCAAATAGTGTAGATACCATAAATGGCCAGCCAGAAGTTCAGATTTAACTCTGTGTGATTGTTTTCTTGTTAGGCTACACCAAATAGGAGATATCTAAGAACAAATTTCTTAGGAGTGAAGGAATTAGGGCAACAGATTTGAGAGATGATCACTAACATCCCAATAATTGACTTCTTTTAGAAGAATACAATTCGTGTTCCTGGGCACTTGAAAAAAAAGGTTGACAACACTAAAGCCTATTTTGAGGTTTCAGATATTGTTTTTTCTTTATGTGATGAGGTAAATGAAAATATTTAATTATTAATAATACATCATTATCAATAAAAGTGTCAGTGATATCAATACTTAGTTATATTTACTCACCCTGCAGGTAAAAACAAACAAAAAAAAACCAACCCATAAACTAAGTAGTTTTATTTTTAATTAAGAAGTTGATCTGTTATACCCCATTCCCTGAAGACTATATATCTGCTCAAGGAACTTGAGTTGGTGGAAATTATTAATAAAAAGTGCACCGGTTTCTAACAGAATTTTAAACCCACGATGTCTCTAATTCAGGCTCAAAGTCCGACACTTTAGACCAGACACCCATTGACTAACTCATTTTAAAAATTGTTTATCTCTAATGTCTCAATACAATACACAACAAATTTAGACATAGTTAACAGTTAATACATCTGGTGGTCCAAATCTGTAAAATACCTGTAATATCAAATGGTAATATTTCTAAAGCTAAAAAAGCAGCTATTGTTCACAAGCAATTGGTTCAAGATAAATATTGTCAACTTATGAGAACTATAGCTGAATACTGGCCTCACAATGTTAAACCACTACAGTATTGTTATTAAAATAAGTATTTCAGAATTAATATATTCGTAGAATTGGCCTTTAACCACTTTGAAGTACTCTATTCATCTACCACGTTCCGTTTTGTAGGTTTTTACATTTACTCATTGCATTCTGTGAAATGTAACCAAAATGAATAAAGATTTGGTGTAATATCAGGTTAAAAAGATTTGACTTATATAATTATGAATTTGCAATCTATTAAACAAAAAAGCTATTGAATACTAGATGTATTTAATAATTGCTAAATTTATCATTGCATATGATAGAGGATTCAATCAGTAAAACAAGTAAAACATTAAAGGATTAGTAATTATAAATAAATATTACGATTCATAAATACCTGCGTGAAACTCTATTCTTAAAACAAAAACCAAAGAATAATAATACAGATTACAAATCAACCAGAACTTGGACCTAAAACGACAAGTTTCCCAATAATTTCCCAGTTCACAAAACAAATGTTAAAACAGCACAACAAGAATGCTGCATGCATTTAAACCAAACACACATTCCTCCATGAACTCACGCTCTCTAAATTACTGCTCAAGAACTCCTCCAAATGAGACAAGCTTGGCAGTTGATTCTGTGTCGAAAACGAAAACAAAACAAAACTGATAAACAAAATGTAACAAAACAGTTTTTCTTTTTTTTAACGATGAGAGGTGTAAATACACTATAAGTAAGGTGTTTAATAATGTGTATTTAAAAATGAGTAAATAATAAAAATTGTGTTGATAGTAAAAATTATTTTAAACCTTTTATTCAACCAAAGAAAACTGAATTTTAATTTCAATCTTATTGTAAACTGTATAAATTTTTAACTGAATTATTTAAAACGTGTTAAAGAATAAAAACAATTAAAATCATAAAAAGGCAACTTTTTATTGAAATGTTTCTGGAATTTTCATTATGGAGGTGGTTGATAGGTATTAAAAGGGTCAGCATCTCTTCTTAATAATATTGTGACTATTGTAGAATTGGTTAATTTTGTCCATGTGTTGATTTTAGACAAAAAGTAACTATCAGCTAATTTTTTTTAAACATTGTTATTTCTCTATTATGATAAATTATTTTAGATCTATATAAAAAATCAATTAGAAACAACAGGCATCATGATAGTTTTATGCCCGAAAAAAGCCATAACGCAAGGCATGAATGGAAATATGCCTTTATCCCATTGACTACCAATTAAATTTAAATATTTTTACTCTCAGGTACCGAATTTTTTTCATTTTCCATGGAAATCACTGTGTGGGTGCTTAGGGCCAATTAAAAATATTAATGACCATATAACGTGATATAATTGTATTTTATTATCTTATATATTTTTTTCGTATTTAGTTGTCTAGCTACAAAAGGATGTATACCAGATCTACTACTAATCAATACAAACAAACAACAGATGAAATGGTAAACAACTATTCGATTTCAAGAGAGTTGACTAGCTTCAAAATACAATATGTTATATTGTAACAGGCCATCAATATAATAGTACAGATAAATGCCAATGAATCATTCGATATCGAGAATATTTTTCGACTCCAAAATTACGATACCTTAATTTAATTTAGATACCTGTCATCAGTAATTATGTGGATATTAAGTGATGATGGGCAATGTACGTCATTGATAGTCAATGGGTTAAGCGCCACTAAATGTTATGGTCAAAGAGGGGAAAAATGTATTGTGCAAACATAAACACTTAATACAAGAGTCATTAGAAAAGTTTTGAGATACACAAAAAACCACATAACAAATTATTCTCCCTGACACTCTACTCAACAATTTATCCTATCCTCTTATAAAGTCATCTATGAACTTTCGCTACTTTTTTATTCCAGAATAAGTAGCCATTTCTTCAGTACCTTCAGGTATTGAAAATTGCTCTCTACAAATTTGGTTTTTCAATATCAAAAGGTGCCAAAGCTGGAATGCCAAGACAATGAATTTGAATTCCCCTTAAAGTCTATTCTTCATCGCATTTCTTCAATTTTGTTAAAAACCTGAGATAAGCACGTGTAACATTCAGCAGTAAACGTGCACTGGTTTTCAAGAACAATAGCAACAACAAGTCTGCTAGATGAAAGAAACTAGCAATAGTTCTCTTTCAAACACTTTCAGAAAATTTGATTTTGTTGATAAGAGGTCATCAGGATAGAGCCAAATGGTTTATTATTGTTTTTTTCTAACAACAACTGTGACCAAACTCAACAGTTATTATTGTTAAAAATATTCTGCATTTTATGACTCCATTTCACTCTTGCTTCATTCTGGGTTTCAATCAACCAGATTGAAACCCACAAAGAAGACACTTCCTTCCACTGCGTTGTTCTTGAAGGATAGTGGAAGCACTTGGTGAACTAATCCCTAAGGTCAACTCAACTTCTTGGTTACATATCATAAATCTTCCTATCATTTTCTTAACAGCAGCAATGTTTCTTCAGTCACAGCAGTCCACTTTTTATTTTCATACAAAATTGATTTTTACCAGTTCCATGATTAGAAAAATTTCAATCAAAGCTAATAGGTCTCAGGCACTTTAAATTCCAAACAAGATCTGCTAATCTTTCAAATAATATTAATTGCTTTGCCAAATTTTTTAATCTCTGTGTTGTTTTAAACGTAGCTATATCTCAAAACTTATCTAGTGACCCTCATATTCACTATCATGTGCCCAAACATGCGTAAACAATCAGAATTTCATAAAGATGGCATTGATTGATGCAGAGTAAATTATAAGGATACATGACACTCATTAATGATGTAGAGCTTGCTGACCAAACTAAATCAACCTATAAATAGTCATCAAGAACTGATATGTTCAGATTAATGCTTATAAGTTCAAATGAACTTAATCTGTTTAATTGTGCTGTACAAATTACACAAACAGCTTTAAATGTACCCCAATTTCAAGTTTTTAAGCTTAAGAAAAAATTTATGTTATTTTTTTAATTCACTAACCTCGGTATGATGTTCTGGCAGCTTCATGTTGTCAAAGATCCGGAACAAAACCTGGAAAAGATCTTTCCACCAGTGGGGCCGGAATGCATCTCCATGTGTCTTGACAATCTCAAAGAGAACAGTGAGCGCACGAGTACGCACGTCCAGCTTGCAACGACTCACAATACAGGAGAGTTCGAAGAGTAGCGGGAACCATCCCCGGACCCAGGCACGATCCTCCTCACTCACACTGCCGTCCTCCAGACAATACTCGCTGTACAGCTGCAGACAGTGGTTAATAATAATAACAACTGCTGTTGAGTGATTATTTGTGGTTTGAATTTTTACAGGCTATTATTGACAATGTTAACCAAAAATACAGCATATAGGCAGGTCACACAACATATTAATTATTACTAACAACTAAGGGCTACAGCAAGCAAATTGTAAAAAATAATTAATTTTTTATAACAATTTGTCTAAAAAATTATGTTACCCATATTTGAAAAATTTCCATTCTATAAACAAGTTTTAAGAGGCAAGAGTATAATTCATTTTATCTTGAATTAATTCAGGGTAATATCTGACCATAGGTTTCAACATATAAAATGTTTTTGAGACATAATGATGTAAATGATGTCTTTTTTTTCTTAGGACAAGAAGCTTATTTAAATTGTACTTAATCCTTTAAGAACCTTTGCACTGCTTCCGGAGTGACAGGGTATTCAGGATGGGTAAGGTTAGGGAGTAGGGGCCGCCTCCTATCGAGATCCATGATGAAGAATTTCATTATGGGGCACTACATCTCAAAGTCATGTCCCCCCGGGAGAAGGCAAGGCCAGCTCTGAACCAGCCTCTCCAGTCAAAGTATGCAGGGGGTGGCACACCCTTGTTGAGGCTAGCAAGAACCTCTGAGGTTAGGGAACAAACCCCACCAACTCCAACAGTCATCTCCCACAGTAGACTAGACCTATCGAATTTCCCATGCACCCCAGAGTCTCGACATTTGCGGTTAGTGATGTGCCGCTCCTGGACATCAATAAGGTTGCCCAGATTTAAGTGACACATCAGTTTTTGCTGTGCCCAGTGGTGGGTTCAACTGGAAGGTACAAACCAGCCAGAAGTGATCCCTGCTGGGTGTATTTGAGGTCTTACTTAGGCGGTAATATCCTTTAATAGCATTGATTTTTTTTCCTGGTATCATATTTATGACAATCGTGATTGCATTTTTAACTATCTTGATGTTTAAAGACTGTACAAAATGTGATCTACAGAGATTTCTTAGACATGTCGTAATAATAACTTTCTTTTATAGATTCAAGATGTCCGTCCTGTTACACCTCTCTTAGAGAATCAAACTATGTCTAAAAATAGATTGCAAATATGCAAAGTAAGCTGCTGATATTGCTTTAGAGATGTATATACTTCTAAAATTTTATTAGGTATATAACTCGGAACAATCTTAGATACCTGTGGTTTTTGATGTACGTAGTCAGCACAAGTCCGGATAAGTCTTATTGCTTCCATGCTGGTATCGGGGAAACTAGCATTGCAAGCGAACTCTGACAAACACTTTACTGCATCTTGGAATGAGTCCACCATAATGGCAAAATGGAGACTGTACAAGTTGTCTGGAAGATCGTAAGGTATTATTATCAAACAAACATTGAAGCTCCGACAAGTATTTCAAACTAAGAATTATAACAAATTGCAGAAATACAAGTGGGGTTGATAAGTGTGTTTACTTACTAACTATATGGCCAGTGGTCTGGAAAGCCATTTCGACAATAGCTTCTTCATGATCTGAAGCCGCCAGATGGAATACACTGAATATATTCTTCCAGCCAGACCGGATGTTTTTGGCCTGAGAATTGACCATCTGGGCAATGCACCGCACCACCATGTCTCTAATCGTTCGAGATCTGAAGTGAGACACAGAAGGTTAGACTATCTAATACGTAATTTCTACCTTTCATGTCTATTTTAATATTAGTTTTATGATGATGAATTGTTCAAAATGCATTTGAGGTGGATTGTACAATGTACCTTAACACATGCGTACTTAACACATAACAATATTCTATAAATATGAAACTAAATTTGGACGACATAAAACATGACAAATTGAATAGAAAAAGTTAACCTGTTCTTTTTCATGATGTGTTCAAAAGGCCTGAGGAAGTCTTTTTGAAATTTGAAGTTTGCAAACTCTCCTTTCTCAATGAACTTCATAGAAAGTTGCCGCAATGAGTCTAGAGCAAATATTGCAATGTCTTCATTTGGATTGCAGCCCACCTAGAAAGGCAAAACAAACATAACAAAATTAAGTAATGATAATCTGTAAATCTTTTCAAGCAATAAGTAACAA
Organism: Homalodisca vitripennis; assembly: GCF_021130785.1. Classification (NCBI taxonomy): domain Eukaryota; kingdom Metazoa; phylum Arthropoda; class Insecta; order Hemiptera; family Cicadellidae; genus Homalodisca; species Homalodisca vitripennis. The sequence goes on from NC_060208.1 coordinate 36,339,490, forward strand.
CTTAGTTGGAAGAATAAATTATTTAATTTGACATATTTTTATCAAAATTTGGTTGTTGTATACCTTGTTGAAATGTTCACCCAGGACCTGCCAAATGCGGGACCATTGCAAACGGATACGGCCCATGTTGTAGTACGAGATCTCAACAATCTTCTGCAGGCTGAACATTCGAGGCTGTGTTGCATGTGCCAACTCATCCATTGACACCTGCACAAAATAGGAAACCTTATCAATTTGTATTTAAGGACCTAAACAGCAAGATCGAAGCTATGGAAAACTGAATTAAATTACGCAGTAATAAGAGTTCTACAATGTTTGATATACCTGACAAAGAGCCCGCACAAAGTCCACAATGGCGTCTCCATCCAGTCGGATCGAACCAGTAAAGATTCTGTCAACGGCGACAACAACACTCTGAGAACTTGTCTCCCCAATAGATTCTTTTACGCTTGCTGTAACAATAAAAATGACTGAATACATCCTATATGATTAGATATATTGCCTCCTATTGACCTAAAACATGAAACTTTCATTAAACAAGATTCACTACAGATTAGTTATTACAATCCTGATTCTATTAAAATATCTATAAAAAATTCAAAAGTGCTTTGCATTATTTTGGCTTTGAACAGGAGGTCTACTGATGATGGGTGTTTATATGTATGTATAAATGGAGAAAGTGTTCAGTTCACTCTCTTGGATTTACAAATATAATTCTGAAAAACTTGTAATTTTGCAATAATAATACCATTTATAGGCCCATTGCAGTGATTTTAAATAATAACTACTGATTTATTTTATGTTTAAAAAATACAAATGCCTAAACCAAATACTAAAAATAGTCAAAACAAGTGCGAATTTCAGATTTTTCACACCAGAAGTGAAGATTTCTTAAGTTGGTTTTTGGTCTCACCAATTCTCTGTGAGAAAGCTAGAAACGAAAAGAGCAATGAAATCTTTTAGTTTGCAACAATATTAGTTCTGCATTGTAAACCAATATAACAAAATCAATAACTAATGTCAACTCTTGAGGATTTCTTTTGGTTATGAAATACTGTCCAATAGTGCTTTTTATTAAAATTAAAAGATATTGTTACAGATTTTTATTCAATGGCTCTAAATTCTTGATTTAAAAGTTTTTGAGTTTGATCTGATGACTCTTGATTTTTGGAGAGAACAAACATTATTTGGTTACACAGCTGATACCAACAATATAATGTGCGGAAGTAAACAACTCTTCTCACATATTCCTCTTAAGTTTTTCACGTTTTGTAATTTTATGATATTTTCTTAGATGCTTACTGAAAGTTTGCGTTGCTGTTAATCCATACTTACGATCAAGTGAAGTCATGTTGAGCTTGAGAGAGGACAGGGACAGTGTGTCAGAAGATGGATAACTCTTGGTGACGGAGAGGAACTGAGGCCTCACTCCTGTCCCAACCATCTGAGCAGTCTCGAGGTGTGAGATACACTTGATTATGTCCAGCCATGAGCTGCCTAAATAGTTTCCTGTAATCAACCAGAATTGTATTAGTAATAATCATCACCTTCTGCAGATAACTGCAAAAACAACATACATAGAAGAACTAATAAATATGACCAATAAAATTATAAATAAGTGGACCAAATAAACAGTACAGTTTTGTTCTTGAAATATAATACTTAGTTTTAGGAAAATCTCAATTTTTTGGGGTGACTGAAAAATTCAGATTGGTTATTGTTTGGTTGTTTTTTCCTGTGTTCTATTAACTAGATAGAATATTATAACCTCATTGCATCATACAAACACAACATTAAAAAGTAATAAAATATGAAAAACAACTTTTTTTGCTTTTATTTATTCCCCTCACTATGACAATTAGAAGTAGGCCTACTTAAGAAATGCATTTAATCATTAACCCATTGCGGATCGTATTGTTTTGGCGCACGGGCACCAGCGGGCGTGAATTAATTCACGGTCAGCGGCCGCACGAACAGCAATGGTGCGCCACATCATATCGCTCGCTATTGTATACTAGAAAATTCAGCTGTGAAGGTATTCGTTCAGATGGAACATGGGCCTGCTGGGGTATCCGGATGTAGGAACGATAACACGCGAGCAAGGTTACGGCGTGGCAGGGATGATGTCTGAATAAAGCGGCTCGGGCGAATCGATTGCAACATCCGGGCCATTGTCTAGACTAAACCCACCAACATGTACGTCTGCGTCGTTTAGTTGTGTCACTAACCTCAAAAGTATTATAATAACAACTGAGGAAAACACGTAATCAGAAGCGCTAAAAAGCAGAGAGTAAACTCATATGAATGATTTTTCAACTTCGACATACAACTGCGATCTGTAGGATATTTATAAAAGTTTTGAAAACTAAACGTAGACCGTTGTTAAACACTCTTACTAGACTAGTGAAGACGATCGCCCGATCTATCAGACATTACAGAACTATTTGGAGGGAAATTTAAAAGCAGACCGCTTTTGCGACCTGAGCTCGTCACCGTGCCGTTAGACCCGGCCGCTGCGTGACGAGCCCAGCTCGTCAGTGATCCGCAATGGGTTAATGAATTTATGTAAAGTGAAAGATACAAGATTCTCTTTGGACATCAGGAAATTTTATCAAAACAACATCAATAAAAATGTCTAATCAGTTAGAAAATTAAAAGCTTTATTAGTACTTGGTTGAAGCACAAAGCCTTTTATTCAATTGACGATTATTTGTCCTGTGACACTAGTGAAATAAAATTTTAGTTATAATATTTGTTGTTTCTTTTAACATTTATTTATTATTTCTCATTTGACAAAGCCTTTTGATGAACATTGGTTCTGTCTCAATTTTGAGGCCACCGTTACAAATTTATTGAGTTATTATTTGTTTTATTCTCTGTTATTACTTCTTATATATTTTATTTGTTGTTATGTTATGAACTTATTTAATGTAGTTGTACATTAGTATTTAATCATTTATTTATTTTATCATACGCTTATTAAACAATTTTGTATATACGAAATTTAGGAATTTGGTACTGGCTAGTTATACAAATATTATGAATTTTCTGACGATATAAATTGCATTTATACATGTTTAAAGACAAATCAAGAATCTTGAATCTAGAAACTGATTAAAAAATTATTTATTTTGTTTTAAAACCTATTTTAATGACCATACAACAAATTATAGTAAATGTTTTTGAAATCTGTCTTAAATATAAGAAAATTAAATTCACTATGATAAGAAATACAAACTAGGGAAAAACTTACAAACTGTATTTAAAATTCTACATTATAACCAGTCAGTTTAATCTATTAACAATGTGAAAACCCATCTAAAAATATTAGATACAATATAAATAATAAATACAGTTGTATTACATAGTACATTTACAAACAATAAATAACTGTTCTGACTTTTTATGTGATTTTCCCAATTTTCCATTTATATGAATCCTTTGTAGAAATTTACAAGAAAAACTTACCATCTGTATGTGCGACAGTAATCAGAGTCTTGATAGTGTCTATATTTTTCGCTTTCATTTCAGTTATTGGAGAGTTTGCTGTGAGCAGTGTGAACCTGGCCAGGGCTTGTACATAGGCGTCCCTCTCCAGCTGTAACAAATAAATAAAATTATTTCCTTTTCAAATTATTAACAGAACAGTGCAATTGTATACATTATTAATTGAACCTACTAAGGTAGTATTTATTTGGTCGTCTGCAGATCTGATGGTGGCAATTAAACGTGGTTAAAATGTAAGAGTTTGGTTTTACCCTTACAACTTTTTTCTATTTGTGACAAAACTACAAACTTTTTAAAAATTAAGCTCTCCCCTATAGTATAAAAATCATTTTAAATGAAATCATAAAAGCCAAAATTAAATAAAGTGAATTAAAAATAAAATAAAATGAATAAGAAACAATAAGTTTTTAAAACCAAAATTATTTTACTGAACTATATTTTTTCTGATAAATAACATTTGTTAAATTAGTTAATATATTCAAGACTTGTCTTTGAGGTTTTTTACAATAACATACACATTTTACACTGAATAAAAATTAATTAATCCAGTATGCAGCTCTGATTTGGCACCCAATGACTTCTTTTTGTTCCCGCACATCAAAAACACACTACATGGTCAACGATTTTAAACACCAGAAGAAACTTTTTTGTGTTCAAAACGCACAATTTGGGGCTATCTAAGTCGGAGTGGAAAAAGTGCTTTGAAAATTGGTTTAACGCATGGAAAAATCTTAATGGAGAATATTTTGAAAACAATAAAATTAGATTTAACCCTAGAACTGGCGGTCATTTCATCCTGTAGTGTCGGGCTGTTTTGGAGCTTCGCGCAAGGTTTTTTTAAAAAAATTATTAAAAATATAAAATAAAAGCAATATAAATAAGAGTATACATTTTTTGTGTTCAGAATTAAACGTAGAATTGCACTATATTGTAAAATTAACCATCAAAAATTTTCTAATAAACACTTTTTTTAATCAAATATAAAATTTACGATAAATATTTCTTAAATTTGGGGGGGACCATACCTAGCAAATGAAGTTATAGTGAGAAATATTTATAAGTGAGATAGCCATTCTGTGTCAAATTTTATCTAGTTTCAGAAAAACATAAACATTATACACATTTATGAAAGCATCATAAAGCTATAGAAACAAAAAGCAGCGATGCGTATAAATTCTGAAAATCGGGGTGTACACGTAAGACTTTGGTAAAACAAGTTTTGCTAATACATTTATCTATGAATACATGTTATTTTGCATATTTTATTACTTAGAATAAAATAGAATATACAGTAGTAATGAAATAATTACCATAAATTATTTTTTTGAAAAGTAAAAAAAAGTTAAATTTTGCCATTATTCAAAAATTTTGCGAAAAATTTTCATTCAACAAAATATAAAATAGTTTCTAAAGCTTGTACTATATCAAAAATTTATAAATTTATGATTTATAAGTAATAGGAAATATTATGTAGTTAGAAAACTATAAATATAACTAAAGATATTGAAAAAATATAGAATAACCCAAACAGAATAACTGTTATTATATTATATAACCAAAGAAATTACAGGAAATATATATTTTATTGTGAAAAACTATCTATTTACCAAAAATAAATAGTTACTTCAGAGCTAAAAGAGTGATATAAATAACGTTTAGTAAGTGAAAACAATAACAAACTATGTGAAATGAATTTTAGCCAAGTCATTTTGCCATAGCCTACACAAAGCCGGTAATTTCTCAAAACATATTTCAGTAAATAGAAATTGATTTATTCTACAATATATATGTTTACACTACTACGACATCAAACAACACACTACACATTAAATACGACACTAAAACACGCGTAAAACTATTAAAACTTACAAATATCCACAGCTCGGCACGAAAGTGATACAGAACGGCAGCGGCAATATGGCGGTCACAACAAACGGCATCGCGTTTTCTTTTACGTTCAAAATAACAAGCTTGCTACGTCATAACCATAATACAAAGAGGAATAAAACTCATCTGTTCCTTTGCATTTTTCTTCCCGAATCCAATGGTGCATGAATTATATCGATACGTTACCGGAGTATATTATAAAAAGTAATTATACGAGGGAATGTTTGATCGACAAAATGTTGACGGTTAACACCACAAAAAGCGGCATTAACCGACATAATTATGTCGATTTAACAGTTCTAGGGTTAATCATAAATCATAAATACTTGTTTATTCATTGATAGGCCAGATATATAAATAGAAACCCTCGTAAAGATTGAAAACAGTGCCATATGATTGTTGATGAAGTATTCATTGACCTACTTTTAGTAGTTTGAATATTTAAAAAAAAAATACATAGTGAGCTAAACAAATTTTTAATTCAATAGAAACTACTTGATTTTTTATTTTTTGTAATAATGTCTTATAAAACAAGTAATTGATTATTATGAATGGTAAAGCAGTTACAAATAATTTGTGGATGGTAACGATACACAGATTAATGACCACATCCTTTATTAATGGTTCAGTTCCTTACCTTATCATTTTTCCTCTATGTATAATACTGTGTTATTTTTTGTTTTTAATATTATTTAAAAATTTTCAAATTAAAGCGGCAAGTAGTATAATAATTTTTAACACTCATCATATCACTATTAATTACATTTTTGTAATCACTACACAACACCCTATTAACTTTAAAATCAATTATGTTTTCATCTTTTGTCATTACACACATTGTAAACAAACTGTTAGAGAATGAAAACAATTGCCCTTGCACCAAAAAGTGATGTGAGAGACATAAAAAAAAAAGAATAATCAGATTAGCCAATCTTAACGAACAAACTTATTTGGATAGTTTTTGCACCAAAATGCTTGGAAAGGACATGTGAACAAAATCTTGTACAAATTAGGCAAACTAAATTAAATAAATATGTATAAGGTCAAATGTAGACTAACAAAAAATATTATATCTCGACAATAGCTATAGAACTTTAATCACTTGACTTGCGATTGTGTCTACCTCAGTGAGTTAAATAATTAAACTAGAAGAGTATCAGTACAGATCAAAGAAGCAGTGATATATAAGAGCCAGGAATTCTATATGGCAGTGAACATCTGTGCAAATGTTCTAAAGTACTTTTGAGTGCTATCTTTCAGCTTCAACCAAAAATATTCAACAGCAGTTCTAGTGTTTCAACTGGTATACTTTGCATTTGATGGATTATAAGAATCACTTTGAACCGAGATAAGCCAAAATAAACACCAACCGTCATATGAAAGATGCAGGCTATCCGGATGGCACATCGGATCCCGTCCAGACAGAGAGTAGCAATCTCAGGATCATCACAATCCTGCAGACCCACACTGAAGGCTGCCAGGAAGGGGGTCCAGGCCAGGCGGAACATAGGTCTCACATGTTCCAGATGTTTGGCTGATGTGAAAGGTGCCTGAAAACAAAAATTACCTATGTAAAATCAAAATTTAAAGAAAAGAAAAGATCAAAAGAATAAATCAAACAATTGCAGGACCTGTAGTGACTCACAGAGCAGACATGTGAACAATATATCCATATTTTTATTGAGAATTTGTATGTAAGATCGGCACACTTTGCCCATTTCCAGACTGTTCTCATATAGCTATAGAACTGTAGACATTTTGATTTTTCAAAAGACAAACTACAAAAATCATTACGTCTGAACCTCTTTATGTTTAATTTAAAATACTAACCTATACATATTACTAATTTACATTTATACAACATGGCAAGTAATACTTTATCGAATCCTCAACTGATTACTTCCGATTCATCAACTCATGATAATACTCATAGTAAGAATAATGCAGTCATCGGATTTAGATAGAAACTCGTGAGCAGCTTTTTGTTAAATATCCAGTGTTGAAATAACTCATCAAAAGCCTTTAAGAGTTAATAAATAACAACTGCCAAGACGTGTTCTTTTGAGAGAGTGTTCATATGTAAAATTTCCACCCAATCAGACATTACCTTTAGAACTACAAGCATGATCAAGTTTTAAGTTTTAGTTTGATAAAAGACTTTTATAATGATATGTTTAAAAACACTAAACTATTTTTTTTACACTTGTAATGTATGGTATCTTAATCCAAAACTTGACAATCATATTACTCCAACATTGTCTGATTGGATGAATTTTTTGGAATTTTACAAATGAAATATACTCAAAGGAAGAGGATTTTCAAACGATTAAAAATTAAAGTTAAAAACACACCACACTAGCAATCATTCTTCTGTGCTATAGAATAGTATAAATATTAATAGCCTATGTTATTATTTTTTGAATTCAGTTAATGAAAACATACATTACCTGAACATGGCTGACAGATTCCATAAGATTCTTAGCGGCGGTGGAAATCAGCTCCATTTCCATGTTCCATAACAGCCGTCGCTTCTTCTCACTGGATATCACTGTGAAATGTTCCATCACATTCATCAGTTTCTAGTGTACAACAGGTATATAAAAGGTGGAAACTAAGTAATGCCATAACAACACTGCCTATTTAATCAAATCAAAGTTTTAAATTTTTCTCTTTTTTACAAAAATATAAATGGGGGGCAGCTCAAAATTGTGTCATGGCAACGCATGTCTTGTGGCCTATTACATGAAAGTATACAAATAAAACAATTCATTGGTGTTGCTATCCACCTTCAAATTATCTGTATCCAACGATTTTCAGTTTCTCATCCTAAATGAGTTTGCATGTATTTTAAAAACTTTTCAAGATTTATTTTTGGATTATTAGCTACTCTTTATGTTTAACTGGATAAAAATTTGTGCAATACATGCTACATCTTCTACTACTTCATGTAAAGCGTGTACAACAATTTAAAATTTCTCATATTGTACAATTGTGTTAATTGTGTAGCCATTTTTGGATTTTTAAGGAACATTTTTCATTATTATTTAAAAAGTTCTACCCTTTGTTTAAAAAAATTTCTGTCTAAAAACTTTAAATTTTATGCCACCTATATGTATATATGATCAAATATCTCCTATAATATGATCAAATATGATCTCCTCTAATAATGAACAAAAACCTTTCAAACAATGGAATCATCAATTGAAAAAAGGATCAAATGTAATGGAGAGTATTTTGAAATACAAAATTGTTTTTTTTATAAAATTAAATATTTAGCTTTTTAAATAATTCTGATTTTCTTTCATTCTTTTCTAAATAACCCTCTCTTAGAACTACAAAAAAATCTGTAAATTTGTTTAACTAATATGATGTTAGAATAAAAAAAACTTAGTAAGATAATATACATATTCTTTATACCATGTTTATTTAACAGCACCCTGATATTGGAAAGAATATGTACCAATTATTTATTTATATTTATTTGTTTACTGAGTGGGATAACTAATTTAGGCTTTTATGATTTTGTAAGGATGGCTAACTTTTAAATGTTGTAAATACTTTAGTATAACTAAATACACACATAAACATGTTTTTAAGAGTTTTGTGAACAAGATTTTGAGACTTTCTATTAGAAAGAATTACATTCTCTCCTGTAAATTTTTTAGTGTTTTTAGTTGCATTTAAAATAATTTTCCCAAATCCAATCCCATTCCTGAATCTCAAACAACTCAGTGTATTGCTAATCAAGGTGGTCATAGGTACCTTGTTTGCCTGGTTTACTTGTAGATTTCATCTTGATCTCGTGGCCGGCAATCTCATCGTATATCTGTGACAGATACTCTTCAGGTAGGTCTTGATTATCAGAGATCCCACGGTTCAGTCGAATGTATTGCTCTTTGGTCATCTTATTTTTGACTTGTGGTGAGTGCAGGTCTGTGGTCAGCATGATCACCGAATATGCCAGCACGTATGCTGTGTCTGCACTCGCAAAAAGGCCATTGCTGCATGCACATCAAAAACAAAATGTAAGTAACTTTGGTGATACAAATCAGAAATAAATACTTAGTAAAGCCTATTGATCTCTTCTATTACTTCTTTTTAGAGCAAAGCCTAAAATCCTCAATTAATTCTAGAGCAATCTTTTATTTTAAAATGGCATGGTAATTAATTGTTTTCTGTAATTTTCTAAAACCAGGGCTGTTTGAAATCAGTCTACAATTTTCAACACAACCTCCGTTATCTTTCTGGTACTTTTAATAAACACATTAAATTAAATGTTGAGAAGAAGTAAACTGAAACTATCATGAACCAATAGACTAAAACTTACTTTGGATTACATTCACAGTATCTGCTTGCAAATTTCTCCATTAGCCTGTCAATCTTCTGAGCCTCACCAGGAAGTCTAAACCCTTCCAGGAAATATCTCAGTGCCATTACGATGTCCTTTCCTGCAAAATCCATCTGGTCCACGTACGCATACATGACCTAGAAAACAGACAATTGAAATAGCAAATGAATATATTTTATCAAATAATGTTAAGTGTTTTATGTTTTTAGAAAAATATTGTATATGGATACATTTATACAAACTGCTAATTAAATCTCTTATATTACAAACCAATGATAAGAAAGTAACGCCTAAGAAAAACAGGAGATTCATGAAAGCAGTAGGAATTATAGTAAGGAGTAAGGACATAGTGGTTGAAATGTGTATAATAAGTACCTGATTTGAATCTATGTAATTGTATGGAATTAAAATTTGGATGAGGTACAAAAGTAACGCAGCAGGTAGCACGCATGTAACATGCGGTTCCTATGGCAACTAATTTACTAGATGAGACAGAATGAAGTCACTATGAAGGAGAGATGTTTCCGAAACAATAGAAATGATCAACAGAAAATAGCTGTGGTGTTTGAAGAATATATGAAGAACGTCAGACAGAATGTAAGGAAGGAAACTAGGACAAAATTAGTAGAGTATAGGGAAAGGAGGGAGGGAGGGGGGAAGTGTGAGAAGGAAGGAATGGCTGAGTATACAGGAATAGAAGAAATGGAAGATAGAAATTGAACAAGTTGTGCCCAGAAGACCGAGCCACTGTAGAAGATGATGACTACTATGTTTAGATAATATGCCTCATTATTGTCTAAAGAATGGAACTAGAGATGTCAGAAAGTTCTGCCGTGAGACATACATATTAATAGGTTCACAAATTAGGCTATATAATTGTACTCAATTTGGGAGTGGTTATGATGTCTAAAGAGTTAATGTCATATTTATATATATATATATATATATATATATATATATATATATATATATATATATATATATATATATATATAAATGAATGTTTGTGTGTTTGTCATTTATGGAATCGTAAACTACTTGACTGATCACTATGAAAATTTGTATTTATATTATTTATGTATTTATTTGTATTTCTCCACGTAGAAGGTTTATATGCTATGCTCATTGATGTAACTCACCACCAGGCGGCGCTGCATAAGATAAAAGTTTTCAAAGCCCTTGAACACTATAAGCTGCAATTACGAGACAGTTACGTGTATTATATAGCCAAACACTATTTGACGGCGCTAAGTTATGATGTACCTAAAGTTTGAGTGTTGGACCACTTTATAATAAAATACAATGTACGTGTACAATGATTATAAAGATACATAACATACACATACACAGATATTTTTGATCGTGGCAATAAAGCAAACTCTACATCTGTGTTGGAAATATAACTCACTTGGCCCAGAAGTGCTCATACACGGGCAAAGCTTACGAAAAGTGTGCGGAGCCGCGGGAAACAGCTAGTAATTTATAACTTATTCAAGTTTTAAAAATCATTTATAGAAAATAATGTATAGTTATACATATTGTTGAATAAAGAGAGTTTGAATATAATAGAATTGAACCTTGGTTGCAATTATTGTAATTTGTTTACTGCATTTTAAATTTAAAAACTTATTGACAGTTATCCTGACTATGAAGAGAGCCCAAGATCAAACGCATTCACATTACAGCCTTAACTCAGTCCCATTTGTCCCTTTAACTTTAAATGGAGCATTCTTTGGGTATCCAGCACTATGAGAATGATAATGACACAAATATATATTTTTACAAAGAGAGTTTTCAAAACCTTAGTTTTCCTATATGACAAAATGATTAGGTGTATCTTGTCCAAAGGAATTCAAATTTACCATACTTTTTTTGGTAATTACATACCATTAAAAGGAACTGCACAAAACAACAAACCTCTTTGCTGAAATCCTCATTTTCACCCAAGAAGTCTCCGATGCCTGTCTTGTCGAGGCGATCGTCAATATGCAGCCACTCGGCTACCTCACTGGCAGAGGCTCCTAACAGTCCCTGTTCCTGTAGGAAACTGATGCCTCTCTTTGGTTTCCGGTTGAACCTATAGCAGATTATCGAAATCAGACGACAATAAAAAAAACATTTATTAATCATCAAGTAATTCCAACTTCTAAATCATTCAAATATGTGTATTTTCATTTCACACTTAATTTATTATTAATCGATAACATATTAATTCTTTTGATGGAAATTGATGGCAAGGACTTTTTATTCTGCCACCTATGATAGCAAGCCGGATATTTTTAAAACAAAAAAAAGTTATGAATATCCAAATGGCAAGTAAGTAAAATAGAAATGGTGTTCCTACCAAAAATATTAGTGTTTACGTCAAAATGTTGTGTGCTGTTAAATTTTATCTATAAAGAGTTTCTAATTTTTTTCGTTATACCAGCCACAAAATGATCCATATATTTATAATTGAATGATCCATGTTTTGCAAGTCCATCCAAACTTACATGTCAATACCAGTCTCCCAGACTTCTTTCTGATGTTTGAGAACCTGCAACTGGTGAGGTGTGTCAGGAGCCTCCTTGTTGCCACTGCTACCAGAGTTGAGTGACGTGGCGCTGCCGTACGACTGCAGGCTGTCTCGTGGTGTGGAGGGTGGTACCAGTTCCGTCACTTCATTGTCCCGCACGTTACGTTCGGCCCCTACCCACACCAAACATTTCAGTTGGTTGCAAGATACATACTTTCAATGGTGATTGCTACATTAAATTGTTATATTTCTTCTCATAATCTTTAACTTGTAACTGTAAAACTTGTAAGCCAACTGGAAAAAAATGGATTTTTTTTAAACTTCATAATAAAATGGGCCACACATAGTGGCCAGCTGAAGTGAATTGAAAAATCGTGGAGGACCACTCAATCTGCTCATTGTATAAGGAGATATAAGGTCCTCACTTTGCCTAAATAAATCAAGTAAAAACAACATTGATTAAGGACATGGTATGACACGTCATAGATGTATCTTCTTAACAGTCAACACAACAGGTTCTTCTTAAAATTATGTCATGTGTCTGCACGATAACTCTTCATAGAAAGGTCTTACAACTTGGAACTTGGTACAAATATTCCTCTACATTCAAGAAAATAATCTCTATTGATTTTAGGTTATAAAGGTCATAGAACAGTCCAAACTTTTGTCTGTCAGTGCGTAATACTTTCAATAAGTTCTCTTGGATCCTCTGATACTCCAGTCCATTCTATCAGTTCATTTTAAATTGAGATAAAGTAAGGATCAGGAATAATATCAGAACTTCATTCTAGCTACAAAACATATGAAGGGTAATAGAACGTGTGTATGAATTAATTAGATTTAATCCAATTCAATAATGAAGAAAGTTATAATGAAGAGATCATTGGTACCTACAATGAATACGCAATGAAAGCAAAAGCATTAGAAAATTTATAACTGAAATACATTAATTTACAGAAATATTACTCCAGTTCTATGGTGGACCATATTCAGCTTAACAGGTCACACATTAAATCCTAAATAAAAATCTAGTCAGGTTATATATCAACCACGCAAACAGTTGTGTAAGGTCTACTGAGAACTCACCCAAGTTGGTCTGCGAGTTAGGGTTGACGTAGACGTCGCGGCTCCACTCCACCATACACTTGAGTATGGAGACCAAACACTCCAGACCTTTGATCCTCATGGACTTCTCCTGGTTAGGTGTGGCTCCTAGCTCCAGGGCCTGGCGACCCTGTGCTATCTTGGACAAGTCGTTTACTAACCTACAGACAGAAGAGTGTGTGACTAACATATGTAATTTTGGAATGTCTTCCCCGGAAAGAGAAAATCTTTTACACATTTTCTAAAATTTGACATCTCAGTCACACGGCCACCTCTCTATTAGCTTTGACAGATAACTTTGTTTGACACAGCGAATTGAAAACTCTTAATACTTTTTAAATATTTGACTTTTCTTTCAAATAAAATAATTTAAATTTACGGTAAATTAAAAATATTGATCTTATAATTATAAATTAAAGTACATTAAACACAACAAATTAGTATTTAACTTTGATTAAATAAACAGACAACTCAAAATGTAAGGTTTTTCTTTTACACACAAATAGCACAATTTACACGTCTTTACAGCATACTGAAGAACAAGATAAGTTTTTTATTCGATGCAATTTACAAAAATATAAATAAAACCTCTTAAATCACAAATTTCATTGTTATTTTTAAGGGAAACTTGTTTTGTGGGTTGGTAACCTGCAGTCTTATATATTAACATGTAATTTTTGCCATGAACCCGTCAAAAAATATTCACAGTAAATTTACTTTCACATACTAAGTTTTACATAAAAATGTCTCAAAAAACTGTTTTTATAAAAAGATTTTGTCCCAAGCCCAAAAAGCTTGATGTATTTTGCTGATTTTCAGCCAATTGCGAAATGTAAAAATATAGCCATTTCCCTGAACCTCTCCTAATCCCTTTATTATATAGTGGTATTCTTGGATAATTTTTTCTGTGGTCTCCAAAGATTTATGAATGGCTAAAATTGCATTGATCATTTTATTTAAATTAACCTAGTTATTTTTGTTATTAATAAATGTCATTAATACCTTAGATTAAAAACTAGTTAGTTTAACCAACCCTGAAATTCAAAATAATGACTACAATGTTGGTTTTTGAAGCACGTTACTAACATTGCATTTTTTTCTTTGTATTCATGTTTATCCCTAATACAACAGGTCACAAGTATCAAACATGCAGAATATTGAAAAAAAAATTATTGTAAAATTCTGTTCAAGCTATTTTGTTTAGCTATGCACAATACCTACTGCATAAGGTTGTTTTACACAGTATCACGCTTGATGGTTATAACTACCTGGTAATATACTGTAAAAGCAATTTGCAAATGAATTATTGTTCTTTGAGTCATACCTAAATGAACAACTACAGTTTCAATATTTTCAAAGCAACTGTCTGCTCAAGTATATCTCTATTGTGTCTCAAATTGTTTCTTTGAATTTGACAATCAATCATCAACCAGATAATTTGTTCGAAGCATTATCTTGACCAAAGATTATATGGATTCTACATTCTCTTTCAGCAGAAAATTATTTGTATTTATGATTATTTTGATAATCACCATAATATGTTGATACAATGATTCATAATTGGAAACGGCACTTATAGCTGATAACACCAGTGAATGTTTCAGGGTTCTTGATCAATTGCATATGAAAAACTTACTCAAATCTGAAATTCTTAGCGAGTCAGCCTTTACATCAACAAGGCTATTGGGCTTAATTTAGACATTAATATGCTCATAAAAAATCAGAACAATAACGATTTTTAACCCTAGAGCTGGTATGAAACGAATTTTCGTCGCCAAAGGCCCTAACGATTTAGCAACGACGAATATTCGTCGCCAAAGTAGACATGTACAGTTATTGAAATTTTAGGCAATTTAGGTCATATAAATGATTTTTATTTGATATATTCTGGAAGAGCATTAACTATAGTACCAATTTACTGTTCTTACTTCGATTATTGTCTTCTTTGTTTACCGTAAAACATCGTTTTTTTGGACAGCTGACGTGAACGTAGTACGGGTCAAACACATTGTTGTGAAACTGTAAACAAGTGCCGGGTTTTGTGTTTGAGGTTACGAATCCAATAGTATTTATTTGGTGTTGTTATTATTGTTTTTTTAGCTTTCTTAGGTTATAGTTTTAGTTGTTCAGTATTGGTGAAAACTTTAGAGACCGATCAAATGATCTTAGAGAGCTCGCAGGGCGGGATCTAGTGACGCTGAGTGAAAAATGAATCTTTGTATACAGGGTGTACATAAAGTCCTGCACGGGTATAATATTTTCTGAACGATAACAGATAAATAAACAAGATTTGGTACATCAATACTACACCTAAAAATCTACTTTTTGAAGGAACTATCAGTTTTCTGTAATATCATGGGGACGTCCCGCAAGGAGTCAGAAGGAAATCTTAAATAGCAGCATAGGTCAATATGGACATCATTTTAAAGGGCTTATCTAGCAGAGTTTAATGCCGCAAACCGCACTCAAAAAGATTGATCCAGTAAAAAATGGCGGCTGTTCAAAGATTTTACTTGGTTATATTTTATTAGTAGCCATAACCCCAGTAAAGGAAAACTGCAACCAAACGAATACTGCAGCTAACTACTACATTATGCTTGTCAGTTGTACAGAAGTGAATTATGACATTAGTTATCCTCAAGGGTTACAAATTTGGTCCTAATATATTGATAACGGGGGGAAAACCTGATAACAGTAACAATTAGAAATCTCTTATCTTTGGGTCGCAGTTAGGACTTTCCTATTAGCCAGTCTATTCATAGTAGGCTATTCTAGTTTTCTTGTTTTAGTAGTGCTGTCCATCCATTTTATCAGTGCGCTTTAGTACAAAAGAGTTTGTCGTATTGCTTGTAGTTCTTCAACTACACTATGTCGCTTGACGAACGTGAACGTATAGACGATCACACGAGGAAGCATGCCATTTATTTAATGACTACTTTCACGAGAGGCAGCCAATTTCTAGAACAACTGTAGGGAGAACTGTTCAACACTTTATGAAAACAGGAAGTGTTTCCGATCGTCATAGGTCGCTGAGATTTCTAATTGTTACTGTTATCAGGTTTTCCCCGTTATCAATATATTAGGACCAAATTTGTAACCCTTGAGGATAACTAATGTCATAATTCACTTCTGTACAACTGACAAGCATAATGTAGTAGTTAGCTGCAGTATTCGTTTGGTTGCAGTTTTCCTTTACTGGGGTTATGGCTACTAATAAAATGTAACCAAGTAAAATCTTTGAACAGCCGCCATTTTTTACTGGATCAATCTTTTTGAGTGTGGTTTGCGGCATTAAACTCTGCTAGATAAGCCCTTTAAAATGATGTCCATATTGACCTATGCTCCTATTTAAGATTTCCTTCTGACTCCTTGTGGGACGTCCCCATGATATTACAGAAAAACTGATAGTTCCTTCAAAAAGTAGATTTTTAGGTGTAGTATTGATGTACCAAATCTTGTTTATTTATCTGTTATCGTTTAGAAAATATTATACCCGTGCAGGACTTTATGTACACCCTGTATATTGTACATATGTAAATAAGGTAAGATTAAAATTTATTATTTTATTTTATTTTTGTTTTTACTCTCATACTTATATAAGTATAAATGCAGTCAAGAGATTATGTTTACCCACGAACAATAATATTTATTTAGAAATGTACGCATTTTTGAAAATAAGTAAATATGGGTGCTTTTTCATACAAAGCCCTGTAACACATACGTTTTGAGGTAAAAGTTACAATAATTATATATTTTTGTAATCAGGACAAAATTTCGCATAAGTTATACATTTACGGTTTTGATGTAAAGCTTATTGCTAAGAAGTTACACAACGGAATATTTACAAAAAAAATTTCCAAAAAACATTTTTCTTACATTTTGTAAAAAAAATAAAAATATGTTTCCATGGAAACAATAAGATATTGTTATTATAAGGCTCTCCATATAGTTGTGAATACGTTGACATATAATAGTTTATATTTGGACTAACAGTTATGAAATGTGATACATTATAAGAAACGTCTGCGAGGCTGTTAAAATAGAGCCGCCAGTACAGAGTGACACCATTGCCAGTTCTAGGGTTAAATCACAACTCTTCGCATGCTGCTAAAGAATATAATAACTTTCATTTAAAGCTAATTTTTATTATACATATGCTATTAGAGGTAAATGCAAAAAATATAAAACCGGGCATTTTAGTTAAGATTAGGATATTTATTGATAAAAATCTAAAAACAACTATTTACCAAACTGTTAATTTGATCTAAATTCAAATTCATGGTACAATCTAATAAAACAGAAAAATTATATAAACTACTAACTTTTAGAGTGTTTTCTTATTTAAAGTTTTGTATATAAGGTCCATCATCTCATCTTATAATCTGAGCAGACCACGGATATATTTGGTTATGACTCTGTAGGACAAGGCAGACAAGCAGATGGATGGAGCTAAACAAAGGGCACCCCCTCCCCCTGCCATAAAGGTCGTCTAAAAATACTTCCTAGTCAATCGCCTGCCATTCTGAAGGCTTTTTGTGAACTATAAAAACTCTCCAAGATATACAATGTATCGTTGAAGATATAATCGTGTTTGCATTTAGGTCAAAGTCTATCATTCGAATATACAGGGTGTACATAAAGTCCTGCACGGGTATAATATTTTCTGAACGATACCAGATAAATAAATAAGATTTGGTACATCAATACTACACCTAAAAATCTACTTTTTGAAGGAACTATCAGTTTTCTGTAATATCATGGGGACGTCCCGCAAGGAGTCAGAAGGAAATCTTAAATAGGAGCATAGGTCAATATGGACATCATTTTAAAGGGCTTGTCTAGCAGAGTTTAATGCCGCAGACCGCACTCAAAAAGATTGATCCAGTACAAAATGGCGGCTGTTCAAAGATTTTACTTGGTTACATTTTATTAGTAGTCATAACCCCAGTAAAGCAAAACTGCAACCAAACAAATACTGCAGCTAACTACTACATTATGCTGGTCAGTTGTACAGAAGTGAATTATGACATTAGTTATCCTCAAGGGTTACAAATTTGGTCCTAATATATTGATAACGGGGAAAACCTGATAACAGTAAAAATTAGAAATCTCAGCGACCTATAACGATCGGAAACACTTCCTGTTTTCATAAAGTGTTGAAACAGTTCTCCCTACAGTTGTTCTAGAAATTGGCTGCCTCTCGTGAAAGTAGTTATTAAATAAATGGCATGCTTCTTCGTGTGATCGTCTGTTATTTCCCCAACCAACCATCATAAGAAGTGTTATACGTTCACGTTCGTCAGGCGACATAGTGTAGTTGAAGAACTACAAGCAATACGACAAACTCTTTTGTACTAAAGCTGTACCAACGCCGAGCGTGGCTGCTGCTTGGACAGGTGACCGCTGAGCGATCCTGTCCTTGCAAGCGGCCCGCCTGCCCGGCCATTGGTGGTGGTTCGGAAGTCACCTTTAAGCCGTTGGTCCCCAGGTTAAGTGTTAGAGAGGGCTTCTTAGCCCTAACTTCGCCTGGTAAAATAAGACATTCTTTACTTTACTGATAAAATGGATGGACAGCACTACTAAAACAAGAAAACTAGAATAGCCTACTATGAATAGACTGGCTAATAGGAAAGTCCTAACTGCGACCCAAAGATAAGAGATTTCTAATTGTTACTGTTATCAGGTTTTCCCCGTTATCAATATATTAGGACCAAATTTATAACCCTTGAGGATAACTAATGTCATAATTCACTTCTGTACAACTGACCAGCATAATGTAGTGGTTAGCTGCAGTATTTGTTTGGTTGCAGTTTTGCTTTACTGGGGTTATGGCTACTAATAAAATGTAACCAAGTAAAATCTTTGAACATCCACCATTTTGTACTGGATCAATCTTTTTGAGTGCGGTTTGCGGCATTAAACTCTGCTAGACAAGCCCTTTAAAATGATGTCCATATTGACCTATGCTCCTATTTAAGATTTCCTTCTGACTCCTTGCGGGACGTCCCCATGATATTACAGAAAACTGATAGTTCCTTCAAAAAGTAGATTTTTAGGTGTAGTATTGATGTACCAAATCTTGTTTATTTATCTGTTATCATTCAGAAAATATTATACCCGTGCAGGACTTTATGTACACCCTGTATATGGAAGAGTTAAATGTTGGTTGGAATGTGAGGTGAACGATCCTAATCTCTTAAACGATCCTATTAAACACTGCAGCACTTGTGTTCATCTTATACTATCTAAATAAAAGTTCTTATCACATCAAGATAATTGTTATCTGGGATTACAATTTATAGAACAATCTCTCTCACCTTTCAAACAGATTTGCAGCATTCAGATCACAGTCATAGTTGACGTACATGTCCACCACACTCTGCGCATCAGCGCAGATTCTTGTCAGCGCTTGGATCACCATCCACTTGTGCTCAAATGATGAACTTGATGTTTCCAGAATGTTCAAGAAGATCTCTTTGAAGAAAACCTGCACATTAATCATATATAAAAATATAAATAAATTGTGAACATATACAATATTCACTGGAACAAATTCAACCGTTTCAATTCTGGTTCAATTGACAGAAAATAAAAATAAAATTTAACACTATTAATATTACAGTATACCTTGGAAATGGAAAATAAGCTAACTAGGCTAGTCAAAAGCAAAAGAAATGATTTCTAAAACTGCAATGATAATTGGTATCATGGTAATCTAAGACTAGCATATGAATATTCAATGTCTCGCAGTCATGAACTCATCGATTATGCAAGACAATGGAATTTTCCAGGCCCATTTGTCAATTATTATTGAGTCTAAGTATATTTTCATTGTCAAATATTCAAAATCCAACATTTTACTTTTGTTTATAATTGTTATTTAGATTCTCAATTTATATTGGGGAAATCACAAAAGAACAAAATAAGTAAAGAAGTTAATGTGAGGTAGTATCACTTCAGCTCAAAAAGATTTCTTTGATATTTCCAATCTTATGGATATTATAGTTGAGCCTCTAGTTTATTTATACAATATAATGTTAGCCAAAGTGTTTTCCAAGTGTTCTTAAACTTTTAAAAGTAAAACCTGTTACTAAAAAAATAATAACTTAACCCTTTGAGTTGTCATCTTTGACACCCATCTTGGAAAAAAAAGTCTGAGCACTGTATTAAACAAATAAAGATAATTCATAAATTTCCATTTAAATAGCCTATTATCAGAAACTAACAATATAAGTAAACTGCAGATCCATACAGGAGAAGTGTGCTGACTCGGTGTCAACCAGGATGTAGTATTGACAGACCAACCTAGATTGCACTGTGCTGAGCTAGCCCGCACTTTCTTATCCCTTACCCCCACCCTCCCCAACCCTACAGCTTGTTTATAGAGTAGATTAACTAGAGTGGGACTATAGTTGCACTGTTCTCACTGGCCTCAAATTTCAACACAAGATTACCAGTCTACTTTTATTATTAGTCCCTGCTATTATGGAAGGTAGAGTTTAGTTTCATGTTGGATTATAGCACAGTCAATTTGTTTGAGAATGTAGTTAACAGCATCAATTTGTGCTTTGATAATAAAGTTGTACAGTCTACTGCCGTAATTGGTTTAACTAAGGCTTTTGATTGTATTTTACAAAGTTTGCTCTCAGGAAAACTAAAACGGTATGGAATTAAGAGAAAAGAACAGAAATTGTAGATGAAAAATAGATAGTAATCAAAATCTTACTATTAACTTCTCTACTTCAAATTAAAACCTACCAACAGACTGCATTAATTTTATTTGTAGTGATAAGAGTTGAGTTCAGAGTTGGATTGAATGGTACAGTGGTCATTGTTAGAAGATATTTCTACCAACAAAAGGTGAGGTCACCGCTTAGATGAGTGGCACTGAGTTATCCTGACATCGAAAATTACTCTGCAATCGATGGTGGTTTGAAAACCATATTCCAGGCATTTGTTTCAGTTCCTAATTCATTCAACTTTGACCTACCTCGATCTGCATCTTGAGGTGCATCTTAAAACGTGACAGAAGAGCCAGGAAGATGGCTAGGGAGAGCTCAAAGACTTCAGGCACGGAAGACACACCATTCTTGCTGAGGGCCACACAGAGGTACTGCTTGATGGCAGTGACAAACATGAAGTTGGCCCGGAACACCGGTCCAGCCGACTGAAGAATGGACAGTAACAGGTGGAGTGAGAGAATCTTGGATCGTAGCTCGTGTGATCTGTACAACAATTCTTCACGTATAAACCAGAAATTTAAACAGCCTAGTCACAATGACAGGATAGACACACACAGGCGCTTGTGCGCTTGCGCATACACCCACCAAATTGTTTTCTAATTCCATAGTCTCACCTAAGAAATAATGTAAAACAATTTCTTTATTAATTTTTTAGACTAATGACAGTGTTTTAAAGTTACCATCTATAAAAATTGAATGTTTAAACATTGGTTCAAATACTATCTATATGCAGTTGTATTTATAGTTAAGCATTAAATAAAAATGGCCAATAAGTACACAACAAAGATATTTTTTTAAGAAAAAAATATAATCTTGCACTGTCTGTGCGAAATATATAAAGTAACACAGAATGATACTGGTTTTCATTCTTTCTAGTCATCAAAGCCCTCCATATAATTTATTTTGTTCTTCATATTAAAAAAAAAAGATATGAAGAGTAACAATTTTACCTTTGTCGAAGAGGTAAAGAAGGAAACACTATAAAATTGAAGGCCATTGCAGCCTGAAATTTTCAGCATTACTTTGAATAATTGATAAAACATTTATAAAATTGTACAATGGTCAATGGAGAGAAGTTTCAAAAGTAATATAAATGAATGTAGTGAAATATATAAAATATTAATGCTATTACGATGACAATGTACCTTTTTAAATTTGAATGTTTAATGAAAGATATGACAATGTCAGATCGTCATCAGCTTCTAGCTATGCTCTATTTTTTCTACTGCTGTAATTTATTTACTTACTTAGGGTCGGGCTGGCCTTCAGACAGAGGCTTCATAGAAAGTTTGCAGAGTGCTCGGAACACTAGGAATGCGTCCTTCTGCAGGATGTGCGTGAACTGTGGCGTCACTTTGCTATCTCCATCGTTGCTCATGTCCACACTTTCCTGGCACAATATTAATAGCTTTTAGTACAATCAGAAAAGTTTGCAAAATGCTCTGTACACTTGGAGTACATCCTTCTGCAGGATGTGGGTGAACTGTGGTGTCACTTTGCTCTCTCCATCGTTGCTCATGTCCACACTTTCCTGGCACAATATTAATAGCTTTTAGTACAATCAGAAAAGTTTGCAAAATGCTCTGTACACTTGGAGTATATCCTTCTGCACGATGTGGGTGAACTGTGGTGTCACTTTGCTTTCTCCATTGTTGCTTATATAACAGCCATATTAGTATCCTTTAGTACAATCAGAAAAGTTTCAGACAAATTAATCCCTAAGATATTGTGGATTTGTTTAACTTTCTTTATTTTAAACATATACTAATCATTGTCTCGCTTAGAACTAAAGTTCTTCTCAAATTAAATTACTCTGCCTGTCCTAATATGCTGCTGGCCTGTGCGAGGATCTTATCAAACAGAATAAGGCGTAGGATCGATACAGTACAAGGTCGATGGCACTGATAAAAAGTGCTACAGTCACATACAAGATTTAAACCTGTGCTATCACTAACTCAGATTCAAAGTATAACATCTTAGACCGCTTGCTCATCGGTTCTCTCATACCAATATACTGAAAAAATAATTGTTTAGTAGTTTTCTCTACTATACTGATAAAGTAGGAATAGGCCAATATGAACTTTTTATTTAAATTTTTATCCCAAAGCTAATTTTTTGCTGCCAAGAGCTTTTTTAAATTTTTTTGCTGCCAAGAGCTTTTTTAAATTTTATTAAAACCTTAACACTCCTTTTACATTTGTCATTTGTTGACAGAGTTTACCAATATTTTCTACAGCCAAATTTATGAAAATTTTTTTTAATTAGTTAGAAATTAGAATGATGGCATTAGTATTTTGTTGAATACAAATTCCAATTAATTGTGTTTATACTATTTGAGATGTACTTTATTTACATATGTACTGAAAATTGGACACTGGCATATTGTGCAGAAAGTAAATATACAAGAGACAATGTATTGACAATTTATGTATACTTTGCATCAAATTCGGGAAACAGGGTATTGACGCTAAAAGGGTAGCACCACAAAAAAGGCCAGTAACACCCAAGTCGAGTCTGAGTTTGACTATTTATTTTTAAGTAATGTACAATTTGTTCAACAATATATTTTATTAAACTTAACTGCATGGCTGTGAACTGATAATAAAAACCTTTTTTTAACTATATTAATTAATAACTTTCAAAGGAACATAATGGAAATATCACTTACTTGTGAAGGCACTCTATTCAAGGAACTGCCATTAGCTTCATTGTTGAATGAATCTCCACTTTCTGAGGCCGTTCTGGCATTTTCTTCACAGCCTATGTGAAATATATTGTTAAAATGCAATTATAATGCTATCAGACCAGTTCATCAACTATCTTTTAATTGCACTTTCTATTCCAAAATTTTTACCCACAATGAAATAAAAATAGATAGTTAGTATCAAAGTTTGATAAAGTCAACAAATCAACAGACATATAATTACAATAAAGTATTATTAAAGAAATTATATTATTTATAGTAATAAACAAACAACCAGGAAACAAGAGATTTTTGTCCAATAATTTTGTATGATTTTAAAAATGATTTGAGTGAGATGCAATCACTTGATTGGTTGCCAGCAGTAATTGGGAAAATTGATTTTTCACATGATTTAGTTGGTGTTCAAAATTTAAATGTCTTTGAGAAAATTATAAAGCAAGATCCACGATCGACATACCAAAATGTTGAGGATACCTCTAGGGATTCACCAGGTGTATACTTGGTATGAGGAAAGTTTTTTCTTGACCATTACCAGACTGGTTGCACAAAAACAAGTGAGGGTAAACAGTCTGCTGGATAGGAAGTGCTGAATAAATTTAGTGATCATGAAACGGACAATGAGAGAGAATTGAATAACGGGTCTATCACGCATAGCAGTTTCTAGCTCCGTGACATAACCATGAGTATGAGACATATCGAGAGGGACATTGGCAAAAAACTTATTGATTACATTTGGATTAAAATGGGTGTGTTGGTCACCAATAGATTTTCCTACTCACAGCTCTTTCTGTTTCGTCCACAAAGTTTTAGATGATTGTTCTGAGGAAAAGCATTGTAAAATATAATCTTGGAATTTATAATTTGTTGCTTGTGGTTGTGTATGATTTTCCAGTCTTGTCTTGTTATCACCACTCATATGTACACACTGTCAATAGCTTTCTCATTGAGACTAAAATGTCTGTTCTTCTCTTACAACTCAGTTCTTGATTTCTAGAATTAAAGATGGCAGAACTGTAACCTCCTAGGGATCACGAGGGTATGGTATACTTTCTAGAAGAAAGGGAGTTCTGGAAACTATACCTGGACATTTTTGAAAATATGAGCTCTTAAAACAATGTTTTTATATATTTCTGAGCAACACAAAAAAACCTTTCTGTGCAAACCAAAAGGTTTTGTCTCAAACAATAACACAGTTTTATTATAGTAATATGTATAAGAAAGCCATCTTATATCATACACTACTGGAAACTGCAATATTAGAAGCTTACCTGAGACAACAGCGTCTATGACACTATTGAGTAAACTCTGGACCACCTGTTGACTAGAAGAGTCCATCGAAGTTGGTGTGGGCACAGAGTTTACATCAGGTCCAGGTGTAGGTGTCGGAGGGACCACAGGCAGCTCCAGTGGTTCCACCACCTCCGGTGTATCCTTCAGTCGACTGTTCTCCTCTGCCTTCACACCGAGTAAACATAGCAAATTTGTTGAAACATTTTATTATAACAGAAATAACACAGGCTCTAAAATCAATCCTTGAGGACCACCTAACTATGAAAATACTATGAATAGTTGTAGAACAATGGAGCTACACGGTGCTAATCAGAATAAAATAGGATCAAACATAAAACTTAAAGAGCAATTGTATAACTTACAGCTTGACTCTCCATACGAGCAAAAATGACGTTGAGCATCTGAGTGAGAGTTGCCCGAGCTGTCGTCTGGTTGATGAGGTTCTTGCTGGCCAGGTAGATGTTGTAGACAGTCCGGACTGCCAGCAACACAGTGCCTTCGTGTACCTCCACATGCTGACTGGTGACTACCGTCAATAGAGCCTGAGAAACACCAATAAAGAAACAAATTTATTTTAATCATGTTAATTTAAATTCACCTGTTAACCAACATTTATTTTATTTTCAGCAAGATTTTAGCATTTTATTTTTTGGCCTATATAGCCATGAAGAATTTTATGCTAGAGATTATGGTGTGATTTTTGAACATTTTTGAATAACCATGTGCACTTCTATAACCCATATATACCCAGAATCTGGAGCATACAATCAGATACTGGTGTACTGGTAAAGAAACAAAATTGAACCTGTGGACTAACACAGGTTAATACGTCTTATGGTTTTTACTTGTTATGTCTTTCATATATGCTCTATTGCCCATTGTTTTAACATACTGTTATTTAGAGGTTATTTATTGCATGTTGTATTTTATCTTGTAAAATATGGATAATTCTACAACAGATACCAATTATACATGCCTTGATGATCTGTAGCTGGACTCCCTCGTCTGTCTGTGGCCCGGAGAAACAGTTGCAGATGGTCTCCACAATTCTGTCAATCAGCAGTTTGCCAGGTGTGTTGGAGTCAGGGACATTGCCAGTCAGATGACCATACGCTATCAGCTTCTGCAAATCAATGTTCATGTTCATAAACTGTTTTGTTGAAGCGAAGCTAAACACAATAATTGTATCTACATCCAGGAGAAGTAGTTTTGACTCTACATTGCGATACAAAAATTAAAGGAACAATTGATTTCTGGAATGATAAAAATACCGTTTTTAATCAATTAAATTGAAATAACAAAAACAGGAAAAGCATGAAACATTTACATTTACTCTTCACAAGCAGACCTAAAAATAGGATTTGTTTTGTGAATATAAAATGTAATAAACCATTTATATTTATCAAAAACAAAATGACTTATTTTGAGTTTGGTATGCAGTGCAGAGAAACAAACAACTGTCAGATGATAGGCATCTAATTTGTATATCTGTAAAATGAACTTAAGACTTGTGAAAAAATCCGTGTATTCAGAAAGAACTAATCTTTATAAATCATGTAAATATGATTTTTTCAAATGAAAATTTCCTTTATAGTTTGCACTATCAGTAGTTAGTGAGCCTTCATGGCTGGCGTTGACTTTGCAATTACTTTGTATGTTGCTTACGTCTAATGATTATGTTTATTTTAAATTTTAGTACACATTTTATTTACTTTATCACTAGATACAAAATTTGTTCACATTGAAACTTTTGTTTGATTATATGTTTCATAGTAAAAAAAACCAAATAACAAACCAACTCATTTTAAGCTGACCTGTACATTATTTCAAATAACCTATGGATTTTCTACATTTAATGTATAGAAATTTCCATACAAAGGCACATCAATCCCCTATTCCTCTTTAGTGTATTCTATAACTTTAAGATCAACCCATAGAATTAACCCCTTCCCTTAATTACTTAATCTTTTTATGCATATATGATTATTTATTAGTCTATGCACTTTTATCAAAAATACTTTTTGATAGATGGAGATACAAAATAAAATGTGAATGTTAATTTATTTACTGAGAACTTACAATACATCTATAATAAATTTGTCTCATTGGCCTTCAATAACAATCCAAAAATCGCTACACAATTTTGGGAGTACAAACCTAAACAGAAGAACCAAGTAAGCATTAACAAACCTGAAGACAGTCCAGGGCAGTAACCACGATCCGGGAGGTCTTGCTTTGACAAGCCAACTCAAAAGGCAAGAAGTACTTCTCAGCAGTAATACTGCCGCTATTCTCATCTTTTGGTAGTGGTAGTGCTGACGACGAGTTGGTATTACTGCTCTGGTCCTCTTTCAGTTCTGTACGAATTTCATCTACAGGCAGACAACATTATTCCATTTCGATGCAGAGCCATTACATAACATTTATATACTTCAAATCTCTATAAATAAGTTTGGTTTGTTTCTCACACATCAAAGATTCAATTAAATTACTATGTAGTTTAAATATTTATATATAGGATCAATAAACATAGCTTAAACAGAAATGATTCTGACATAACCTACCCAACTATCAATTTTTACAAACCCTTCTTACAAAACCAGACCAGTAATAAATATACAACTGGGGCTGAAGTAATGCTATCAAGTTGTACCATTTTAGAGGGGATTTTAGAGGGTGGGAATCCATTATGCCTGTGAAAATCACAGAGGATCCAAGGTAACCCATGGTATCAATAAAGATTTTTTTTCCTCCCATAAAGATAAAAATATACATTAAAATCTCTTAAACCAGGGAATATTATGCCTATTTAAAAATATAACTACATTTCCCAAATGCCTGGCTGTTGGTTCTTTCACAAGTACAGGATCATCGAAAAAGGTGGACATGATTTTTATTGTAAAAGTATTAATGAAGTAATTTTAGCAAAACTAATGTCATGATAGAAAAAATCTTAAAAGTTTTAACACCACCATTGAGCTGACCTTGAAGCTGCAACTCTTTACATACATAAGCAACTCTTTACATACATAAGCAACTCTTTACATACATAAGCACCATCTTGACAGATTGGTAGAGGTTGTCCTGTTGCATGACTGCCAAGGAGCCCTGACAACTCTTTTGGACTTCTTGCTTTGGGGTTATATCAAAAGTTAAGTATATGTTTTAATGTCTACGCTACAAAGATCCGGGACCTGCGACACTCAAGGGAACGAATCAACACTGCGATTGCAACTTTGACTCCTGACATGATTGAGAGAACCTGAACAGAAGTTGAATATCGCTTTTAAGTCTGTTATGCCCGTATATGCTTTAATGTTATGTTATAGGGAGTGTTCACATACAAAAATCTATTAAAGTATGTAAAAAACATACAAATTTTCTATACCTGTTGTTGGGAAAAAGCTCTCTTTATAAAACTAAGTCTTACTTATTAATGTTTGAAATCAGGTCCACCTTTTTTGATTACCCTAATGGTATCTCCGATAATTAATGAGATCAAAAGGCACATATAGTTTCATTTGGACAGCAGAGGAGATCATTCGGCAGACCCAACACGAAGTATATTGCTGTAAATAGACAGGTGCACACACAGAAATCTTACAAGAATATAGTTTATTTCACCATCTTACAGCCAGACCTACATTTACTGCATATAATGCCAAAATTCTGAGAAATTCTGTTTACTGAATCTAAGTGTAATGGACAAAAATCAAGACGTACACAAAAAAATATCAAAGATACAATTGCCTTAAGTTATAAAAAAAAACAGGACTTCTGATAGTTTGTAAGAAAGACTCTTAGTCAACCGTAGTATAAGGGGCGAGTGAATGAAGTACATTAAAACAAATAAATCACATATACAAGTAGGATCCACAACTGTTGCAGTGAAAATATTCAATAATGGGAGATGAAACAATTATTTAAAGAATATCCACAGGGAAGACTTATTAAATAGTATCAAAGATAAGACTTTCATATCACAGATTATTTAATGCCGGAAGTTTTATTAACAGATGATGCCGAAAATTCTTTGGGATGAGAATAAAACACAATTTATACTTGCAATAGTTTTTTATCTATATCTGCAGGTAATTTATTGGTGGTACGTGTGATATTACTATATTTTTAAAGTCTTAAGCACTTGACTTAATGTAAAGGAATAGTTCAATCAAGAGTCATTTCTGATATTTCTTGAACTGTGTATGCTAAACTTTTGTAAATAGCTCTATATTAGTTTGTATGTAAATTAAATTATGATATATCAATAGTGCACATTCATGATTCACAGGAAGTAGACCTTGGTGGTGTTACTGACACAATAATTTACCCCAAAATTCACTGTCCTATTCAGATCCCTCATTTCCCACCATATTTTTCCTGCATGTCCAAACTTTCAACATCTGGGATTCAATTTCATATCCGATGCCTGCACGAGGGAGAGGTCCTTAAATCTTAGTTGGCTTTCTTGGTCGAACCACTCTACTATAAATCTTCTTTTTTTAGGGAATGAGACGATTTTCTCCGCACTTAGGACTAAAAAGGACCTTTGCGCCTCCCTTACTTGTATTTGTGTACTCAGAATCTGAGACTTTTTCAGAAGCCGATTTGAAGAGAATCCTTATCTGATGTCCTTGGGCTGAGGAGATATGCCCTTAGGAATCTTTTCCGAATTGTAGATATGGCAGGACAGTTTAGCCATATGTGCTCCGCTGATTCCTCCGCTTCTTCGCAGAGTCTGCATTCATCCGTTTGGCTAAGGCCCACCTTCATAAGGTGTTTTTTAAGGGGGCCATTTCCTGTCAACATCCCTATAATCATTCTTATATTCTCTTAATCTGATCTAGGAGAGATACCCACCCTTTAGTCTTAATCCTGAGGCCCTACTCCAATTAAAATATCTTATCCTCTTTTCCCAATCTTTTACAAGAGCTCTGTTGTAAGAGAAAGCTAACTGGCAACCTGGCTCTAACCCCACCATAAAGTACTCCACTCCCTTTTTGGCGAGCATAACTGTTTTTTAATTACCATGAATACCCTCATGGCTCAGCACCCAACCAAGTGTTACTCTATTTTTCTTAGCCAGTCCTACCAGAGCATTCTTGCATTCCCTGACTGCTAGGTGTGGAAAGGACTCTAAGCCTTGGCCTAGAGCATTTTGTATCTGAACTGACGAACTCGGATTGTATGGTACCTATTTTTCTTGTTACATTCCTACTCGAATCCTGGGGGAATTGACAGATTAAGAGGAGAGTTAAAAAGAGACAGAATTTTTCTTTTTGTTTAGTCATAACCATAAATAAATGTCTAACCAGTAGTTACATGCAATTTAAACATGCTAATTTATTTATTTCATTTACGTAAAACTTTTTGAAATACATTTCACCATTTTGATCCTTTTAGCAACTATGAACTTGAATACGATTTATTACAAACTTGGTTTTTGCAATAATAATGAGAACATAGGGAATAACAATTTTAATTTTTATCACATGTAACATAATAAACTAGTAAGTAGGACAATTACAGTAAATCAGTAAATCTTATATGTCTGTTTCATGTGGAAATACCAATTTCGAAGCACATTTGAGTCTAAAAAAGGCTCTTATAAAAATCTATTCCTACACATATGTGCATGATCTGTCCATATATACAGTCCTAGATTGTTGTCTAAAGAGGACAATAAAATTGGCTGTAAGTGTTTGCCTAGGTACAAAATTTATATTGACATTTATTGTATTTTTATGTAATAATCAAATATTGTAACAGGTTTTACTAGCATCTTGTGAATGGTAATAAAATTTGTAATGGATAATAAGGAAAAACAACTACAATGCCTATCCCTTAACATGATAATATGATGCTAAAGAAAATTATGTACAGTTCCCAGAAGAGATATATTCCTACCATTTTTGATACATTATAATCTGAAAATAGATTGCTGTTGCCTAAATGATATCTAGGAAAACATTCAACTTTCTGATGTTTTATTGAACATTTCTATATCTTTAGAAATCCTTTGTGAGTATCACATTTCAATATGAAATCCATTGTGAGTGACTAGTTAATTCTATAAATTTATTGAATGGTGTTTTGTATTACACAAGATGATAAAAACAAATGGATTCCAGGAATAAAATTAAGGTTAATGTATTCCTTAATTAATTAATTAAGAGGGCCTGTGATTAGCTAGGAAAGACCATAATGGAATTGGGGGCTTTGTATTAGTGAAAATTGAACATGGTGAACACACATCAATGACATGATTTATCTAGATGTGTCACAAAGAAATTATGAGAAGTTATTTGGAACTCATAAATAGACTGCAGTATGATAAGCGGCCACAACCACAATCAAATCAACTATCGATTAGAACGATTAAAATGCTGTCAAGACATGTTTACCCTGTAACCTAATTGTAAATGAAATTGGTAAACTACTACACTACTCAAAATGAGCATAAACAAAGTTGTATTATTTTCTATGGTCTAAAATGTGTACATATATCTTTGACATATAAAAATTCACTATAATTTTTATTCACTATAAAATTATTACTTTTTTCAGATACAAAAACAGCCAAACTATACTGAATTTTGAAACATCCAAAACGTGATTTGGTTTAAATCAAGGATTCGTTACTCATAAATATCAATGATACGATAATTATGAATATAGATCATGTGAGTGTTGGACGTGTATTATACTCCAGCCCTTAAACGTTATATAAAACTACGCAACACAATTTAAACCACTGTTTAGTACAATTTAATAATAATAATACAGATTAAAAATACAAGAGCACTAGTTCTTTTTAAAGTGTAATGTGTGATTAGGTATTATGATTTATAATTCATTTGATTGTTGTTATCAGTAGTTCATGTTCAGTTATTTAAGAATAGATTTCGATGGATAGATATTAAATACCCAGTCTGCATATGAGGGGCAGGGTACAATAAGCGGACCCGGTTTCTATATGGCTAATTACAATCATCGATACTTTATATAGGCCTAGACTATAGAATAACAGAAATATCAATCGATACCAACGTATCTAAAATACTAAATTAACCCTTTCAGGGCCAGGAACAAATATGAGATGTTGCACAATTTTTTCACATATCATATCCCCTTGTGACTAGTCAAAAGTGCCAGGCTAAAATTGGCGATTTTGCAGTCTCTTAGATTAAAATTTATAACTTTTCATAAAAATTAGAGAATGACCTAAAAGTTGCACCAAATTACTCGTATAGATATATACTATCAAAAAAAAATATATAGATGTAGTTTTAAGTAATTTAAAATTTAAAAAATAATGTTTTAATGGATTACATAAAAAAAAATTTTTTTTTGTAAATAACTAAAAAAGGAAAAATATTTCTCACATAAATAAATTTTTTATGACACATTTTGTATAAATACGCAATTGTACTTTTCATAAGGGATAAAGCAACTGACTCTTACACTGCAAGAAACTTAAAATAAATATTCACATTATGGATGTACCGGTAAACAGATGATTGTAGGATCCATAAACAGTTTCAATACAGTTAAAAACACTATTTACCAAGAAATATTTACACAATTTTATTTGAAATTTATTTACACTTTTTCTATTTACAAAGGGTACGGTCCAATAAGCGGACCCGGTTTTTTATATCGAAATTGGCAAACGATATTACTTAATCATAACCATCGATATAATCAATCGATACTGATGAATTATTTTTAACAACTTAAATAATCTATATGAACAGCTGTAAACACTTTCAAATAATACAAGGTAATATTTTAAATTTCACGTAACATTGTGTATTAAAATGGCCGTCAATCTTAGGAAGCTTCACGAAATTGCTTTAAAAGACGATAAAATATGTTTTTTATGGCTTCAGGATGTTGGGTTAGTACCTAAGAATCCATTATGTGATATTTGTGGAAAGGTAACAAATGTAACTGTCAGAGGAGCTAACATGGTCGTCTTCAGATGCAAAAAAAGAAGGTAATGGTGGACACAACTTTAGTAAAAACGTTTTCGTTCTGTTTCATTTAGTTAAAGTTATGAGTTTCCCTGATTTTGGTTATGTTCATTTATTATTTGTTATAATTAAATTCACATTTTAATTTAAACATATGATTGTTATTACTGTTATATCGATTGATAGTCTATGATTCGATATGCGAATATTAGGTATCGATGATTATATTCTTCGATATAAAAAACCGGGTCCGCTTATTGGACCCTACCCTTTACAAATATGCTACTTACAATTTCACTCCCGTGAGAACGCAAATTGTCAGTCATTGTAACTACTACACACAATAGCTAAACACGTAACTACTAACACTACTAATATTTACAACCACAAAATAAAATAATGAAATATCCAGCATACAATAGTACGATTACACTAAAGCATAAAGAATTAACAACAATAGATTGAGTCAGCTGATAATGTCACGTGACAATTACGAAATAAAAATGCATAGACCTTCAAAATAAAAACGATATTCATAATATTAATTATCTACAAATATACCAGGGAATAAAAAAACATAAAACTTTAATAATTTGACTTCGTATTTATTTAAGAAAACGACGAATATCAAGGCGACTATATATTGCCGCCTGGCGCTTTTCGTGTATGTCACCGACGGCATTATGTTGCCCCTGGCACTTTTCAGACGCGATCTATGGTGGCAATATATTGCCGCCTGGCCCGGAAAGGGTTAAAGTCACATTTTTAAATTAATAGACATAGTTTAAAACAATTACGTAATGTCATAAATAATAATGGAACCAGAACCATTAATCGAACAAAACTAAGACAAGTGACAGGAAAAATGTCATTTCAATAATAAAGAAAATTTAACAATAAAACAAACTTCTTGAAACCGAAAAGGACTCAATAAATCATCTTTAAATGTTATTTTGTTTAGTTTTTCTAAAGTTAACTAGCCTATCTTTTATATTTAAACAATAGAACATATTGTGTTTACAATATGAAAATGTACATACATACAGTTGGTACAGATGATTTAGTTACTATTCAAATTAATTACTATTGGTTGATTATATCAATGTGTATAATAATTAAACATCGTTTTATAACTTCTATATAAAAAAAACCAGGTCATTTATCCTACTCTACCCCATATGTGACCTGATGTAATAGGCTACTTGATATGTTGTAACATATTTTTGCCTATTAGTTTCAAACATAGATAATTGGTTAGTCCTAAAGTAGATTAGATAAAATTCACTAATCTCTGTCAAAGAAATGTGATAGTGCAGTGTAATGAAAAGATTGTTTTATTACAAACTACTGATGAACATTAGTGCTTTAATTAACTAGACCTAACCTCACTTTTAATAATATGTTTGACATTATAAACAACTGATATTTTGCACTAAAACTATAAGACTCTGATGAAATAAACTTGAAATATTACATTATAGCATATTATGATAATTTATTATTACCTAATGCCACCTCACAGGCTCTTTTCAGTTGGGAGTGGTAAGACCGCTTAATTTCTTTATCGCTCAGTATCTTTTCTAGTGCTCGAACAATAAACATTTCTTTGGTTTTAGAGCTTCTTTTCATGATTAACAAAAAAATCACATATTTTATTTAACATACAATAACTAATAAATTGCACCAAATTTACTACTCATAACAACAAACTAAAGTCAATACAACCACAACCCAATTTTATTTTTACAGAAAACGAATTATTAAGTCTACGAAAAGCTGATTGAAAACCATATGTTATGACAGAGAACGAGCATGGAGTAATGAATAAGCAACAGGTTACAAACTTAATTTCATACTATAACAAATAAAATTAAATGCAGTGTTGTTTTATAAAAATAAATATATTTTATCAATTTCTTTGTCGTACTTAACAAGTAAAAATATTTTTAAAGAATGACCATAATATGGAAATGAGCCTACATGAGTAAGCAGCCTGTGCGTAGGCTCGAGTTATTGTCAATGCTATTGTTATTGTAACTTAATCCGTAACAGCCCAGTGTATGGGCACAGGGATATTTTGACTCCTCACAAAGAGAGTTCATTTCTCAATTTAGTATACGGGCTGATACGCGTTATATGGCAATTTACGTGTTAATAGTAATAAATAATGATTTAATCGTAATTGTTTCATTGTGGAAATGCTGAATGGGCAATTAAGAACATATAAAATAATCTTCAGTTTGCAAACTGCGTTACTATGACTTCATAGAACGTTTAAATGATCAGAGCCTCAAATATTGACCTAGATAGATCACTAGTCTGCTTTAATTTAATTAAAAAGGTCATTCGTAACAATATAAAAAAAGTAAATAGTTTAAAACACCGTAAATTTACTAATTTATATTTATCACATCTTATTGCTATTACATATTATATTACACAGTGTTTAAATTGCAATTTTGATCAGTATTAGAAAGATAACGCCATAATTCTCAACCTAACTCCACTTGTCCTATATAAGAAGTGGTATGACAACATCGAATCTACCACATAATTAGCAGTAGATCATTACACCAAAAATAGACAAAAATCTAATATATCAACAATTTTTCATATGCTTCAATATCGTCATAGACGAATACAAATGTTTACAAATAATTTGCAAATGCGTCTTCTTTTTAAATGTTAGGGTCCTGCTTATCGAGGGTTTAGCTTGTCGAGTTCTAGTGTTGTCAGCCCAGCGGTGCTGTTACAGCCATGGCTTAATACAAGGTTCCATGTCTAGGAATTTAGACCGTTAAATTTTATAAACATTAGGGCTAAAACGTGCTGGATTGACAGTTTTGTCTGGTTGGTGATATGTTCATACGACTGAAACCTCGCTCGTACTCTGATTAAGAGCATGGTATGAGCTTGGAACGGTTCATCAGTGGGTTCAAATCCTTTAAAATAACGATATTATTTTCATAATGATCTCTAAAGCAGTTATTGTTATAATCATACGGTACAGTTATTAAAGTACGTAAATGTTTCGTTGGGAGAAATAGGAATAAGATTGGAGACATAGGCTATACGTAAGATGTTAATAAAATTTAAATTTGTATTAAATATTTAATTTATATTAAATATTAGAAATTACATGTTTTTAGACAAATGTATTAACAAACTCAATTGGTGTACACGTAAAAATATATAATGCGGTGAAGCTATAGCTCACGTACATATTGTAAAAAATACATCTTTGGTATCTTCTGCCGTTGTATCTATAAATTCCAGATTATTAAAGTAAATATTAATACAGTACAGAGTTGATTTGTGATATCGTTGTTGTTAGATGAAGCAGTCAATTAATTGTATTACATTGCAAGTCACCATTGCAGAATATCTCTGCTTTCTAGAATCATGACGGGTTTATTATGTCAACATAACATTATTTGGATATACAATTAATTTAGGTTGATTTTTTGTAGGTCTTATAATTAAAATATTAAATATCTTATAAGCATGAAATCCTTGCATATCAGTCAATAACCACATACATAAAATAGTACTAAAACTCTTTCCAAATCTTGCCAATATATTACAATGATTCATCCCAATAGTTCTGGCCTGCTATTAGTGAAGTAGTTAGCTATGTCTTTTACCACCAATAGTGGAGCAGTTAGTTAAAACTTTCGCAACCATGAACGCAGCAAAATTAGTTTTAACGTTTGCTACTGGGGAAGCATGTGAAGTTAGTATTATCTAAATCTCTTAAGTGAGCCGTTGTTGTTATATCTTCTATGAAAATAAACTGGTATTGTAATTTTAATAAAGATAGATATGTCCTACTGATGTAAACAAGATTCAAATAAATTTGTAATTCAATAAGTAAGAGAGAAGTGTTTGTATCTTAGATGTTAAAAACACAGAAAATAATATTATTGGTACTATTTTCTTAGGCACTCACTCGTTAGCAAATATAATTAATTTTGCGGTCATAATACCACAGCCCGCCAGCAGAGTTGGTTCACTATTTTGTATACACCTGGATTGTCTTAGCGTAAATTTAGAAAGCTGTTTGTCATTTTCTCTTACCTGAAAATTAATGGTCAGTTGCAAGCATAGGGGTATCCAAGGGGGTTACCCCTCCCCCCATTGATACAAAAATATTTAAGGTATATTTTCACTTGCGTTAAACTGAAAGTATACTCGTATTCGAACAATATGTCATAGTCCAATTTTGTTTTTATTTGGTTTCATATTTTAACTATGACGTCTGACATATACAGTAGTAAAACACAAAACTCTACTTTGTAATTTTTCGGAATGGCGAGTCCGTAGGGGTTGACAAATATAATTGCCTACAGTGACGGTCGCTTCCACACTTCCTAAAGTTAATGCAAACAGTACATTGCCTTTCCGACCATATAACGTCCTAGTTTTGAGGAATTAAATAACTTAGGACCGAAGTAAAGAATTGAGTTTTTATAAATGTGTAACTTCAATCTCTAAATTTTTAACTAATATTAGTTCCTATTGTCAGAGCTGTTCTGAAAGTTTAAATTGTTGTTAT
Source organism: Homalodisca vitripennis (assembly GCF_021130785.1). Taxonomy (NCBI): domain Eukaryota; kingdom Metazoa; phylum Arthropoda; class Insecta; order Hemiptera; family Cicadellidae; genus Homalodisca; species Homalodisca vitripennis. Next base: position 36,377,118 of record NC_060208.1, read on the forward strand.
TAAAAAATTCAACGCAATGATATAAATGCATACAGAGTTAAGATGCTGCAAGACGGAAAGTCCGAAACTCCAGACCAGGGCTGCCCAACCTACGGCCCGCGGGCCGAATCCGGCCCGCAAGTCAGTTTTATATGGCCCCGCCTTGTTGCCAAAACAACCAAATTTGTTTACAAGCATTTGAAATATTAAATAAATACAAATTTTGAGAACCAAGCAGTCCAGCCGATTTCACGTAGAACGAGCCGTATTCATTTGGTGGAGTATGAGTGTTGAAAGAAGTAAAGTAGTTGCAGACAGATTTCACTGACTACGGTGGTGGCTGCCGGCTGGCGAATAGAGCGCACGTAAAGCACAGCACAGCGCGCGGTGCGGCGACGTAACCCCTACCCAACTCAAGGTCACCACTCGCCACGTAATTTGTATGTCCTAGTATCCTAGTAGGCTTAATTAAAATCAATGTATTCAATTATTGGTGACTTTTTTATTGTTCCCTCAGAATTAGAGCAAACATCCAAAAGTCTGGGTTTATATTTGTTTCTACTAAAAGAACCTAAAAACGTAATATATTATAAACCTTTACCTAACAACTAATAAATAATAAGAAATTACAATAATCAGGAATCAAGGGCCAAATAACCTTAAAAATCATATTTTGCACAAGATTTCTGGAACAAACACCGGGCAATACGTTTTGTTTGGGGTTCCAAATCCCCTGGGATGTTGGCCCGCCTGGCCATAAAGGCTTTACAATGTGGCCCTTGGGTAAAAAAAAGGTTGGGCACCCCTGCTCCAGACGATCAGCAAGTCCACGAGGAACATAAATTTGGAAGAAAACAAATTTTGAGTAAACATGTCTTAGCCAAGGCTCAAATATCCCACCTTAAGTTACCCTGAGATTCTCGTGATCGACAACGTCAAAAGTTTTAATTAAATATAAAAAGGGTAAATTTAAGTTAATTTTACTCAAACGGTAGTCACTGCTATTTGAACAAGTAAAGAAACGGCAGGAATTGTTGAGATATCATGATGGAACCCAGATTTATATGAACATCAATATTACTAGTCTTAATAAAGTAGTACTGTACGGTAATAAACTTAAATAATGTACTGTAGTACAGTAATGCACAGTAGATTTTACTTTATGCATAAATGTACCATTGTCTGAAATACTTTAAACACATTCGAGTAATTGACAATGGTCTCTATCTGTCAAGGTTAAAATTTAAATTATTTAAGATTAGGACAGCTTTACAAATCTTAAAACCTGTTGGAAAAACAGTGAGTGTTTTAACAAAATAGTCAAGTAATTTAAGTTTTAACGTAGTAGAGTAAGTTGTCGATAAAGGTAGAATCTAAAACTTTACATTTCTGGTGATCGTATGTGATAATCCCATTTAATTTCGGTTCATCCCTCTCACCTTTAGATGACGAATGTTATACATTAGAATTGGTGATTAAAATTAAGTAAAAATTGATGATTTGTCTCTCAACATCTCTTATATTAAACTAAAAATTATCAGTTTTATTTTTCAGGCTTAGCGTACTCGCTGCTATGAAACTGCTTAATTAAAGGATAATTTGTCATGTGAAATATTAACAAAAATGTTAGCTATACCGTGACTCCCCTATCAGATCTCAGGTTGATGCCTGCAATAGCTTATATAAAACTGTAACCCAAAAGAATGTCTAATATGGCAATAGAATATCACTAGTATGATGACATTTAAAATCACAAAAAAAAAACTAAATAGATTTATCTTTCGTTGATTTATATGTATGTACGTTCATTAATTATAACGATAGTTACTAACCGATCGCTATAACATATTTTTGTTAATCTTTGTGCATTAAAATCAAAAATTACAAACCAAAGTAAGGAAATATCGTGCTTTGCAAACAATATTTAACTATAAGTTAACACTTTAATGTCTATATTCGTTCATCGCAAGCGTCTTCCGCGTCTATGCGCAGTGCATTCAGTGGACGTCAACCACTCAGTCTTGGTAAAAAAACACACAATTACTAATTTCATGTCTCGAAATTTGTGCAGTTGTATACATAAGTAGTAAATATAGCCTCTATAAAATGCATGTCAATTTATATCTCAATATTATTTATCAGGGATGGCTTGGTTTTAAATGAAAAACACATTTTAATGTAAAATAAATATTATTTAATTAGCCTAATACAAATACACGCCCAAATGTTCAAGCAACATATATGTATCAAGGAAGCCCATTTTAGAATGTATAAACTATAGGTAAAAGGTGTAGGACATGTTTTTAGTTCCTTACTATAGTCATGTTTCGAGCCTCTTCAATGTAGCGACGTTTTCGTACAATTCCTTTTTGTTCTAGTTTGATCTCTAAAAGGTTAAATGTTCTCTTAAATTACAGCCGATTTTGTAGAGCACAAAATAATAATAATAATGCTCTCAGGCGGATGTCACACATACAATTTTTAATATTATTATCGTTTAACACAGTGTTTCCCAAACTTTTTGGACTCAAGGCTCCCTTTATGTTTGTAGGCTACTACTTTCGGCGACGCCGCACCCATCAGCTGATCACAACAAAGTCGATAATAGCCACAGTGACCAAAAACAAGCCAGCATAGCCTAAGAGATGAGCCTTAAAAGAGTTAAAAAAAGTTGGTAGGACATTAACAATAAGAGATACTTGTACATAAAAATAACCAAACACCTTTAATTAATAATGTTACTGAAGTGTTGTTCTAAAAATTATGTTTTAAAAGTATAGTCTTCCTTAATACTGACACTCCATATACCTTGTTGCTCTTTTCTAAGCTATGGAAACATAGCAATACAGAAAGTCTTACTTAGATTTGTTTCCAATTTCAGTACATTTTAGTAAACACTGTTACACGTTATTTTACAAAACTGTGAATTGTTTTCACACTAGTGTGATAGATCAGATATTAAAGGTAAAAACCCCGCAAATCAATCAATCACATTCACAGAATATGGCATAAAAAATAGTGACAAATCCTAACTCTTATCAATCATTCTTTGTTTAGCGATAGAATAAAATTGTGATAGAAACATCTTTTTCCTGATATTTGCCATCGTTCAGTGATTTAAAACATCTTTGTATCAATGAACGGTGGAAATGTCCGAAAAAATCATGTTTTATTTATAAGTGATGTTTAGTAAATAATTATTAAGCCTTGTGTCAAACTACTAATGTTAACTGGCGATGTTACATTTTACGTGTATTCTTCAATAAGATCTCGGCAATTAGTTCCGTTTTTACCATCAAGGTGCAACAGTACGAGCTCCTCATGGGCCACCTGGATGGGGTGATCACACGCCGAGTTCGGAGCGGTTCTGATTTCTATAATCTATTACGAATTAATGATTCGTTTTATATCCGAACATATCTGCAAAACATAGAAATGATATAGAACGTATACTACATTAATGTTTATTGAATTAATTATATTAATATTGAACTTTCTTTATAACTCCAAACACTTGACAAAATGTGAGACGGTGCACAACGAATAAAGTGTCATAATTTCATCATATTTTGCATATAGGCTAAAAACGACTGTAAATGTTTTGTTTTGTTTTATTGGAAAGCTATTAAAATTAATAGGGCAAAAAAAAACATATTATAATATGCAGTCCTTAATTGGTGGAAAATAAATTAATAATTACGCTACAAAAGCTGTAATAAAGAGTTACCACAGTAGATGTATTAAGAAATAGGAACTAAGGGGATTAAAAAAAAAAACTTGTGAGCAAATGTTCAACAAAAACATAATCATAGAAATATGACAAAATCAATCACAACTACTTGACTTACCAAATATAATTTTACAAAACAATGTTATTGGTTTACATTTTAAAATACAAAAGATTCAGTTAAAAATTTCAATTTAATGGTTGTTTTTGTATTTTGGAGGCCTTGAAGATCATTATTTAACTACTATGCTAAGAACACAAGTCTCGAATATTCTGAAAAGTTTAAATGTTTGCATGCATGAATAATTACAATCACATTTGAGTGAGTAATCAAATTAAAAAAGTTCAATTAGCTTGAGAATTCACTTGTAAACAAAACAAATTTCTAAATTTTGCGAGTAGAGCTCTTTTTAACCTCCCGGATGTTTAATCCACCGAATTTTTTCTAGCTACGCCACTGTATGTAACGAGGTCACTTTGTTACATTAGACTTCCTTACGTCTTGTTGGATCTTTCGATACTCCGTTGTATTGGTTTATTTGTATGTAGACAAGATTAATTGCCTGTCATTAATTACGTTGTAAAATCAAGGTTTAATGAAATCAATTTAATTGTGCTGCATCCTGCAACATTCAGCTTGAAAGAGTAGTAATTTAAATATATGAATGCTGTACGAAATTACTGAAAGAGGTTTAACTCAGAGTATAAGCTGAAAATACAGTGATACAATTTAATAGGTTTGCCAGGTACTGAACTAAATTAAATCCAGAGGAATGCGGAGCGAGAACGCGCGGACTGCTTATTCCACTATTCCAATACACGGGCTATCTGTAGTTGGCAGGAGGGGCCCCTCCATCCATCGTTCTCTCCGCGGCGTGTGATCACCCCATTCAGGTGGCCCATGAGGAGCTCGTTGCACAGTTAGTTCTGTTCTTGGCTACCATAAGCGCAACAAAATTAGTTCCAATCTTTGCCACCGGGTAAAGTGTAGAGCTAATATTGGCTTCAACTCCTAGGTGCGCCGTAGTAGTCACATCTTCTAGTAAAATAAACAAGTATTTGATCACATATTAAGCAGCAAGTATTTGATATTTTAATAAATAAAAATGAGTTCTAATAACGTAAAATTTATAAATATGTGTATTAATGCTTTACTTAAATGAAACTTTTCAGATCACAGCTCATAATCACAAAGAAAATAATATTATTGGTATTATTTCAGTAAAATCTCGGAGGTAAATTAAAGAATATGGTAGTCATAAGTCCAGATGCCATGATACATGCAGAGTCCTCACCGTGGGATCACATCCGTGAGCTTCACACCCAGGGGGGCCCCAACTGCGTCTTCCCATGGATGACTGATGACATCGATTACAACTTCGACTGCACACGATACTTCACCCCACTGACAGGTAGCGAAAGCTACTAGGGCTTTGACCCTCGAGACACAAGGCAAAAGCCTAACCGGCAGAGGCCTTGAAAGATGTGGGGGATCCACCCCCCCCCCACAGTCACAGCGACTTGGACTTGGACTTGGACATGGACTCTTACTTGTAGAAAAAGTTTAATTAGTATTTGAAAGCTGTCAGTTATTTTCTCTTACCTGAGAATTGACGGTCAGCTATAAACTAACCATACTTGGTCTGTTTACCAATGCTGGTTTAATGTATTGCATTAGTAAGATGATTATTATACAAATATTCAGTGAAGAAACCTACCTTGAACATGGACTATGGAGTCACTCAATATTCAGAAAGTTGTAATGTTTTTCCTGTGTAAATCATTACTTTCTGCCTAATAGTAAGTATATTAATACAAAATAACTAGCCAGATTAAAGTTATATTAATTTATTTATATTAGAATGTTTAGATAAGGAATTTAGTAAAATATTAATTTAAGATGAGCTTTCTACGGACGTTAGAGCGAATACTGTATGTCAGTAGCGTAGCCAGAAATTTCGTTCGGGAGGGGTCCGAAAATTTGGGTCCGAGACCGGGGGATCCGTGGGACGTTTTGTGTGTTATTTGCCAATGAGTTCACTGGTAAAAGGTAAATACCAAAAATATGGAGCTTTAGTAACTACGCCTTATAGAAAGTGGAAAGATGTAATAGGCAAATTCAACTCTCACAGCAACTCTAGTACCACAAATTTTCTTGTATACCTACAGAAACTTTACGAAGTTCAATTCTGGTCGAATAGAAGGCACCAAAGTGATGTTGGATTCACTGGATAAGAAAGAAAAAGAACAAAACAGAGCTTCACTCAAGCTAAGCAAGCAAGTTGCAAGCACACAAGCAAGCAAGCAAGCAAGCGAGCAAGTTGTATAATTGACACAACTATATTCTGTGGAGAAAATGAAATACCCTTTCGGGGACATTGGGCCACTGACGGCCGAAAACCCTTTAGAAAAGGAGGGCAATTTTCGAGTGTTGCTCGGGTACAGATCAAACTAACGGTCGGAAAATGCACCGGAAAAACTCTACTGATTATAACTTCGGCTACTTTGGATTTCACTGATTGAGGTATTTATGAATGAGTTATAATGACGATTTTTTGTATCATTAAACTGTACACGAGTATATAATTATCGGAAAAAAATCACTTTCGGTCGGAAATAAAATACACCTGAAAAACTCTAATGATTAGAACTTCAACTACTTCGGACTTCAGTGATTGAGGTAAACGTGGTATTTTTGATTGAGTTAGGACGATTTTTGTTATCATTAAACTGTACTCGACTACCTATATAATTATCGAGAAAAAAAATCACTATTCGGTCGGTAAATACCGAAGAAAAGCTCTCTACAGATTCAAGTTTTGATGATTTTGGATTTCACTGGTTGAGTGGTTGAGGTAAAGTGGTACTTATAATCACTTCCGATCGGAATACACTAAAATGAAATAATACCTCAGTCAGTGAAATAAAAAGTAGTCGGAACTTCTTATCAGTAGAGTTTTTCCGGTGTATTATCCGACCGGAAGTTATTTTTTCAAATTGTTTTCGATAATTATATAGGTATTAGTCGGCGTTCAATTGATACCTAAAATCAATGTTCTAACATAATTCTAAGTACCACTTTTATCTCAACGATTCAACCAGTGAAATCCAAAATCGTCAAAATCTGAATCAGTAGAGCTTTTCCTCGGTATTTTCCGACCGGAAGTGATTTTATTGTTTTGTGTCTCGATAATTATATATGTATTAGTCGACGTTGAATTAATACCTAAAATAAACGTCCTAACATAATTATAAGTACCACTTTTACCTCAACCACTCAACCAGTGAAATCCAAAATCGTCAAAACTTGAATCTGTAGAGAGCTTTCTTCGGTATTTACCGACCGGAAGTGATTTTTTTCTCAATAATTATATAAGTACATTGTACAGTTTAATGATAAAAAAATGGTCGTCCTAACTCAGTCGAAAACACCACGTTTACCTCAATCACTGAAGTCCAAATTAGTTGAAGTTCTAATCAGTAGAGTTTTTCAAGTGTAGGCTATTTTCCGACCGAAAGTGATTTTTTATATTTTTTTCGATAATTATATACACGTCTACAGTTTAATGACACCTAAAATCAACGTCGTAACTTAATTCTAAGCAGTCATTTTACGTCCTCAAGACGAATTTGAACGAAGTGGTCGCTAATTTAAACTGTTCGCCGTGTTACGGTTCAGGTTACTTTGCGACGTCACGTGACCGCGCCCTATAGAAATACTGTGATTACACTACACTATCCGAAAGGCCGAGCCCAAAAGTATCGTTTGATAGTTTATGATTTAAACGAATGGAGAATTATATTTTTAACAACGGTCACTTTAATCAATTTAATCAATCAATTTAATGTTTGTAGACAAGAGTAATGACAACTCTCCTTTTTTCTCCTGCTCCATGCTTTATTTTTTAATATGTCTTAAAATTTCGGGGGGGGGGGGTCCGGACCTCCTGGACCCCCCCCTTCGCTACGCCACTGCTGTATGTTTCTGAAGAACCAAAAGCTATCAAAGTGGTTCGAATCATTATATTGATTACCCGATACTATTGGTCAGGTTTAAAACACACAAAAATGTTTTGAAATTATATGCTAGTGCATAGAGTAAAGTTTCAAAAATTTACATAATATTATTGATCGAAGTAAAATAAAAGTATTTTCAAAACCTACAAAACAAATTTGTAAAGTTATTATTTTGAATTAATTAGATATAAAAGGCGATATTCCAAAACGTCAGTTACAATGTGAGGATTATTCAAGTTTGCTGTACCCGATTATTTACTCTGTAGGCTATATACAGAATATTTCATTCCTTACAAGTTTTCAATAACTTCTAAGGAACACGTTGTGGTTTAATCAACGAACTATACTACATTCGTTGGGTTTAATAGAGCTCACAAATATGAAATTGTATATTCATCTATTTTATTTGTGGGCACAGCACAAGACACGCCAAATATGTAATTTGAAGCTCTTATCTTGTTCGATTTGTATCACTGTTATGACGTAGGTACATAATTACAGTGCCTTCCTGTTCAAGTGTCAGCTGTAATGACACAACTTTGAGTTTTACCGCATAGAAGCAAAGCAATGTTAAACTTCAAATGCATTTACGCTCTTAACGTAGGTTGTAGAATTAATTATGGCTTCAAATAGGCTATAGAAATTAATAAACAATTATATCCCTTTTAGTGTTCCTTGTAAACTGTATAAATGAATATTATATTAAGCGCCTCGTAAAATGCTTCAATATTGTTAACAGGTGCTATCTCGTAAACTAAACTAAACTGTGCGTGGGAATGGAGGATTTTAGAGGCCTGAGGCCTAGAGATCATTATTATCTTTATACCAACATATTGAAGACAAAGAAACCAGCCAGATCAGTCGTTGGGAGCTCCAACAATCCGAGGATTCATAATAGCCGGAAGTCTTATAGGTCAGGAACTTATAGTGGTAAGATTTATGAAATAATAATGACCTAGAGAGTCTAGAGTCTATGAGTGTTATTCTGGGTCGTAGAATTTATTATGAGAGATGAATCTCTTAAAGTAGGCTATATGAATTAATAAACAATAATAATCCTTATAGTGTTTCTTGTAAAGTTTATAATTGAATATAAAACCACCTATTTCGAGTAACCAACAAAAGTAGGTATCTGAAAAAATTAAGCGTTATTTAAAACATTGGTAGGACATTAAAATTAACAGATACTTGTAGATAAAAATAACCTAACCCCTTTAATTATAAATGTACTGAGGCGTTGTTCTAAAAATTATGTTTTAAAAGTATAGTCTTCCTTATTACTTTATTACTTCCTTGCTTCATATACCTTGTTGCTCTTTTCTAAGGTATGGAAATATAAGAATACAGTCTCGCTTAGATTTGTTTCTAATTCCAGTACATTTTAGTAAACATGTTACACGTTATCTTACAAAACTGTGAATAGTTTTATCACTGGTGTGACAGGTCAGATTTTAAAGGTAAAAACCCCGCAAATCAATCTATCACATTCACATAATCACAGGGCACAAAATAGTGACAAAATCCTAACTCTTACCGATCATTCTTTGTTTAGTGATGGAATAACTGTGGTAGAAACGTCTTTTTCCTGATATTTGCCATCGTTTAGTGATTTAGGAAAATATGTGTTTGTATCACTGAACAATGGTAAATGTCCGGAAAATCTTGTTTTATTTATCAGTGATGTTTAGTAAATAATTATTAAGTCTTATGTCAAACTTCCAATGTTACTGGCGATGTCACTTTTAGCTTGTATTCATCACCAAGATCTCAGCAATTAGTTTAGTTTTTACCATCAAGGTGCAACAGTTAGCTCTTTTCTTGGCTACCATGAGCGCAACAAAATTAGTTCCAATCTTTGCCACCGGGTAAAGTGTAGAGTTAGTATTGTCTCCAACTCCTAGGTGCGCCGTAGTAGTCACATCTTCTAGTAAAATAAACAAGTATTTTATATTTTAATAAATAAAAATGAGTTTTAATCATGTAAAATGAATAAATATGTATTTTAATTTTCTATCTTAAAAGAAACTTGTCATATCAAACCTCAAGATCATACAAAAAATATCATGGTTAGTATTATTGAAGTGAACTCTCAGAAGTAAATTAAACTAATGTAGTACTTATAAACCCACATTACCTGAAGTACAGTAGAAGATCTTACCTAACCTGTTTAAACACCCGGGTTAAATTTTGAAAGCTGTCAGTCATTTTCTCTTACCTGAGAATTGATGGGTCAGCTATAACCTAACAATACTTAGTCTAAGTACAATGTACTGTATTAATAATTAAGATAAATATCAGAGGACTATTAATTGAAGAAAACTATCTGAAACATGGACTATGAAGTCACTCAAAAGTAGTTGTAGTTTTCCATTGGAAATCAATTCTCTCCATCTAATAGTAAGTCGATTAATTAAAAAAAAAACATATTACAGTTTTATATCTTTATAGTTAATAAAGAATACGGGGACAACTGTATTCTAAATGAAACATTAATGAGGCACAATCTGTCCAAACTTACCCTTCCTCCCACAAAGATAACTCCCCAGTCCAGTAGGTACTTCCATTGACAGTGTATGCATAAATTTTAAAAATGACAGATTAAAAACATCAGCAATTGAAGCAGGCATATCAGATCACACAGCCCAATTGACCACAGCACGTTTTAAAATGCATGACATTCCCTCTACGAGTTCTATTCAATAACAGTTCAAGAAAGAAAACATTAATACTTTGAAGGCACTACTTGAAAATGAAGATTGGGACGATTTATATGAATCCTAAAATGTTGATGATACATATAATACCTTCTTAGCAACACTGACAATGACCATGGATGCTGCTTGCCCCTTTATAGACAAAGGATCACTTGATTTTAAGGTAGAATACATCAAATGTCTGAATAAACATTGTCTTACAGGCATAAAGTCAAAGACAAAAAGGACTATGATCTCCGACTCAAAACGTTAAGGCTGCAGGTGTCAGCAGATTTCATTAACAAATCTAATAAAAAGTGTAAGGCTGTGTGGCAGATAGTAAATTCTGAAAGACAAAACAATAAACAGCCTAAAACCCAACTAAATCTGGAAGTGGATAACAGGGAAATAAGTAACCCAAGGGAAGTTGCAGAACACTTCAACCATTTCTTCACCAACATAGCGGACAAGACACTTGCCAACAACACACATCACACAGCCAACAACATAAAAGTACAGTATATGCAGTGGTGTAGTGGGGCCGGAGCGGTCCGGAGCGGCGCTCCGGCACAGCTTGAGACAGAGCTGTAAATAGGAGCACCCACCCGTCTGTAAAGTGAGGTAGGCGGGGTGACGAGCTCGATAATTAAAAAGGCCAGAACAAACCCGCATCACTTATATGTCCGTTGAGTGGTATCAAGATAATTGTAGGCGCAGTTCAATAGACAACTCTTGTAACTCGCAACTAGCGCCTGCATAAAAAAATTAGGGTGCTCTCTCGCACTCTCCCTCTACCCCTTCCATGACAGGTGTGCCAAAACCCCCCCCCCCCCCCCCGACCAATCTCCTACTGACTGCAGGAAGTGTATACATATACAGACAGGTCGAGACTTGTTATTCGCGTTCCCGGTCTCTATGTTATTGTGAGTGCTTGTATAAGCTGTTATCGTCGACAGTCTTAGTCGTAGTGGTTGAGTTCAAACAGCGTACCGTATATACAGTTAGTTTTGTTTGAGTTGAGTCCTCTATAATACATTTGTGAAAGCCTATTACTAATATTTTAATTATTGGTTTGTGATTTTTGTGAAGTGATGAAACCAAAACCTAAACAAAAATATATAACGTTAATTTTGTAGTGCCCCTAATATGACTGGCTCAAATCCTGTGCCTGGAACATCAAATCCAAAAAGCTAAAAAATAAAATAAGTAACCTCGCTGAGCCTGAGCCTAATGAAAAGGATGTTCGATCAGATGACCCCCCCCCAGAACACAGTGGCCTGAAATATGGACAGAAGATATGTGGGAGAGAAAGAAGGCGGCTTTTCCTTGGATAGACTCAAAAGAAGAAGGTAAATTGGGCTGTAAAATTTGTTTTGAAGTCGGGTAATTTGGGAGCCTACAAAAAAAGAACATGTTTCGCTTTCTTATGAGTGGCGTTCGTACAAAGTTTTGTTTTTTTATGTCTCAAATAGAACAAATCAACTCAAATCTTTGAGGAAAAAGATTATTGAACATAAACAGTCAAAAAGTTCACAAAATCCCACAAACAATTATTGACAAATCAAACAAACATTCGATGCCACAAATTAATTGATCAAATGAATCAATTTCAGCTCAATTCAACTAAGGCTATGTTTAGATCGGCACATTTTATTACTTAAAACGACCGTCTGTACAGTGACCATTTCGGATTGCTTGAGCTACAAAAACTAAATGGGGTAGATATTGGCGTAGGGCTTCATTCAAGGTTATAGCGCGGTCGAAATAATAGATCACATTTCAAAGGAAATTTGTGGAAAACTGTCAATAATCATTGATGAATCCACAAGCATTAGTTCTAAATCCGTCCTCATTGTATATTTAAAATGTGAACTTAGCAAGGATAAACCACCACGTACTTTATTTTTGGACTTAGTTGAGCTTTCTGATCAAAAAAATCTGAGACAGTTTTTTAACAGTGTTCACCAGTGCCTTGAAGGATATGTTTTAATGGCGAGTACTTAAAACAAAACTTGGTTTCCTTTACAGCGACGGGGCGAACGCCATGTTGGAAAAGCACTCAGATGTAGCAAGGAGAATTTGATCTGTTTACCCTAATATTATCATATGGCACTGTGTGAATCACAGACTGGAACTGACTATTGGAGATGCCATAAGTGAAGTAGTCATTCATGGATAAACTTAATTCATTGTACAGCACATATCCAAAGAATAAGCGAGAGTTTAAAAGAATGTGCACAGGAGCTCGATATTGAAAAGAATAAAATCGGCAGAATTTTAAGCACGAGGTGGGTAGCAAGCAGTTTTCGTACTGTTTCAGCCGTGTGGTTTGGTTTACCAAGCCTTAGCCAGCCACTTCTCTAAAGCAATGGATGATCCTGAGAGAACATCCACTGATAGATGCAAATATAATGGTTTATTGAAGAGGCTGACTTCCCATAAGTTTTTGTTAAACTTAGCATTTATGTATGACATTCTTGCTGAATTGGCTTTTGCTGTCTGAAAGACTGGAAAACAGAAGCACGTTCCTTGTATTTGCAGACAAAATGATTCATAGATCAATCAGATATCTGGAATCTTTGAAAGAAAAACCTGGGACAAGAGTTCTGGAGGCACAAGTCGCCATGAGGGAAGGCTGTTTTGCTTCTGTAAAACTTAAATGAAAAACCCTAAAATCGTATCATTTAATGGTGAGCAGTTGTGATTTCTAGTGTAATAGCAACTTAAAGAAGAAAATGTTTACCGTTAGCTTAGGCGAAAAATTGTCAAGAACGAGGAGTTTGTAGGGCAACTAAAAGTTTTGGAACCCGAATACTGGCCTACTGATATTCAACCTGGGTTTGGCCAAACTCAAGTGGAGCAGCTATGCAAAAGCTTCAAGTTGGACATCAACAGAGCTGTGACTGCTTACAGGGATTACTTGGACAACAGCAGGCGGGTACCTGATGGAATGCAAGTGCTTATAAACTGCACTAAAAATAAAACCCTGTAGTTCCGCTGACTGTGAAAGAGGGGTTCAGCAGTATGAATAACATACTCACACCATTAAGGAACTCATTGACAGTAAGTCATGTCTCAGCCCTACTGTTTTTTAAACTCCAAGGTCCCCCCGCCCCACAGATGGAAGCCTATGTCATGACATGGCTAAGAAGACATCGTTTCAGCAGCTGACACCCAAACAAGAATAGCAGAACCTCCAAAGGAAATGGGAATGGAAAAGGAGAGGAATTTTGGGTCATACTTTAGAGGTTATCGCACAATATTCATGTTCGTGTTACCATTCAAAATATGTAAAAATATTACTTTTTTCAATATTTAATAGTTTGTACAATGCATTTTTACGGTATTCTTTTTCAGGCTACAATAATGTATTAGCACGACACACAGTAATTTTTCAAAGTACCTATATCTAAAACCCTAACTTATCTGTTTGTCATTACAAATTGTGTTAGCTTTGTTTACGAAATAAAATGTCCTTTATTAATAATCAAAAAGATTTTTATTGCTATACCCAGCAACTCGCCGCTCCCATGGTGTAAGTATAATATATTTATATTACAGTTTTTCACCATGAAAATGACTACAGTTACAAAGTATATATTTAATAATTAACCAGAATATATAAAATTTATTACAATCGTTCTAGTTTAAGTGAGTAAAACAGAAAACAGTTTAAGTGGAAGTCTGCAAATGTAACGCTGCCGTGGGGAACGCCCAAGCTGACGACACACTTGCCCGACTGGTCGAGGGGGTGGGGGGAATCTGCGCGGTAGTACACCTATTATACTTACACCATGGTCGCTCCGGCACAGCTAAATTCGGCACTACACCTCTGAGTATATGCAAAACCACCTCACACATCTTCCAGCCACTGACATAGAAGAAATTCAAAGATAATCAAGAGCTTCAAGCCCAAAACCTCACTGGGAGTGGACGGAGTCTCATCCAAGTTATTATAACAATGCTGTGAAACTCTTCTATCACATGTGATTTTCATAACCAATATGTCACTAAGATCAGGATAATTCCCAATAACCTTAAAATTGGCCAAAGTATATCCTAAGTACAAAAGCGGAAGTCCAAAGTAAGCCAGTAACTACAGACCAATCTCACTCATCTCAATCTTCTCCAAAGTGATTGAATGAGTTATACTTAAGAGATTGATAAGGAAGAAGATAAAGAAATGTGTAGATCCAGCCAGTGTTTAATATTAAACAACTTTTATTATTAGCAAGAAAGATCTCAGGTAAACAGAAAAATTGTACAGCTTTCACAATATTGAGTGGCACTGTTTCAGCATGTTTTGTCAATTATTTGTTTCAACTATTTCATTTAAAGGACTCCTACAGAGGAGTATTATCTGCAACCTTAACGTTGAATTTATTCCCACAGCAACTCTTATGTGTCTTAAAATGGTGGGCAAAATTCCAGTCTCCACATTCATTCCCGTCATGTTACTACAGAATGGATTTTTTTTATTACCTCCAATAGTGACGTCACTCTTACCATTACCATGAAACATGGTAATATTCCCTACAATCTATGAGGTAAGTTATAATCATTAGGAGATTACTTCATCTCATTCCGTACTGCTGCTCAATATCGTGATTCAAAGGACTCCTAGAGAATGGCACTCACCGAAGTCGTCTTCACAGGTCACTTATATTGCATAGCTGAGACCCGCAAAAAAATCCACAATATTAGTCACTGGTATCAGGAGAGTGACAAGTGGTTATGTGGGAATTTATATTTGTGCACGTCAAAGACGAACTCTCAGAGCCGCAGCTTGGGGGGGGGGGGAATATAGGGCGCCATTTGCTCCAGGTGTTAAAACTGTACTAGGGGGCAAAAGTATAGATGATCGAGTTGTAGCGTTACATCTACTGTTTTCACATAATTTAGTCAGTCTCAGCGTGAATTGCTTTACTATCATCAAAAAGTACAGATACCCGTGTTCGAACGTTAATCACAAAATAACTAGTAGAACTACAATTACAGGAGTTAATTTTAATTTAGATTGTTTATTTCTGCATTTAGACATATAAAACAAATTATTTACAAATAATAACCTCCAATTATATCAGTTATAACAAGAAAAGGTAATGGTTTTTGGTGGTTTCCAACCAAACTGCAACTTTAAAAATTCATAACTCGCAAACTTGATACACAGTAAAGACTACATTTTCATACAGACAAGTGTACTGTTTTAGTATGTAACTTTAGACTTCAATGAAAAAGTTTGTTCT
The DNA here is from genome assembly GCF_021130785.1 of Homalodisca vitripennis. Taxonomy (NCBI): domain Eukaryota; kingdom Metazoa; phylum Arthropoda; class Insecta; order Hemiptera; family Cicadellidae; genus Homalodisca; species Homalodisca vitripennis. The sequence continues at coordinate 36,392,780 of NC_060208.1, forward strand.
TAAATTATCATCTTAACTTTTACTCTTGACTGAATGGTTCAAACGGAGCTCTTAAAGTTATTATCTTGCGCTTGTGATTTTGTAAATCACTATTTAAAATGTTGAATTTTTATAGATTTCATTGAATAAGGTTTTTTTAATTGACTATGGCCTTCACCTGGTCATTTTGAAGGTACAAACCATGGTGAGACTACCGACGGCCTTGGACAATAAAAATAAGACCAAAAAATCTCTTTTAAAGTTCAACACTGATTCTTTATACTGTCAAGGTGAGTTTCAAAAGTTATACTCCTGTCTTCAAATTCATACAAATTGTTCCTAGTAATTGTAACTGTAAAATATCGAGATGTTGATCTTTTGAGAAACTTTAAATATTTTATATATATTTATAGTGAGTTAAATTTTTAAAAATAATTTGAATTTAATTCTTTATGTTGCTTGATTTTTTTGACCTTAAATATAAATAAATATATGAGTGAAATATTTTCAATTTGACATTAAGATTTTTTGTTTTGATTTTCTTTACAAGAAGCTGATAAACCTCGCATTGCAATTAGTCCTTAAAGGGTCTTTGCGCTTGCTTCTGTAGTAGCAGGATATACAGGATGGGTAAGAAGAGGCCAGCTCTGTACCTGCCTTCCTAGTCAAAGCAGGCAGGGTAACATACCCTTGTGTCTGGTCTAGAAACTGCTCTAGGACCCTACCAACTCCAACGGTCATCCTCCACAGTTGACTAGACCTGTCGATCTTCTCTTACTCCTTAATATATCAACATTCACGGTTAATAATGTGCCGCTCCTGGACATCCATTGAATTGTCCTTATTTAAGTAACACATAGGATTTGCTGTACTCAGTGTGGGTTAAATTGAAAAGTATAAATCAACCAGAAGTGAACCCTCCCGGAGACATGTATGTTGATGTATTGTATATTTCTTATTAAAACAAAATTATTTGTTGGCTGAACGTTAGTGAAACCCATCACTCGAGGGGCTGGAAAATCTTAATTTCTCCCCACACGATGTTTTGAAATCGAACTGACCTATACACTTGAAATTTTGCATGATGTTTCATTTTAATATTAGCAACACTGAGGTCGATGATGGTGTTTGTCCAACCATGGAATTTGGCTGAGCGTCACTGAAGCCTATCACTCAGTAGGCTGACACAATTTCTCTATTGTTTGCAAAGAGGATGGAAATATTTTTTCTGTATGGCTATCAGTCCATAGGACATCTAGAGAATGCAGTGAGCTATATAGATTTGAAACTGTGTATGCGACCTTAGCGAAGCATGTTATGTTATCAAGTGAGGTACTCTTACCTTGTATTATATAGGTTTTTAGTGATATTAACAAAAGTTTTGAAGCATTGAAAGATGTAAGTTGCAAATATTATGAGTAAATGGTTCCTAAACAATGTCATAGCCAGCAGGAGGATGTCGGGATGATGAAGAGAATTTTAATAGAAAAAGGTAGTTTTAAAACAATAAAATTTCAACAGGCCATTTGGTCTCTTTTGGTTTGTCCTCATCTTTCTAGTCTTATAAATAAAAAATACATTTGTATAATAAACTTGTGAAATCCACAAAGCAGTACAAGGGAGTTCTCGATAAATCAAATCAAATCAATATCCTTTATTACATGTTCATCAAGAACAGAAATGGTGTCAGTTTTACAGTAAAATCATTGATTGAGTACATAAAGAAACTATACAAAATAAGAGTTGTTTGTTGGACAGTCTATTCATGTAGAAGAAACTCGTTTATGGAGTAGAACGGATGTTCAACTAGCCAGCTGTGGAGTCCTCTCTTCAGCTTATTTCCATTCCTTGTCCGTAAGTCTCTAGACAAGTGATTGAGGAATTTAATACCCATGTATGTTGGTTTTTTCTCACATTGAGCTAGCCGGTGTGCTGGAAGACTGTAGAGTTGTGCATTACGTGTGCTGTACGTGTGTAGATCACAGCCTCTCATCATGTTCTGTCCATCAGCATGCATCACAACTTCCTGTATGTAAAGACTGATAATTGTTAAAATTCCTAGTGACTTGAAGGCCTCTCTGCAAGTGTCCAGTCTCTGGAGTCCAGCTAGAATCCTGATGGCCTTCACAATACAATACCTTCACCTTGAGTTTTAAGTTATGTAATTATATAGCAATTAAAAAGAATTTTATGAGAAAATTGCTCAGCTAAAGAAACAAGAGAGCGAGGTAGCCACTGCATATTGACTCACATGTTGAAACTGACTTTAAAGGCAAATATAATAAGAGTTGAAATAAACGACTGATGTAGAAATGAACCCCATGCGGATTCTCATCTCATAATAAATGCTGGCCTGGACAGTGCACAAGGGAAGCCAAGCCAACCGATCAGGCATAATGAGTGCTCCATAACTCAAGTAGCCAACATTTCAAAAGTTGATTCAGTATATAAAAACAAGAAAAAAAAATAGATTATATGTTTGAAAATGTTTTGTTTTCCGTCCTGTATGTATGTGCTGTTTTAATAGATACCTATGCGTATCCCTAAGAATCACCAAGAAAAATATAGTATTGTGCAATTTACTTTTTCAAAATGACAAAAGATTTCATCTTTCAATATCAAATTGTATTAAGATTTTCATTGCGTAAGTTTTTTAATATTATATAACAAATTTAGTCAAATACTTGCAATTTAACCTCCTTCGGTCGCTCCTGAAACGATACATGACAGGTCGCACTGTATCAAATTGATACATTTGTATTTAAAACTAATTTCTGTGGTATTTACTCCAATATAATCATATAATATATTATATTTATAGGTTCTAAAAACATGTCTCATGCTTTTCAAATATCATAGTTTGGTTTTTAAATGTAGTTTTAAAAATATTAAAAATATTTTACAAAAAGTTTGCACTCAAACCAAATTGTTATTGAAACGGGAATGGTCGCACTGTATCTATTTGATACACATTTGGTAAATTACATGGATTTTAAGAAATAACAGACAATAACGATCAGGAATAATGGAATATATTTATATTGAAACTAATTACATATATTTTGCCATTTTTTTTAGCCAAACAATTGCAGAACAAAAAGTAGTTGTTTCTGTCGCTAAAAATATAAGATATTTCTATATAAAGTAAAATACAGTAATACCACTTACTGTATATATATATATATATAAAAATGAACTCAAGAACTTATGTACGAAGGAACACTGTTTTACATGTTCGGATAGCAGCGTACGCACACAACCTCTGTATGTTCATTGCAGATGGTTTTCTTACACTTTCTGCAAAGTGTTTTTGTAAGTCGGGTTCTCTTATCAAGCTTACAGAACTCACTCCTTGTCCGCTTCTCTAACTGTGGCCTCTCTCTTTTTACAAAAATTTCCATCCCGGTCTGCATTGCATATTTTTCTTCAGTCCATGTTGAATTTGCAAGGGAATTACTCCAACCTGGTATGGTCTCACACCTTCGTTGAATGTGTTCAGCTACAATAGTCCAGAAAGGGCCGTCTGGCTGTTTAGCGAAGTACACTTCAAGAATTGCTAGTGTAAAATGTTTTAGTGTCACAAAGAGCAAAGATTTTGATACCATATTTTGCTGGTTTTGAAGGGACATACTGTTTAAAGTGACAACCACCACGAAAAAGCTTCCAGTTTTTCATCGATAGTTACATGTTGTCCGTGAGAGTAAACATTTTTTTACAGTTACCTACGAAGTCTGTAAATATCTCTCTGATAGCGGCTAAGTTAACAATCTCTTTACGCTCGTCTCGAGTACTTCTATCATCAAATCTTAAGCATCTTAGGAGAAATTTAAACCGTCTGAGACTAAACGTCATTCTGCATTTTTTCTATGCCGAAACCATCGGTAGAAAATATCTCATCCAGAGTTTGCCTATTTGACTTAAAAACTCCTAAAAGGTAAAGTATGCCTATGAACGCCTTTATTTCGATCAAGTCAGTGGTTTTTGGCATCACGAAGTCTAGTAATACTTTAGCTGTACAAGGGTAATATGCTGATTTGTATGCAAAAGTTGGACCAACAATCTAATTCGGATTTGCTTTGACGTGCAGGCCCAATCACGCAAGGCAGGACGTCGCAAAATGTTTTTGTGGCTGTGTTCTTTGATTGTACTGCCTAGGTCTTAAGAACCACTTAATTGTATCATTCTTACCCCATTTAGCTGTCAAAAAACAAGTTGTCTTGTGCATCTTCTTCGGCGAACCTGACGTTGTAGAGGTGGTGGCTGGTTGATCACCTGCGGCTGTGGCTTGTCGAATCACCTGCGGCTGTGGCTGGTCGATCACCTGCGCCTGTGGTTTCATCCAACATCATTAGTTCGTCACATCAGCACTCTGTTCTGTATCGGAGTTTTTGTTCTCTTTCTTCAACCACATCTTCACCGCCTATATCGCTATTATCACCATCAATGTATTCTAACCTTTCATTCTATTCTTCACTTGTATCAGAAAATAAGAGGCGATGGACAGTTTTCCTGACCGTCATCGGTTTCTAAGTTCAAACTGCGTTTTGACATTTTTTTACCTAAAAAGCGGAACAGAAACGATCGCAACTGCACTACAATGATATTGTAAATATGATACGTGAAACGGTCGCACTGCATGAAATTGATACCGTAAATCTGAAACGGGAATGGTCGCACTGTATCTAATTGATACAGCTCTGTAAACACGCTCTGTTCAAGGTCAGGCGTAGTACTGCCAGTTCAGGGATGAGGAGAGGGAAGCCCATTAGGAAGGGGATGGCAGTATGCGCGCGCATCGTGAAATAGCACGGAGGGAGAACGTGCATGCGTATCAAATTTATACAGTGCGACCGATGGAGGGTTAATCACAAAATCAATTATACCAGAGATAATTCCTTTGTTCTAAATTATAATCCAAACTTAATATAAAAAATGGCTTAAACATAACTTATATTTTTTCCAACAATACTTAGTTTTAAATGATTGTATAATTTCTTATTTGTCAAAAAAATGGCTAATAAAATGTATGTTTTACTTTGCAAGAGTATGCAAACATTATTGGATCCAATTTGTTTTTTTTTTTATATATATATATATATATATATATATATATACCGGGAACAAATTTCTGAAATATTGGTTTTCTGTTTGGAACATTATATATAGATAGGATATGATCTAAAGATAGTTTATTATTATTAACCTAAGGATTATTGTTGTAATGTTCTTTACATTTGTCCCCTTCTGTACTGTTACAAAAATTTTGTAATTGCAGTATATAATGTTGAACAATTATTAAAAGTCTATGTTTAAAAAGGTACAACATAACTTCTCATAAGTTAAGATGAACATTGGACAAATAAAATGAACAACAGTAAGCGTACTTAAAATGTATGTATTTTAATACCAACAGATGACATGACAAGGTGTTGAAATCAATTACAAAATCAATGATTTTCAAAATACATATCTGAATTCCATCAGATACAATTCACATACCAAACATCTACAGGGAACAGTTATTGCTGGGCCAAGCTATTGATTCATTATCCTACAAAATTACATACCGATCAATGGCAATATAAAGTGACTATCAGATTTTATTTCTAAACAATTCAATCTTAAAACTATGAAATATCAATACCAACTTAATTAAGTACAAATTACCTTACGTAACTAAAGAGTTTATACAAAACTTGTAGCAGACATCAGATATTTTCTATAACAAAAGGAACATAAAGTAACACAACAGATTATGAATAAAATCATTCAGTCTCAGATTTGTTGTTTATAATACCACTAAATTATCTATGATAAACCACAATATCAGAGGTGGAACTTGTTAGAACATGGGCGTCCTGGAAGCATACTCAGGAAGGCTGACTTTCTCTATGGCCAAGACCGAGATGAGCGGGGTGACTTGATCTCCGGTAGCTGGAAGGATGACGAGGCGAGCTGCGCAACGTCTCAGCAGCAACTGCCACTTGAGCGCGGTCTTGGCGTCCAGGGACAAGCAGTCAAACTCATCTGGCTAACACATTAACAATGTTCTTGTAGAGAGTTGAGTAAACAAGCTACTATGTGCATACATGTCACCAGCCACTACTTAACACTGAATACTTTCCCTTTTAAGAGCATTTTAGTTTCTTCACTCACCGCATAGCTATTATACAGGGTGTAAAAAAACGTGGGCTGGCTATGCATTTTCAGATTTTATACGTGACTCTAAGCTAAAAATGAAGAATAACTTTTTTTTTATTTCCACTCCGTTTAGCCGCTAGCCGCCATTTTGTATTTTTTATCAACAAATTACTATCTCAAAAACTGGTATAGCTAAAGAAACCATATTTGGTACATAGGTTTGAATAGGTAAAAGGAAAATAAAGAAAATAATTATGCTATTTTCTTAAATATTAACAAAATGGCGTCTGTTGAAAATTTTTAAAGTTAAATAACAAAAAAACCAGTATATTTATAAAAATGTACTAGATTTAGATAAAAACTATTTAGATAATTTTATTGCAATTCCAACAAACAACTGATAACTCTCAACTATGACATGTTTAGCGCTTCCGGCTTGTGCAAGCGTACTTTAAAGTGGTCGTGTTCGCTTATGCCTTCATGGATTTTGTTGAAACTAGTACCGTTGGAATTGCAATAAAATGTTACAAACAGTTGGTGTCTAGTACATTTTGAAATCAGAAATTCTTTATTAGAAAATTTCTTAGAGAAATGAATAGCGTCAGTTTACAGTGGATACAATTCAAATTGTATACAAAAATAATGTCACTCTTGAATGTCTTTCCAGTGCACATATTCATCTAGGGTGTAGTAGGGTCTTGATGTCAGCCAGTTATTCAGCGATGCCTTCAGCTTCATTCCTTTAAGAGCTTTTAGTTCTTGTGGTAATATGTTGTACAGCTTCTTACCAGCATATGACGATTTTCTTTCATACAGTGTAAGATGGTGGGCTGGTAGTGGGTAGTTTGCAGGATGTCGGGTGTAGTAGTCGTGGTGGTCAGCAGCTCGAGGTAGGTTCTTCCCATCAACATACAGTATAACCTCCCGAATATAGAGGGCAATCACTGTCATGATTTTTAGGTTCTTAAAGGCTTCTTTACAGGTGTCTCTGGGGCCCAGGCAGTTAAGAATCCTTATAGCTTTTTTCTGAAGTCGCAGTAGTTGTTGTAGGTTCTCTTGAGTTGTTCCTCCCCAGGCGGCTATCCCGTATCGAATATGGGTTTCAAATATTGCAAAGTAAGTAGTCTTTGCTGTTGGGGTGTTACTTATTGTTTTTATTTTGTATAATTATACTGGTTATTTTTGTTTGACTTTTAAAATTTTCAACAGATGCATTTTGTCAATATTAAAAAAAATAACACAATTTTTTCCCTTTTATCTATTCAAACCTATGTGCCAAATTTGGTTTCTTTAGTTTTACTAGTTTTAAAGATAATAATTTGAATAAAAAATACAAAATGGTGGCTTGCACTAAACAAAGTAGAAATTAGAAAAAGGTATTCTACATTTTTAGCTTAGAATTACACACAAAATTTGAAAATACTTAGCCAGCCCAACCTTTTTGTTACACCCTGTATATAAATGGTGATCAACTCGAGGTGGCCACCATTGAGATCTCAGAAAGTACTAATTTTACAGCAAACTTGAAATTGGCAACTTTTCCTTAGTTTTTTGATTATTAAAATTATACATTTTTAATTTTTAATTCGGTTACTATTTTCCAATATGACAGTCAACTTTGAAATTCCTTATGGAAACCTCAATTTTTCTGACATGGGTTTCTGACCTCATTTGTGTTTAACATACAATTCTGACTTTTTTATTCTTGGTAATGTTTTTATATAGTTGAACATTTAGCCACTATGAGCATTGAAAGTGGCAAAAATTCTTTATTCGACAGTTATTAAAGAGGCATGTTTTAACGTTACAAAATACTTCTACTCAGAGAGGTATATTTACTAATAAAATGTTAGAAAGCAGTTGCATTTTCAGAAATACATTGTTTTATTCAAAAATGTACTTAAATTATTATTTATGTTAACTTAATTCTGGTATAAAGCAGGTTTTCAAAATGATTTCCATCTTCATGTTTGTGCTCTCCTGTGCAAGTCATTTACACCTCGTGCTAACATGTCAAGGAGAATGTTATGTAAAATGCCCATCGCTTCAATGTTTGGACTATTACTCTATATGGGAACTTTACATGCTATTACAAACTTTACACACCATACGTAAAATCTAAAATATAATCTTTATTTTTTAATTATTTCTTTGGACCGAACCACAAGATGTCAGTGATGTCAGAACCAAGCCCATTTGTTAATCATTTTAAACAATTTGGTAAAAAACAGATAGTATAAACATAATAGTAGAAACATATTATGGTTTGTTAACTCTAATTAAAATTACATGTAAAATTAGTAAATTATAAACATTAAACTAGTTAAACAATTTTACATATAATTTTCAAAAAGTAAACGGGAAAAATGAATTTATTATACCCTAAACTGTATAGGGCTGGTAGCTATCTGGGAGATTGCAAATAAAAAAAAAAAACACACTCCAACTACCTTGATAAACTCACGGTTTAAATACATATTTTCCATAATTTTCCAAACAAAAAATATTTAAAATTAATGTTCTCTGTGAAAATGTTAAAGTTGGTTGAGAACCTAGTAAAATATATGCACACTGAATAAACAAATTACATGCATCATCCAATAAGATACAATACGGTATTTTAGACCGAAAGTACTGTAGGAATTCAAATGGATAATAAAGGTTGTCATAACGTCTATGACAGATAATTTATATTTTATAGAATACGATTTCTCAAAGTGTTTTCCATTAATCTGAGATAGGCTGGAAAATTCTGAAAATTATGTGAAAGCCAAACCACAGAAATGTTGGTTTGGCTGAAATAAAATGTGTTCAATGTACAGCTATTGAACACTTTATTTTCGTCATTTTATGGTTCTCAATGTTTTAGATTTTCTAGGATAAATCAAACATTGCGAGTAGCTAAAAAAGTTAGCTAAAGATTCCAAATCTGTGATTACAAACTTACTGAACAGTTGAGGGCCTTAGATGCAGCTGGGGATGTGAGTCTACAGCCAGGTAAGGAGCCAGTGTGATCAGCCAAGGTCACCCTGAGGTCGTAGACACGCTGAGACAGTGGACGTTCTACTCCTGAGTTCACCAGACAGTCATTGTTCATGCAGATACCAACTGCTTCATCCACACTTTGTTGGCAGTGTTGGCTGGAACAGACACATCAGTACAAGCATGTTTCCTATGCAACCAATTAATTATTGTAATTTTTATGTCAATCTTTTCTGTGTTCATAATTGCAGAAGTTTATTTCATTTTAGTCCATCTAAAACTTGCAGTGTTTCAATTATTTTGTTCCATCTCATTCTATCTCGTGTCTTCTGGAAGGCACTTAACCGACCAAAATGTTTACTGTTTTTATGAAAATGTATACTACCCCATTGAACATACTTACTTGGAAGAAGATACTATAAAGAAACCCACAACTTCAATAATGTATGATGTGAATAATGAGTCTGACTTGCATATAGCCAGTGACATTTACAGGATTTGAGTTTGGGGGACCAAACTCATCAGCTCATGTATCAACTATGTCTTATTTTATTATTATGTATTAAAGAATTTAGGAAAATATGAGTTAAAACTTTTAAAAAATTGGTAAAAGTATTTAACTATCCAAAAACTGCACTGAAACAAACCAGCTTATTTATTATACCATTATAAGTTCTCGTCATCTATTTAAAGAAAAGTTTGAGGTTGTTTCCCTTAACTATATTCTGATTGATAACATTAACTACAGGACGTACTTTTTCTGGGATAAATGAACATTAACCATTTAACCATTTATGAGACTATTTATTTAACCATTACTCAATAAAAATTTCTGAGACTAAAATTGCCAGAGACTTACCACTTGCTGACGGTAAGAGGCAAGAACCCATCCAAGTCCATTTCAATGATGGCAGCATAGACAAGAGCTGTGAAACTCTCCGCAGATTCTGCGTTGGTGGCTCTGCCCCACACAGTCTGACATGACATCACGTTGTTGATGGTGCTAGCTGTTTACATAGAGTATTCAATACAGGTGAAGATTCTAACAGTCACACTCCATAATAACAATTAACTCTGCTTGGAGAACTCTAGAGCAAAAGGAAGCTCTCTAAATGGTCATCCACCACAATTTCAGAACTAATGCCACTATTTTGTTTTGAAATTATCTACTTTTGATCACTGTTTTGAATGATTTGTGAAAGGAATATTTAAAAAAAATTTAATTAACTGTAATATATTACATTCTTTAAGGAAATATCAAGATTCACTTATGGTTTCGATTGAATTTTAAAATGAGAATTCATTTTGTTAGAAATCACTTAGTTTATTACAATGGAGTTTGGGTGGTTCAAACATGTCTTGTGCCACTTATAAATGTTTTGTTTTTGTTTTTGCGACACATTAGTTGTTTTCGATAGTGAATTATAAATAATATAAAAGTTTTCTTTGACATTTTTTGAAACTGAACTGTGTTTATTTAAACAGTTACAATTTTATCTGGTTCCGGAATGGTGTTAGAAATACAAACTCTCTGTGTAACAAATTCTTGAGTAAAGCAGGCATTCCACTCGACTGTGCCAAGGAGCGTTAGACATGAAGAGTGATCATGTAATTTATATATTGTACATGATGAAAAAATATTATTTAACAGTAGTTCTGACACATTGTTGTAAACAATATAGCTCTTCTTAATTCATAATTTGTCTATCATGCCAACTATTCAACAAATGAACTCCACTTATTACTTGCATATGGATGATTGCTTTGTAGGTAGATCATATCAGGTTAACAGAGTCTGTCATCAAAGTCAAACAACTGCACCTGTTAATACTTTAATAAGTCCAAACAGCCAACAATGTATCCCATCATGACACTCGATACAACCACTATTAGTCCTGTTATAACTTTGTATTATATGCTCCCAGTCTACACATTGAGCATCTAAATGTCATCTTCTCCTTTTCTAATGTATTATTGTTGAGAAACAATCAATTTTAATGTAAACAAACAACAGATAATCTTGATTTGGGAACCCAGCAAGTGAAGCAGAATCAATGAATGCTGTTAGCAGCAAAATTTTAACTCTTTAATCTTTATATTATATATGCTCAACATTCCTCAGAAAGTAGTAACCGGCGTAGCATTGGGCCATCTCCTTTTTGAATGTATTCTTGTTGGGATGCAATTAAATTCATTTTAATGCAAACATACTATACATAATCGTTATTTGGTAATCCAAGAGAAGCAGAGTCCATTCAAGCTGTAAGCCTCTGAGAGCTAATTTGGACTCTCCCAGAGAGCTCTGACTCCAACTATTTCACACTATAACAGACTTGGAATGGATTTAACCACTTTATCAAATGAGGCTGATGGCGACATATACCTATTTTTGAACCTGCCAAGCACTAATCCAGAGATGGTGGAAATCAGAGAAAGGTACCCTAATTACTGCCACACATGATAGTCGGTTGTGGGAAAACCCAAAGAAGTACACCCATCTCTGAAATTATAGTCCAGGAGCCAAGAGCCAATTTCCACAGTATGAGCACAAAACCTGGTTTTTCTTAAAATCGATAGAGGAATTCTTTCTGAGAAAGGAATCAATTGTCAGCAACACTACTTTTGGTGGAGGTCAAAATGAGACGGTATCAAAAGGGTTAATAATATGAATCGATAGATTTTTCTCAGATTATATTTTTCCTAGTTTAATAAACTCAAAACAGAACGTCAGATACGTAAGTAATAGTTATATCCCTGTCAGAGAACGAGATAAAGAGACTGAAATTATATAAGGAACTACATATGATTATTTGACGCTGGTTTAACATTCATTTAATTGTCTGATGGGTGGTTTTAACCTGTTGAGGAGTAGCTGAAAGTTGTTCCAAAAGAGTACAGACGGTTATAGCCGTTTGATCCCAAAAGAGTATTGACGGTTATGACCGTCCATGACGGGGTTGCTAAAACAATCAATATTGCAACTGTTTATGCACTCTAGTGGCGTTCTTACATACTATTTCGACTCTGAAATGTTCAAAGTAATTATTGCTGTACGGTGCTGGCTCCTAGTGACGGAATATATAATCACAGATTTGCTGCCAAATGTTCTGTCATTTTCTCGCGCCACATCCATTTATAGGCTATACATGGAATCAAAAAACCCAAATGCTAAGGTTCACATCATGGACTTCCGAATTAACGTTATCAGACAGATACTGGAAGCACATGTTGCACCAAGAGAAGAGGCCGCAGCTGTGACGCGTCCGTTGGGCGGAGCCCAGCAGCCGCTACGCTTGTCAGGTCGCCATTTCCCCCGCCCACTACCAGTAAGGGAAAATGGCCGAAGGAAGCTAAAACGCTGCTTTGTGTGTTCAAATACAACACGGGGTGAGCGTAAAAGGAAAGAAACTGCTTATGAGTGTACAAAATGTGAAGTAGCACTTTGTGTGTACCCGTGTTTTGAACACTTATCATACGTTTGTAAAATTCTAAAAAAAAAACAAAATGTATGAATTTATCAAGTTGTAGATCCAAAAAATGCATTATTATGATATTTTGTAAGGTTTCAATACATTTTGAATGAAAACAACAAAATTATTTTCTTTACTCCCTGGAGTTCATTAAGGATAATTTTGCTTACTCTAGTATACACTAGGTAGGATGACGGTTATAGCCGTCAGTACTCCCCAACAGGTTAAGTGTCGAGTAAAGAAAAATATGATTATATAAAAATATATCTGGGAAAATCTTAACATTTTACATTATCAACCTTTTTGATATCCTCCTATTTGAACCTCCTCTAAAACTAGCGACTAACAATTGATTTATTTCTCATGGAAAACTTTTAAAGAAAAGCCAGGTTGCGTGCTTTTGCAGTGCAAATTGGCTCTTGGGTCCTGGATTCTGTAACACAAAGATACAGCAATCTTAACTTTCCTTCCAATTCTTAATATTGATTTTGGAAACACAAAAGTATGACAAAACTGGGAAGAGCAAACGTTACCAAAACAGTTATTGTTAAAGCAATATGCTTAAAGGTTAAATATTTTATCACTGAGTGCAAAAAAAAAAATAAGAAATTATTTTTAATTCATTTAAAAACTATATTTTATGGTTAATAAAGCCACTTGTATTCTCAAATTCAATGTTTAAAAAAAATTACAGTGTTCAATTTGAGTACTTTTGTAATAGCTAAATTATTAACTATCACTTGTTAAATTTTCTATAAGTCCAGTAAGAACTAAAAATTTAAAAACTTCTTGGCTAAAATTCATTATTTTTGCTTTGTTGTCAAAGAACTTTAGTCAAGATTCTGACTATTAGGAATCCTCAGTTTCAGAAGTTTCAGATCTGACCCTACAGTAAGGCCATTAAGACATTAAATTTTCACATCTAACTGGAATACATTTTTAAAGAAAAACCATCCAAAAGGGACTTTTAAAATTGAAAATTACATTATAACATTACAAAAAATATAAATCTTACAATTCATAAGCGTGATAATAGCCAATGGATATACTCACGCTCAGGGAAGTTTGTGGCAAACTGGTCAAGGATGGCAGAAGACACAATAGGAGCGTTCCGGGCGTGTTCACGCAAGTCTTCTGCATCTGCCATGTCTGGATTCTCCGTTATAATAGTTCGAGAAGTCACCGTGGCAGTCATACACTTCTTGAAACTGTTCCAGTTTAGCCTCACATCAGCGATGAACAACACTATCACAGACTCTCAAATATCAGTATCAATATACAGTAGAATCATACACTGGACAATATAAAAACAAGTATATGCTATGCTCCATTCTAATCAATGTTTAGTATTACAGTGATATTTAAGAATGAGGTTATCAGACAAATTTTGGGAATTATCTGATGTTTCATAAAATATATTTATAAAGGAAACATAATTCAATGTTTGCAATGTATTAGTGATTTTTCTCAAAACGAGTACAAGTATAGTGAGTATATTTGGTTTTAATTTATTCAACTTTTTGGTATGACTTTTTTCCCCAATTCGGAAATGATTTTGTATTTTAGTAAAATTTTCAATATAGTTGTAATATTTTTGTGTTTGGTAATTATGACAGTGAAGTATTTTTGTTTGGAAATTAAGTAAAGGATTTCATTTTTCATGTAGAAACCCCCTTTTCACATAAATATTCCCAATTTCAAAGTATGTCTAAAAATTACTAGAACAATTAAAATGTTGAAATATTTTGACCTTGTAATGGAGAGTCATATTCAGTAAACAAAATATGAAACCAAAGAATGTAAAATGAGAGATACACCGCACTTGCAATATGGTGTACATCCAAATAATCCAGCTAGGTTAGAGCTTAGATCACGTTTGTGTTTTTAATAAAAAAGCTATGATCTAAGCTTTTTATTAGTTTTACATGAAGTTGTAACTGAGACTGAGGGTTTTGACTATCACAAGCTTTGTGTATGCTGAGTCCCATAACATCTTTCTGGTGGATTTATGATTTTTAACAGTAGCTGAATTACTAGCACTTACAGATCTAATCTAGCATTGTTTGACTGACCTGTCTCTCTGGGTTTCCAGTTGTCAGCACGATAAGCCATTTCTGCGTCCCACAGCTGAATGTACAGACAAGTTGGACTCTGGTCCATCATTTCCACCTCACGACATTCAAGCACCTTGCCCTCCTGCTTGGTTGTCACTTGCCGCAATGCCCCAACCTGCCACACACAGTGCCAGTGACATTTCTCGTAATGACTGTGCAGACCTAACTATTTAGCAAGAAGCGTGGCACAGGAAGGTTGACATTATCCTCTACCTCTCACGGCTCAACCGAGTACACTCTAGTCTAAAATGCACACGCCACAAACAATGCTAGTCGCTCTCGCCACTGACACTTTTAATTCAGACTGTACCAAATGACTGTGTGAACTGGAGAGGAGATGGTGGTTTATGCACATTTGCTGGCCGTGATTCGAGCTACTTGGTTTGGATTATATCTTTAATTTATTGGGCAAACATGCCAGCATAAAATTCCATGATGCACTGGAAACATTAATTTGTATTTTATATAAAGCTACTTCCACAAAACACTGAAGCCCCTACAGTTTGTTAATGAAATATTGTGTACTTAATCCTCTTAACACTCTTAGTACTCCTTTATTCTCAATTATTCCATAGTCCTCCTATTAAAATTTCTTTATCACAGTCTTTATTTTCAATGTGTGTATTTTTCTTAATAATTTATATTAAAACAGATATTTCCATCTTCCTCTCGTCAAAAATTTGTTTAAACCTGTCATTTTATAACTTATATAATTGATTATATGTAAAACCAGCTAACGATTTAACATAAAAAAACAACATAGTAACAAGAATAATTTTGGAGAACAAGAAAAAACTAGGAGCCAAATATGACACTCTGGAAATACTTATTTTTATCAATCTAAGTAGTGAGAGAATCTATACTGACCGAACGGACAGCCACAAGAAGGTTGACATGTTTGCCTTTAAGAGCTTGACCATTGGCATGTACATCAGAAAGAGTGATGTAGTCACCAGGAGGTCGTGTGGGCAGACGTAGCAGCTGGTGGAACTCTGCACAGTCGTCTTCCGAGTGAAGGCACATCTCAGAAATGTTCTCACTCATTGTCAACACCAACGGACTGTGAACAAGCACAGTCAATCAGAGTTATAAATAACATTTTATGGTTCCAGCAGGGTAGGTAATATTGTGGGACCTACCTCATTTTGAAATCTAGTTCTGGAGCCTCCTACTGTCGGATCAAAGTACAGATACTCAAATTTGATTGTTTACCACAAACTAAATAGTGGAGCTGCAATCAAAGGAGTTATATTAAAATTTAGCTTATTTATTTCTGTGTTTAGATATATATTAAGCAAATAAGTTTCAAACATAAACTTCCAATTTTTATGTTGGTAAGAACAAAAAAGTACCGTTTTTGGCGCTTTTCAACCAAACTGCAACTTTGAACATTCATAATTCAAAAACTTATAATCTTATTACAATCAAATTCTTATACTTGAGTACGTATTTTAGAATTTTCGTATTATATAAATAAAAACTGTTATCAAATTGCCATTCTTAAACTTTTATTTTTGACAGGAGGGTTAAAAAAATTGGGCATTGGTCTTGTAATAGAGCTCTTAAAGTCATCATCTTGGGCATGTAATTTTGTAAACTTTTATTTAAATCTTTAACACCAGTTTAATTGAACAAGTTGTGTTAATTCACCACAGCTGGCAACTGCTTGTTTGAACAAGCAAACCACCACATTGCTGAAGCAACACCACCCTGATATACATTATCATTCATCACTTTACTAGTAATTCATATTGTTATAGACTAAAACAATGGAAACATTACTATTTAAGGTTAAAAATCTCACCATCTAATATGATCATATTAGCAAACTAGTAAATGTTGAATTATTCTTTTCAACTTAATTTTTATCCAGGTTTTGAAGTCAAGCCCCCCACAATTACTAATTGCCTTTATCTCTTACTCACATTTTAGTTTATTCAAATCAGTAAATTCAGTAAAACTTCATTTTTAAATACTTTTAATATAAGTAAGGTAATATGGAGAGTAATAATTTACTTTACTTTAATATAAAGTATATTCTTTTACTTTCTAATCAATATACCAGCTGTTAATAATTGTGTTTATTTCTTAACTGATTTTATTCTGAATTAATTGACTTATGTTATCTCTCAAAATAAATAAAAATAAATTACAACCATGTTATTTGAATGGCTCTATTTATTTTATGGGATAGCCATTTTTTGACTTTAAAAAATCTAAAAATAACTAATGCTACAGAACAAAACGACTGAGGGCTATTGCATGGTTATATACTGCACAGTCTTTTAAATACATTAGGTAAAAGTTTTAAGAATGTCTTTTGGAATTATAAAAGTAGACCACTCACAAACGCACAAATTTTCAATCTTTCACAGGTTATAGGATTACTATATTCTTGCGCTGTATTAATATTTCAGTGTTGAAAGCATTCTGTATAACATACCTTGTTACATCAGGTACGAAGCTTGTGTTGTCATTCTTCCTGAATGTAGCCTTTGCCTTTATGATATCCACTGGAAATAACAAATGAATTATATTAATACTGATTATTATTATTTCTACAATTATATTTGAGACTGATCCTCTGTACTGTTGACAAACATTCTGTGCATGGTTAAAGTAAATTTGTATCATTATACACTTACCTACATCCCCGATGTGAAAGTTCTGTGCAATGTTGTCTATGAAGATCGAGGAGCCCCAGAATGAAACGTTTATATAATCTGCCGGAGCATCTCTTAAAGTGAAGTTCCACACTGATCTCATATCCACTATATAAAATCCAACATAAAAGGAGCATTAGTGGACATAATATAATAACATTATTACTTAATTTTTAGTGAAAAAGCTTAGGATATTCATATGAACCGTTTAAATATAGGTATGCATATGTAAATACAAGGTGTGTTTGAAAAGTATGTACAATTATGCCCCACTGTCATACCGGTACTAATATAACAATCACTAAACTTTGCACATACTCACTGCTTCCCTTATCTTCCGGACTTTCCATAAATGCCCGTTACAGCATTTATGGAAAGTCTACAATGTTCCTTAGTCAGCTAAATATGTTTCATTTTCATAGTCTTTTAACTTAATTAATACTATAGCTTACGCAATTAAGATTTTCACATAACAAAATGAGAGACTACAACACTACATCATGTAATGTAGCTAGAGATGTATGGACTTGTAACATTCACTACCACAGCTTGCACGAAATGACAGATCTTAATTAATGTCTCAATATATTAAAGCTTGGTAGTGAGATGTTTCATTAATTTCATTTAACCATTTTCTCTATGTTATTGCTTCAAGTTATTTAATTTTGACCAGTTAATAGTAATACATGTTATGTTCTTGAGTATTTGTATCATCCCACCTGTCACCTAGTTTTAACTATAGGGCTTTTTTTATGTATCACCATGTTTTAAATGGTGATAAATTAATTTCCCCCTATCACTGCATCCATTTCAATCCATTAATATTTTACCTATGCCATCATATTAATTCAACACTGCAATTTAATTTATATGCATAAATTCAAAATGAAATTCTCCACATCCCTAATTTTTATACAGTGCTGTAATTTAGAGTTGTGCTAATTGGCTAGCAAGTGCAATCTGATATTTATTACCCATAATACTGAAATATTTGTTTCCTGTTTCTTCACCAACAGAGACTTTCCATAGATAGGTCGAAGAAGATTGAATTAAAACTTTTCCTGAGCATTACCTCTATTAAAGTTCCCCTTGTAATAAGTGTTTTGAACAATACAGATAAACTTTTTATTAACTAACATTCGCCACTAAAACTTTAATCCTTTAAATACTTGGGATGTTTCTAAAGTGGTTGAAGCAATAATCTATTGGTGAGATCATTCTTTTTACTCCATTTTTATCTAATTTTTCAGTAGCAAGAGTTCATGGCTCACAAATTTTAATATATTGAAACTTTTTATATTTTTTTTTTAAAATATTTATTTTCTTATATCAGATGAAAGAAACTAATATATTTATTTACTATATTCTTTTATTGCAACCCCTGACACTTAATTTTAATATTAAAACTGTATAATTGGAATATATTTAAATTGAATGAACATACAAGTTACTTTGTTCTTTGTTGAATAAACTGCTTGTCGCCAGCAAAACATACCACCCTTGTAAAAGAATTATAACCTTCCCTGATTTCCGACAATGATAATTGAATTGTTTGTAATTTATTTTTAACAAAAATAATCTTTCATCCTCTGAGTGTTGTAATACCCATAAGTGTTAAATAGCTTCAAAGCCTTGTAAATCTCTTCTATTTGCTTTGTTTATTGTAAAAAAGTCAATCTAACGTTTTACTCATTTTCAATACAACCAGAGACGTGTAGCATGTATACTAGAACTTGATGCTAACACCAGTCTAAATAGGAACTGTATTAGAGCAGTCCGCACCAAAATAGTCCGATAGAGGTTGTTGCGTTTTAATCTCCCCTCTATACCCAATGTCCAACACTGTTTTACGTGTATGGAAAATTATTGATCCAACTCAACATCAGGAACATCTTATGGTCAGCAGTTATATGGCAACACTACCTCAAATGTTACAGACTATTTTGATAAAGACTCTACATCTTTGGGATAAATTGTTAACAGCTGAAAAGTGACTATGAATAAAACAACTTCACATGAAGGCTTTGAATCACATTTAATACTGAAAAATATTAACTCTTAACATTGTAATAACTACTGTCCAAACTAAAACTTATTGAATAAGAAAGCAAGAACACAAATGTTTTGGAAATAGGGTTATTGTTACATTCTTGCTATTAAAATTAGTTTAATTAGACTTTATTATTATGTTTTGCTTTGCAAAACAATTTTCTTCTAGCTAAATTTATTTTGGTTTATACTGTTTTTTCAACATTAAAAAAATTATTTTATCAATAAAACTAGTTTACCATTCTTGGATTTGATTGTGCGAGGTGTTTGTTTTGCAATTATAACAGCCACTATTAGAAAATCACTACTTCCATGAGATAAAGCACTTATTTGTGTCCTTCTGATCCCAGCTGACATTGTATTCTCTGAAAATTAAAAGAGCCATTCAAGTTAGCTTGATGATACAAAAATATATGCTAGTGTTATTACTTTAACTTAAAAATGTTACATTGTCTACTGTTAAAGAATACCTGAAACTAATTTTGGAGAGTAACAAAATAATATTTAACACCTTATACCTTATTTATGAATCTGCAAAGGGTGTTAGTAATACAAAAAAGAGCAATACGAACATTAAAAGGACTAAAACCACAAGACTCCTGCAGGGAAGCTTTTAAAGATTTCAAAACTTTGACAATAACCTCACTATACATACGTGAAGTTATAATATATGCTTTAAGATCAGACCAAGCCAGATTGGTGGATCAACATAACTACAACACCCGACACAGACACAACTTTCAACTACAGGCACATCGACTCAGCTTGTATGAAAAGAAGCCTTCTTATCGAGGTGCTGCCTTCTTTAACCGGCTACCAAAAGACCTGCAGAAACTACAGGATAAACAGTTCAAGAAAGCACTCTCAGACTGGCTCTTAGACTGATCCATATACACCATACAGGAGTTTCAGGACTGGAGGAGCCTATAGAACTGAAACTACTCTCATTATTATTGTTATGACGCAACACTGTACTCAATGTATATGTGAATAAAGATTGATTTGATTTGATTTGACCTTCACTGCTGGTCTATACAGAGTGATGATAACTAGTCTAGTAAGACAGCAAGTGAACTAGGGTGTCTGCTGCGGTTAACTTGTTAAACTATTGTACAAAAACTGTGTAGCTATAGTAGCCTACATTTCACAGCTGTTCTATCTCAAACTGAATATTATTATACTGTAATTGATCATTTACATAGCATTATTTTGTCCACTTAAAAATCATCTTGACTGTCACTACTACCATCAGTTTGACCCACTCTCTATATACTGCCAAGAAACAAGTTAATATGTATATTTTATTCTATAACTTGTAGTATATATTTTAAACAATTACATGATGATCGCAATTCTTAGGCTCTGTGTCATAACTATCTTCCATATCAAAACCTTGCAACACAATTAAATCTTCAGATACAGGTATACTGGCCTCACTGTGTAGAGTTTTAGTGTAACATATGTGGAATCTCCACAGCAAGATCAAATAAACTTATCTCATGATTTTAATTGTGTTAGCAATTTTTCAGCGTGGTGTACAACAGACGTGGGGTAGGGTACAATAAGCGGACCCGGTTTTTTATATCGAAATTAGTAAACGATATTACTTAATCATAACCACCGATATAATCAATCGATACTGATTAATTATTTTGAATTATTAACTTAAATAGTCTATCAATAGCTGTAAATACTTTAAAATAATACACATAGGGTAATATTTCAATTTTACATAAGTAATTTTGATTATTAAAAATGGCAGTAAATTTTAGAAAACTACAAGACATTGCTTTGAAAGATGATAAGACATAAATAAAATATATTGTTTTTGTGGCTTCAACATGTTGGACTCGTACCGAAAACCCCATTATGTGAAATTTGTGGGAAAGAAACAACTGTAACTGAGATGAGCAAATTATGGTCGTCTTCAGTTTTCCTAATTTGGGTAGGGTACGATAAGCGGACCCGGTTTTTATATCGAAATTGACAACCGATATTAGATATTACTTAATCATAACCATCGATATAATCAATCGATACTGATTCATTATTTTGAACAATTGACTTAAATAATCTATATCAACAGCTGTAACCACTTTCAAATAATACACGTAAAGTAATATTTCAATTTTAGATAAGTAACATTTTTGATTATTAAAAATGGCAGTCAATTTTAGAAAACTACACGAAGTTGCTTTGAAAGATAAGACATGTGTTTCGTGGCCTCAACATGTTGGACTCGTACTGAAAACCCCATTATGTGAAATTTGTGGGAAGGAAACAACTGTAACTGTGAGAGGAGCAAATATGGTCGTCTTCAGTTTTCCTAACTTTGGTTATAACTTAATAATTTGTTCGATCACTGTAAATATTAAATTCATATTTTAATTTAAAACATATGATTGCTATTGAGGACTATATTATATACTTTTATATCGATTGATAGTCTAGGATTTGAGATGCGAATATTAGGTATCGATGATTACATTCTTCGATATAAATAACCGGGTCCGCTTATCGTACCCTACCCCCTAATTTTTGTTATAATAATTTGTTTGATCACTGTAAATAATTTAAAACATATGATTGTTATTGAGGACTAATATAATGATAGGTTATAATTGAACAATGCTGAATATTATAGATATATTTTGTGATATGTTAAACAACAATTAGGGTACTATGAGTTATTATACCACACACAATTAAATGTCATATGCTTTGTTTACAAATTTATTTCTTTTGTCATTGCCATATTATGATTATTCATAAGACCAATGTAGAAATGTTTGCTAACGCTAAACCTAATTCCTTGGAGTGACATACACCATCATCGAACTAAATGATGCCTATGTATAGAAATTAAGCTTTATGCAAATTTAAAGTCTATAAGTTAGTTTCTTTTCAAAATATTGTACAGACAGGCTGAAATGAAATTTTTCCAGCCCTTCAGGTGATAGGCTTCGAAAATGCTTGGCCAATAAAATCTGATAGATTATAAAAAAGGTTGCACCTACGCTATGATTAATAGACCACCACTACAAAGTGACACCAATGTTACTTCTAGGGTTAATACAAAAAATATTACTGTTATGATGGTCAAGTTGGATTTTATAAACAAAATATTCAAAGTTCTGAAATTTAAATATGCTAATAAAAACATAATTAGGTACCATGCAACTTACTATGAATGGGAGATAACAAGAATACAAATAAATAACAAATGATCAAGAAGCTTAAGTGAATTGATACTTACTTACTTACTTAATTAAGTGGAAACTGAACTAAATTTATTGGAAACTGACTTTTAAATATATAAAATTGTTTGCACAAGTAATATATAAACTTATATAAACTATATATAAACTTCTTTTATTATCTGGAGTTTCTAAAAACTATCTTGTTAGGTTTTGGAGCAGGCTGTTTTGAAACCTAGACGAATTTAAAGCTATGTTGTTGACATCAGTTTCATTTCCGGATCCCCCTAACAATTTCCTTCACAGCCTTAGAAATGTGTATGCATTACACAAAAACTTGGAATACTATACAAATGAAAGTCATAGCATTTTTATAAAAGTACTTTTAACTGAACTTGTGCAGACATGTTTAAATAATTAATACACTTAAATAAAGTAATACTGCATAATACAAAATGTATGATGTTACATTATTACGTACATATTATAATCTGATGGTAATTTATCTATACAGGATAATTAATCAGCTTTTCGCTGAAGGATTAAAAATTGAACTCTGCATGAATATTTTTTTAAACTATTCTTTTGTTTTTAAATAGTCAAATTTAAATATTGACTAATAAAAATAATAAATCCTACATTTGTTTGTCATATACCGGTATTTAAACATATTTTCTGTTATTATTTATTCATTTATACATTTTACGACTTTTCTGTGAGATGTATTATAATAAAAAAATGAAGAAATCATACATAAATTAATATAAGTACACAACATTCACACCATTAATAAGATAAGGGTAAAAATTGTATGTAAATTAATTTATTATTATCTCAGTATCACCTAGATTCAGGGTTGATTCTAGTCTGTGTTCCTTGGTGATTTAGGTTTCTTTAAAACTCCAGCTGGTTATATTGCAGACAGCGACAGCTCTCAGTTGTTATTGTGTAAAAACATCATACCAACCTCTTATTAACTTTTTGAGGTTAGATAAAGAGGTTGAAATTTACGTGTAGACTTTGTAAATATTTAGTTTTAGTGAAGCACTGTTTTAAATATGTCATTAATTTTATAGATATTTTATATACCTGAAATAACATTTATCGTTTCGGTTATTAATTTCTTTACAAATTAGTTCAATCAATGTGAATTTTTGTTAGGTTAAGTTGAGCGAAAAGTGGAAAATATGTATCAGCCTCTATCTGTTGGTCTATTAATTAAAGGAAGTTTATTTGAAAAAATAGTATGTCCAAGAATTTTATCTGCAGCTTGTTCATATAGACTTAAACCGAATATAACAAACAACTATGTTATTATTAGGAAATGTCAAACACATTCATTGAATAGTAGTAAATTTATTTTTAGCACTAGTGAAACTAATGTAATTAAAAAAAAGATTGATGACTTGGTCACCAAATATGAGCAAATAACTGGCATGGATGAAGTAAGAAAAGCCCAGAATAGAGTAATTGAAGCGCAAGATAAATTTGTTATGGCTCAAGAGAAACGGAGAGATATAGTAAAGGAACTCACATCAATTCAGAATAAACTAAAAGAAGTTTATGCTGAACTGGATGCAACAACTCGTGGTGAGGAAAGGTAATATTATTTCTTTTTAAAACTTAGCCTATTAGTAAATATGTTTGATTTAATATTTAGGGGTTCCACCGACAACAATCTAAAACATTTGTTGGTTGAAAGCGATTTGTGCAGTGACATCTGATAACAATTTTCGGTTGACGGAGTAAATCATTCTTTTTGAGATTAGTCTCAAAACAAAATGAATAGTACATCATCAGAAAGATGAGATTCTTAGCTTTAATTTCCATGCATAAAACATTACTAAAAAAACTTACAGTAGAACCCCTCATATCCGGCCACCACGGGACCGAGCCCCTGGCCGGATAACGATTCGGCCGGATAAACCAACCTACAGTACACAGCACTTGACGAAACAAAACAATTGTACTGTACTGTACTAACCGCACTGGAAATAATCAACGAACTGTTTACAGGTTAAACCTATTAGCTCAACTGAGGACAACACAGGAAAATGTAAATAAATAGATACACCAAAATAACGCAAGAGTCGTGGGAGACTAGTGCGTGCAACTGCGCGTCTGCAAGCCGTGGTAAATAAATTTCGATATTGGCTTCCGGGAAGTGGCCGGATAAACCGAGGTGCGGTAAAAACCGAGGCCGGATATGAGGGGTTCTACTGTAACGGATATTGTTTGGCTACGAAGTACAAAAGAAAACATTTTGTGATTGCCTATTTTACCACCGCTTGCCTAGCTACGGAATTATTGAAGTTTGGAAAATTCCTCTGAAGTTATTTGTAGTAGACTCTTGGTATACTGTACTCTCAGTACACCAAGACTCCTCGGCCACCATTTATATCAATATTTAAACAATCGAATATAAAAACATTAAATGGTGATATTTATTATAGATATCCGTAACTAATCATTGCCAGCTGTTTTATTATACAGAATAACAGTATTGTTTAATGTTTGGTTAATTCAAACAAAATAAAATCATTTATGTAGTGAGTAACGACATTGGCAAGAACAATGGCGATGAACATAAGCTGTATGTGTCAAAATGTATTTTTAAACGTTGAGCAATGTTTCAAATGGCTACAAAATAATGATCTTGCTCCTGTAAATCCAAAGTATCCAGTTTTTAGGGAGGAGATAAAAACTAGAATTGAAGGTGGAAATCAAATAGTGAGTGGTATGTTGCAAGAAAAGTCAAAACAAATACGACATCACAAGAAATGCACTTGGGAAGACATTTTTAACACTTGATCATATTAACACTTATGTACTGTTTTAGTTGGAACCAAACTAGCTTTGACTTTCTAATAAATGAAAGTAGTTTTGACTGCATCAGTACCTCCAAAAATACCATTGCAGATTGACTATCATTTTGTAGAGAGGTTTATTTTGTATGGTTACAAAATATAATTAAAGTACTATTATTTTCTATAATCCCAAATACCTATATTTCTTTTACCTATCAAAATCTTCATTATGATACAATCTTAAAAGTAACTAAATGTTACACTGTATTGTTTGTTACATTTTATAAACATTCCAACACAACCTAAATAGCTTTTTATTCATATTAAATTATTACTTTTAAAGATGTAAAAACAGCCAAACAACACTGTAATTTGAAATACCTATAACGTAATTTGGTTTGACATTTTGGTTTTAGTAGTTTTAGATAATCAAGAATATCAAGGATTTGATAATCATAAACATCAAGGATTCGATTGTTGTGGTGGCCACTTATTATGCTGCAGCTTTTTATTTTCGTACTCAACTTGATAAACTTTTTATATTATTATAAATTATCATAGTTATGAATTTGTTCCTGAAATAACTATTATGATGGGGTTTTTTACCATATTCCTTCTTAAGGGATAAAATAAAATTGTGGTATTGTCTAAAAATAATGTCAATAGTTGTGGTATGTTACTCAAAGGGATAGTAAAGAGATTTGAAACCATTCAGTCCTAAACAGCCATTACATTTTTAAAGAGTTATATTTTTATAATTGTACACATAAAAGTGATCCATTTTCTTAGTTACATAATTTTCTAGGGTACTTTGGGATTATACCGACCACACCAGTATGAAGAACACAAAAATATAAATTTATAGAAACAAACATGATAGAACGAACAAACAACTCTTTAATTACAAAATTAAAACGATTATCAATCGTTAATGGGGTCAGATTCAGTTATATGCCCCCAACGCTTAAACTTTTTTGAATGAACTTAGAACGTTATAAAACGATGTAGTTGAGTAACAGAACTAACATTCCATCAATCAACAAGCATTTCCAGGTATTGTGATCGGTATTGTCGCTGTTATCTTATCTGCTGTTATCTTATCTTTCTCGAGAATCCCGATTACGGCAGGCCGCGCGGCATCACATGATTATTTAAGTTTTTACACGGTACATAGTTGCCTTTCCATTACAATTCAATTTATATTTCTGATCAGCCCCTCTAGAATTTGATATTTTACTGATAGGTACTATCTCGAGGGATGTTTTTATTTCGTTGACATCAGAGCGGGGCACCACCTTTGGTGCTGCCCCGCGCTGATGGCCGGAGGCACTCGCGTTTTGGGTGGCGGAGTGTGATCAAGAATAAAAACTAAAGTTTTGAGTGTTTTTTTTTTTTTCAATAAAGAGTTTAGTTTTTGTTTGGTAATGTTTGTTTTTGGAGAAATGTAGGGGTAAAACACGGAAGTACAACAAAGCGACGCACCAGCTGAACGGGCGGCGAGACTGCAATCACGTTATCTACTAGACCGCTCGACTTTGACCTCTGTCTGAGGATGGGGAGGGGTTTGCGATAAGACAATTCCTGTTTTATATTGACGAAATATTGTTTTACGCTAGTCTAGTAATCAGTAGAAGCAAAATGTCAAATAACGATTCATGTCTGGGTGTGGTCGGTATAATCCCAAAGTACCTTTTCTAGTAACTTCTCTCTGTGTTTGGAAGTAATGTTCAAGAGTGATGTGATAAAAAATGTTCTATTTTGTACTGCTTGTTGTGGAATCTCGTTGGCAGACCTGCTGTGACAGTTTGTTGTTACAAGTGTGATATGGGAAATGGTATATCTTCTTTCCTGTGTTGACCTTTTTAAATTTTTTATTTATTCATTATATGAACATTAAGAACAGTAATTTGTCAAATTACAATAAGTAGAATCAAGAAGTTGTAATACCTATTTATAGAATCCAGGAATTCTTCAATATTGTACACAGGATTCTTCAGTAGGAATTCTTAAAGTGAGCTCTTCAGTCTGTTTCCAGTCAGGTTTCGGAGGTGGCCTGAAAAGAGGTTCTTCAGCTTTTGGCCTATATATATATATTGGTTTTTTTCTCGTAGAGTGCTATTCTATGTTGGGGTAGGATGAATCTGGCGTGTGGTATCCATGTGAGTCTGCAGGTTTAGTTTGTCAACATATAAAATGGCATCATAGATATAGAGTGAAGGTACTGTGAATATTCATAGGGTCTGATAGGGCTTGTCAAAACTTTTCTGGTACTTCAGCTTTGTAATTATTCTAATTTGCCTTCTTTTGTCATTCAATTTCTCTCGAGATTTCCAGAGGATCTTCTCCAGACTGTAAGTCCATATCTAATATGAGACTCTATTAGAGTGTAATAAGAAATTTTGCTGTTTTCTGATTTTATTGCACATGTTATTTACATGGTCTGCATGTGTGACCATGCAAACCTCTCCTTTGTCTAGAGTTATTCGTAGAAACTTAATCTGATCAGCCACTGTTATATTGGGGTTACCAGTGGGTAGAACTGGTTTCCTGCTAAAATGTACAGTACTTGAGTTGTCTTGTCAGGGTGTATTGCCAGGTCATTTTGTTTACCATATGCTATGGCTACTACAGCAGCAGAGCTGTCATACAATTATTCTTGAGCTGTCATTTCTTAAAAGAAGAGTTGTGTCATTTGCATATATTATACAGCTGGTACTGTAGTTTTGAATAAGAGCTAAGGAAGTATTAGTCAACCAAATTACTAGAATGGATCCCAGCGCAGATCCCTGAGGAACTCCTCTTGTGTTTGGTTGAGGATCTGATCTGAATGTGGCAGTGAGGCCAAATATATGTTGGATATCTACAACTTGGATTCTCCCTTTTAGGTAGATGACGAATCATTTGTTTTCTAGGCCTCTTACTACCAAAGCTGTAAGTTCTTTAGGGATCAGATCATTTCCTAAACAGTCCAAAGCTTTTTTGTGGTCTAAAAATAAGGCTGTTACAAATTGTCCTTCATCTAAGTTGTTGATTATAGATTCAGCAAGGCTTATGATGGCAGAAATAGTTGATTTTCCTCTTTGAAATCCATGTTGACAGTCAGTAATTAAAGTCTGTTGTTTGAGGTGTTAAAATTTTGTGCCTAGAAATTTTTGGGACTCTTGTTAGTCCTTTTTTGTGCTTTGGATATACCTTTGAGACTTTAAGCTTGATTGAGTACTGCTCTAAGGAGAAAGATTTATTTATGACTGATATGAGAAGAGGAGTTAATTCTTCAGCACAGTGCTTTACAGCGTTTTATGAAAATTTGTCTCTGACACTGGATGGTTTGTTTTTTAGGCTGTGTATTATTTGATTTACTTCTTTCAATATTGTGGGAGTCAGATGAAATGATTATGTTAAAAGATTTAATCCTTTTCTAGCCTGTAGCCTCCCGACTGTTTATTGTTCTGCTGTATTGTTACTTCTGCCATCTGAGTAAAATGAGTGTTGAATAATCAGCTACCTGAATAGGATTGTCAACAACTTCATTGTTGATGTTGAGCTTAAGGCAGTTTTTACTAGGTTTTTTTGGCTCGTCTTTG
This sequence comes from Homalodisca vitripennis, assembly GCF_021130785.1. Lineage (NCBI taxonomy): Eukaryota > Metazoa > Arthropoda > Insecta > Hemiptera > Cicadellidae > Homalodisca > Homalodisca vitripennis. Next base: position 36,421,766 of record NC_060208.1, read on the forward strand.
AATTTATTAGAATCCATGCAGCTTTTGACTGCATGGATTCTAAGTTAGTTGCAAGGATTAAAAGGTAGAAGTAATTTTTTCTGTCCATTAGCATTTTGTTGTAGTGTTTTAAGTTTTTTGTTGTATGTCTTTTTAAAGTTTACCATTATTGTTTTGTCCTGTGTTTTTCCAGTTAATTCATATGTTTTCAGAGTCTGCAAGTAGGCAGCATTGACCTCAGTTGTTTCTCAGTCATAATAGTTAATAGGTTGGTTTTTTAATTTTATTTTTGTTCTTCCATAGTGGTCAAGATATATCCAAGGCAGTTTGCAATGCCTCTTCAAAAGTGTTAAAGGTTGATTCTGTATCTTCAGCATTGTGGACAGCATCTGGATTTTTATGGGGAGTAGGGATTTCAGCTGGCCAAGGTTTTTTTTACCCATTTGTCCCCTTAGAGTTAGTACAATGGTTATAATTTTACTAACGACCGGATTGCACATTTTAGCTAGTACAATGATTATAATATTACTAACGACCGGATTGCATATTTTAGCTGTATAATCTAATAGCACAGTTTGTAAGATTGTACTAAGGCCGTGGTCTGGAATATTAATAAAATGTGCAGTCAATTGATGTACTAGTGTTAGGTGTAATGCAAGTTGGTGGGAGAAGATTCCTTCTCATGTTTTGTGTTGCCAGCTCATTTTCAAGTATCAGACAGGCATGGTTATTACTTTTTAATCTGTCAATTTTTATGTCTCCTATCAGATTTAATGACTTGTTATGAGTTTGACAATGGTCCAGGATGTTCAATTGGATGTCCAAGCTAGCTTGAAAGTTTACACTAGGGGGACAGTAGACACCATGTAGATAAAGATGCTTCCATGTAATTGTAATGTAAACCATTGCTGCCTTATTGTTATGTCAGTTGCCTTTGTGTTACTTATTAGGTTATTCTTGCAATAAATAGGTACTTTAGGAGTCCTTTTTGAGCCTAACTGTTTTTCAGCATGGTGTACGTGTCATGAACTGTAATAGCTATTTGTGGTTGGCATTCAGATTTGTATATCAATTACAGAAAGAGATTTCATGGGTAACTGTTAGACTGTGAGGGTGTGGAAAATTGGATTCTACACGTTTTCCTCTAATCCTGTCAGTTCTCGTGATATAATTAGGAATATGTACGGCTCATTGCTCAGTATACAGCTTTTATTGAGGCTGGGGCCCAACAACTAAATTTATGTCACTCCTACAAAGTTTCTGTTCAGAATCTTAAATTATTTAATATAGTATAAGTAACATAGTTTAATCTTGGATGGATATTAAGTAAAGTAGAATATGATATAAATTCATTTTATGTTATGTTTATATCTGATGGTAAATGAGAAATGTTAGACCTGGCCAGTTTACCCTATATGAATATTAGACACAATTATAAATTATTACAGATACTTGACTTTGGTAACCCGAGAGCACAACTTGCTGAAAGAGGAACGGAAATTGACAGCACAGTTCAACCTGAGTGAGCAGGAGGAGAGGGAGTGTTTCACGTTCCTGTCATCATCGGTCAAGGAGAGTCATGAGAAGGAGCGGGCGCAGGCCGAACGTACTAAGTACTGGTCTGTGATTGGCTCTGTTGTTGGGACTGTGATCGGCGTCATTGGCTCCTCCATCAATAATGAGTTTAAAATGAGAGAGCTGAGAAAATTGGTGGGTATCACAGACATATGTTACTATTTGGAAAACCTTTCTAATTATGAATATTCATATTGGGCTTACTCACCTAAAAAAATATAGTTTTTAGAAAAATAAGATGACATAATGATTATGTAGGTCCATTATAGCTTTTATAAAAATCTTTGCAAATTACAATGCAAGAAATGCCTCTGAAATTAAAATGTTCAAGATTTAAGGTAAAAAGATTTTTAGAACTGTTATCTATATGTAATAGAAGTTTACTAAAGAAACATTTCTCTTCTTGCAATTGGCAACACTGTTGGGTGAGAACAGAACAGCTGATTCGTAGAGCCTATGTAACTCCTATCTATAGTCGTTCTGTCACCACCACAGCCATACACGTCCATTCTTGTGCAATCGTGTTTTTAATTATTTGTTATTGGCTGAGCGTTAACAAAGCGTATCACTCGAGCTGGAAAAATATTATTTCTGTCTATCTGTTCACAATATCTCAATAACAAACTTGCCTGTAGGCTTTCTCCATGCAACCTTAGTGAAGCCTGTAACACAACATATGGTGTAGCTTATACCTCTCTTGCACAAAATTTAAAAAATGAATTGACCTATAGACTTGAAATTTTACATGAAATTTCATTTTGATACAGACAACACTGAGTTCGATGATGGTGCATATACTATAGGATTTGGCTGGGCTTTAGTGAATGTTTTCACATTGGTCTTACGGGTTACCACAATGGCAACAAGAAAAAATAAATATATATAGAATAAATAAATATATATAAACAAACTAAATACAATGATATGAGATTTTAATGTGGGACATTCACGAAGTAAAAAGAAAAAATAATACAGTGGAAAGTTAATATTAAAAGTTGGTGTCAAGATTTGATTCCAGCACACTCTTATAGTATCCTCCCTAGCTCATCCAAATTTTATTATTTGAAAACAGCTATGAACCTAACATAATGCGCAAACATGTAGTAACATATCTCTAGAAAGATTTAATTTGTAGGCTTTAAATGTTGAATTGAACTTAATATCTAAATAGAGAAAAATGATTTCTACGGTAGTGCATGTCCAACCATGCAATAGACTTAAAATTTGGTTTGCAACCTCAGCGAAGTCTGTTACATAACATGTGTGTGGGGTGCTTCTGCCTTGTTTTATTGTAATGAAATTTTATCCCAGTATTAGGTTCACACATGGACATGATATTTGTAAACACTAACAAACAACTAACATACTAAATAGATAAACAAGGCTTTAGTAATATGACAAATGATTTCATGTCATGTTATTTACTAAAAACAGCCATTGTTTTCCCTCATAAAGGTAATGGAGTCTGCTGCCCACAGTCAACAGTCAGCCGAGGTGGACAAGATGGCTGCTGCGGTGCTGACCAGGCATGAGGAGCAGCTGAATCAGATCATCGGAGAGATGAGGAGTGTGAGCAACAGCAGTGGGGCAGAGTGGGGGCAGGGGAGGGGGCCAACATTACACCTTGTGGACAACCCGGTGGGGGTCCCGCTGGATCTGCTACTGGAGGAACAGAGAAGGGAGACCAGGATAATGTTGGGACTCGCCGTTGTCGTCATTCCAGTCTTGGTGGCTTGTGTTAACAGGTTTTTGTGATGTTCTCTGCCCTCTACGTAGCTAAAACCTATCTGATAGTTACCTTGTATAGGGTTTCTTTCGTATTCTAAAGAACTGAAGTGGCCTGTTCTACAACACTTAACGATGGCATAATAAGTGGCAAACATAATGTTCTTTTCAGTTTTCATTAGTGATTAAGAATGAACTTAAAACAAAGAGTTACTTAAAAAAACCATAATTTGAAATATTTTATTTGCCTTCAGAATATAAAAATGTAATAGGATTAAAAAATGCTACAGCAAAATATCAATTAGAACTCATATTATCCATTTGGTAAATTTTATCATTTGTAAATGCTGTTGTTTGTTTTATTTAGTTGGACAGTAATCAACTAATTGAGAACCTTTAACCATTTTTAAATTGATGTTTAAACATTTGTATAATAATTATTCCAATTAGGCCTAATTGTTTTATAATGATTATATTCCCTAAGTTCAATATTAAAATTTTTCTGTCCAAGCACTTGTTGATTTATTATTAGACCAAAGTAAAAACATTGCAGAAAGAAGCCCTTACATAAAAATAGCCTCGAATACATTTATTGTTCTGCAATATTGTGAAGATATTGTGGATATTTATTTATTTTCTTGCATCTTTGTACATCTTTGGCATTTTAATTGGTGATATTCATATTTTGTTAAAGGACATAGTTTAATGTATTTGTAGAATACATAGTTTATGTACATATAGAAACTTCTAGGAATAAAACTTGTGAACGGTTAGTAACTGCAATCTTTATGTAAGCTGAGAAAAGACCATACACTTTGTGAGGGATGCTTGTGATCCCTTCAAAACAAAATTGGTCTGAAATGTGATGTAAAACACTTTAAAGATAGACTTCACAAAGAAACTTTTTGATTATATATGAATGTACATGAATGATTTGTTGAGGATATAAGCTAAATTGATTGAGCAAGAACTAATTAATTATGATACTGTTTTTACACGAATAATAACACAACTTTTCAAAATTTTGAAAAATCAGTGTACCCAAAAGCATTTTTTGAGTTTCTAGGGAATATTGGATTTTGTTCTTTCTAGAGGAAAATAAAAATATTTAATATTCATTTTTTGAGCCCTGTTGGATTGTTTCTGCTGTACTGTGTACATTTCTATACCCTACCAAAACCATCATGATTATATCATGTATGGAATATTATAAACAATTTTCATATACATCATGGCTGATGATTTATTCTTTTTTTAATATAAAAGTTTCTTCTTGTAGCTAAATATTTCCTTATTAGATAGTTCTGAATTATCTCTAGTAAACCCAATTGATAAAGAGTCTTGTGATATGTGTCACATTTATATTGTTTATAATACAATCATATCACGTTTAGCCAGAATAACTTCTTAAGAAACTCTCGTTGAGGTACATTTATGAGTCTCCCTTGATCATTAAATACTTGAAAGACTCCACTGTCACAGATTTGCTGAAGTCATTGGTATTTACTGAGATAATAAAAGATGTCATGATGACTCCTTAACACGTTAATTGCAGCAGACACTTTGTGCCGCAGAATAGGAAGGATAGTAGTGTTGGACTCACTCAATCTAGAGCTTCTGTGAAGTGTTAAACTGCTGCATGCAGGGATTCTGGACTCTGTGGAGGGGATCCTTATTGTCACACAGATGCATATTTTCGTTATGTTTACCCTTCTCATGATATCAGGGTAGTGTTTCTCAAGCTCATCGCTGGAATCTTAAAGACTTCAGCTGAAACAGGTGGGGCTTCAGTTACAGAGAACAAATTCTTCCGTGAGGAACTTCGGGTTCTGCTTCGACTTGGTGCTTATCAACATCTGCATATACGTTTGTCATCTTGATGTGCTCAGGTAACTCCTGGAGAATGTTTGTAAATACTGTCTTCACCTCTTTGCAAGCTTTTTCATAGCCCTCCTCATATTTTTCGTTTTTGAAGATCACAATAAGTGTTAAGTTCTCTCAATAAGTCCTCAGGTGACTCGTATTCTTTTGAAACAAAAGCTTGAGCAGAACTTTGGTTAACCTGAGACTTTTGGGTTGCAGATATTAATTTTGCCACGAATGTCTTCTTCCTTACTTGTTTAGTTCTTGGCATTATCAACTTTCTGGTCCTCTTCTGTTTTAGTCTTCCACCTTCATCTCCTTGCTCTTCATTAGGTGATGGCGTGCTTGATGATTCGTTTCTTGGCTCAAAATTTATATTTTCGTTCATGTCATCTAGTGAACATATTAGATCTTCTGTTGGGGAGAAAACCATTGGTGTGTCCTTTGTTTAATGTTTGTTATTTGTTATATTGTTATTTGCTATCGTGACATGTTACGAAATGTTCATTTTCTTGTTGATATTTGGAGTTACATATCACCAGATACCAACATCACTGATAATGAGATGGAGGTACAAGTGTGTGACTATGGCGAGGTGGATCAATGAGGTGTTCTTAAAGTGTAGTTTGAATCAGTTGCGTATCCAGATGATCTTTTGGTCTTTTAACATACTATCTGGCCAGATGCCTTGAAGAGCATAATGTCAAGAAGTAATAAAGAGTTGTAGATCTGTAGAGATTTCACATTTTAATGAGTTCCTGTTACTCTGCTGATTATCTTGAAGCTTTTACTTTTAAAAGTATAGAATGAAATTAAGATGGAAGCCAACAATATGTCCACTTAGTTCCCAATAGACAATGTTTTTATATGCAAGTTTTGTCCAATTTCTGTTGGGTTGGTAGGTGCCAAATTGTACCTCTTACAATAACTGTCCACTTTATGTTGTCTCAATAAAATCAAGACCTGTGTATTGAATACTTTAATATCCTTTATTCTTGTTTCTCCTTTCTCTCAGTTTTGCGTTTTGGCTGTGGAGAGGTTTTCTTAGTTCATTTCTATTGTTTCTCAGATGGCAGAAAGTGCCTAGAAAGCAACAGATACGAGTCTAAGTGTGTTATGAGCAATCTAATCAACATGTAATTTGGCTGTAAAAAGATAGTGTTTCACCTTTACATTTATTGAAATATCTCCTTTCTGTGTTTAATAGCATTATGTTCTTCTGACAGTTTCATTGGTTCAGCATTCCAAGCTGGTTTCATCCTTATTGCAGATATCTGGCTTGGGAGATCTGATGCCTGAGTGAATGGTTTAAGACGTTGAACTTCATATCTGAGTTAGATACAGCGCATGTTCAAATCCTGTCTGTGACTGTAACATTTTATCAGTACCATCGACCATTCACGGTATTGAATATCCTCATTATTATGTTTGATAAGATCCTCACACAGGCCAGTGGCTCAAGAGAATGGGCAAAATAAGACTTAAAGTCTTCTTAGTCTCTTCTTAAAAAAAAGAAAAGCCAATCAGATGAAAGTAAGTATAACCTGATGGTGTCATAAAGATGGAACCGAAGACAACAAAAACAACCATTATGAGGGCAAAATATCTCTACTGGCATTTTACAAACTAATTGATTTTGTATCTTTTTGAATAAAAGATGTCGAATCAACTCTAGTCTACATAGTATTAATTTCTGTTGCCTTCATTTGTTTTTCCTCTATGAATATTGAGAATAATCCAGAACTATTTAAAGGAAACATCTTAAGTACCAAACAGAGTTTGTTATAAACAGTTTTTTTTTCTCTCTCTTCTGCGGCAAAATATAAAAAGGATGGGCCTTTAATGGAGTTATACTCGATTTATGTTCTGCTCCACTCACTTATTTTAGAAAAAATTCTTATCATCTGTATTTATTTAATAACTTTTATAATTTTTTATA